>NW_009258681.1:145368-161881 GCF_000687185.1 Egretta garzetta
AGGGTATAAAAAAGCCTGGTGAAGGAAGAAAGGAACTGAGGAGTTTATCAAGGCAGCTTAGTGACACATTTGATCTCGAAGATAAAATTGCTGGCTTCTAGCTTCATGCAGTTCCCCAGAGTCGCTCTGTGTGTGCAGAGCAAAGGGGCAAGAGACCCCCACCCCTTTTGCTAGTAAAGGACCAGTTTTGACGTCCGCTCCATGCCCTGCTTGATCTCTGCTAGAACACCAAAGCCAGGGCACAGCGGGAGCAGACCACTAACAGAGAGAGCAGTTTTGGGCAGGGGGCTGTGACCTCTGCTGCTGCTTAGGGTGAGCTCTGTTTGTGAGTGGACACGGCTCACCCCTCCCAGCAAAAGCATCTTGCTTGCTGGCAGCGGGTGGGGGGGGTGTCAGGAGGAGGAAGAGGTGTCTTTCCCCTCTGCTGACACTGACATGCGGGAGCCTCAGGTCCGCCAGATATTCCAAGCTGTAGCTCCTCTCTGGAAAGTCACCGCCCGTTTTTTCTTGCCACCAGCTTCCTGCAAGAACAGGCAAGTTGCTGACAGCTTTTCTGCCCCTTGAAGACCTCTTGAACTGAATGTTCTTCTCACAGTAGGGCCTGAGGGTGTTTGTGCTATGCACCAATGCAGAGAGGTGAAACCAAGGGTAATTGAGGGTATATGTGAGAGGAGGTCACAATACAGGGATATCTTTGGTGGGCTTCTCCTCTGCCTTTAGCAAAAGACTTGGAGACCTCCATGTGCCCCCCCTGAGCAAGGGCCTCGCAGCAGAGCTCTACTGCTTGGAGCATCTCAATAGCGGCACCCTGAGAGTCCTGAGAAGAGTCTTGCTGAGATGCTGGGGGCAGGCACCCCTAACCAGCCCTCAGGCTTCTATTCTTCCTGCCACACTGCTGGACAACCGCTGGTTCAGGCTGCCTGGGCTAGTCTTGGACACTGGAATTCCTAGATTTCATTCATCCCTGTTTCTGGTGAAGGCTCACTCTGTGAGTCTTTGAGAAAACCATCCTTTTCCCTTCTGCACACACCCTCCCCCCGTCCCCAAAGCACAGTGTGACGTGTGTCTTGGTGATGGGTTGGGAGATCCAAAGATGCCTGCAAAGTGTCTGGACTTGCTCCTGTGGAAGGCACCAGAGAGGCCACCTTCTCACCGGCTCCTTCCGAGAGACCCGAGCTGCACTTGCTGCCAAGAGACGCTGAGGCATGCAGGGGAGCTGGGGCAGCACCGCTGAGTACACCCAAAGGGGTCTGCTTCCCTGGGATGGGGTAGACCTTGCAGCCATAAACAAGCCATATCTCTATCCCACTATTTGGGATTGTCACAGCACAGGGAGCACTGAGGGAGGTCTTCTTGCAGAAATCAGCAGGGCTCTGGTGGGCTGAGGCAGAGCTGGTCTTCAGCTATCCCTTGCTGAGCGGTGAATCCGGGTAACGCACTGGCAAGGGAGGCCTGCCCGCCCCTCAGCTCAGTGACTATGGTCAGGGTGGGCAGAGCCCTTGTCCACCCCCCTGTTCCTCCTGGGACCAAAGCTGGGTGAAGGATGTTTGCTTTTCTTAATGCAAGGTCATCCGACCAGGGCAGCCCAGGAGGGGTCTGTGCCTGCAGAGAGCAGCTAACGAGGGGGAGATTAGTGGGGACATTCTGGAGAGACATGGAGTCTGCAGACAGCAGCGAGGAAGCTGGGTGTGGGGTCTTTCAGCTGCGACACCGTCATGTCGAATGCTGCCGCCCTCAATTATAACCGCTTACTGCATGTGGTCCCAAGGCTTTTCCCCGCGGGGCCTCTTTTACGCAAGGCTGACAGAGCAGCTTGTTGCCAGAGAGCTGTGAAGGGCTTCTGGTGTGAAGAACGACCAAACCAGGAGATTTTGCTATTGGGCCATCTCTCTCTTCTGGTCCCCTGCCCCCAAAGCCTGAGTGTCTCAAGGGTAGTGGTTTATTGTGGAACTCTCCTGGGGCCAAGCTGAGGGCTACCTGAGTGTGTTGGAGTTTCTCATCCTGTTCTGCTGCAGCAGTTGTGAGGGTTTCATCTGCGTTGGCCTGGGTGTCCGTTAGTGCCCTGCGAGCCTGCATGGGACTCGTGTCACGTCTATGCAAACAGCCTCTTTCAAAAGGCTCCTGTGCGGGCCACTGGAACGGACTGAAACCACGGCGGCGTCACTGGGTCCTTGCCAACTGCCTGTTGCCTCTTGCTCCGTATGCGGATGGAGGCTCTCTTGGGCAGAGGCTGCTCATTTGCTCTGTGCAGCGTATCCGTGTCTTGATTTATGACTGAGCCCACCGTGCACGGCTGCAGTGCAAGTTATTAGTAGAGGGGTAACCTATGATTCAAGGAAGTGCTAGGATGATGTGAAGCAGTGGGGATGGCCCAAGGAAGGAGATGACAGCCCCAGGACAAGTTTCTTCTCATCCCATGCAAGCTGATGTTATGTCTTGGGGAGTGAGTATCCTTTGTATCCTTTAGCGTTTCCAGCCATTTTTGTATAGTGGTGTGCGTCCCATGAACAGCATGGTTGAATCCTGCAAGAATCTTGTGTCCTGTGATACCTGGATCCAGGGAGTTCTGTTATTTAATGCTGTGTTGCCCAAACCCCTTCTCCTTGGACCACAATTATATTTAGTTTCCATGGCAATTTCTTGGCTTTTGTATTAAGTGCAAGTAATGAGAACCTGATTAACCTTGTACTGTCCATTTCCATGTTGTGCACCTCATTTGCCTCTCAGCACAGGGACAGTCCCGGTGAATAACCTTGTCACTCCTCCAGTGTTCCCTGCCCCCAGCCATTGTAACCCAGACGATGAGAGCTGATGTTTCATTCACAGAGGCTGCATCAATGATTTAAGGAATGGTATCTTGTCGCTCACCCTTGCGCTCTGTGCAGCCTAACGATGCTCGTGTTTTGGGCCGAGCTGTCCCTTAAACAGCCAGACAAGTCCTGAAGAGTGCTCCTGCTCTGTGGGCTCTGCAGCATGGCTGGAGTTTGCCTCAGTCTGAGGATGACCCCAGGGAGAAATCTTTCCAAAGTCTCGCCTGTTCCCACATTTGGTGCAAGTGCTGAATTGTGAGGAATTACGAGGTCTAGCATAATGTGTTAGTGGCTTTTCAGGGTGCCCTGCAGACAAGCAGGGGTGACAAGAGAGCAGCCTGTGAGCAAAGGAGGGTGTGAATTGAAGAACAGGAGTTCACTGTCATTAGAGAATTTGCGAAGCATCATCTGGGTTGGCTTCTTGCTCTCCCTGCTGCAGTACCCTAGCTTCAAATCTCTGCATTTTGCTTAGGTGGCCAGGTCACAGGGGACCAGAGCCACCCAGTTACAGCTGCTGGGCTGCATGTGCAGTCCCTGATGTGGCCGGCTGCGCTGCCAGGCAAGTAGTGACGGGCAGTAGCGATACCTGTGCTTTGGATGCAGCTGTCTGGGGGGTCTCGTGGTCCTGGGAGGTAGTGATGCTCAAGAACACTTCCATCCTTTCGCTGCAGGTGTGTTGTGCCCAGGCTACCTTGAGAGGCAGAAAGTCCTCTCTTGAAGTCACGCAGAGCACTTAAGACACAGTCCTGCCTTCTGCAGGATTAGTGGGGAACAGCACAACACATTGTGGGAATGGGATGTTTTGCCGCAATTTGTGAGGCAGGGCTGTGTCTTGTTATGTGAACACGCTGTTACCGAGTCATTTCTGAGTTGCACGTGGCTGCTTGTTCTGGTTGTGTTATTAAAGGTGGAAAATGGACCAAATCCCTTTCCAGGCATTCTGGAGGCATTAGTAGAGCTCACCAAATGGGTGGTTAGAAAGGGCCCAAATTTTCTCACCCCCAAACTGGGGCGCAGAGTACTCGGCTAGCCCTCTGTTTCACACATGCATCTACAAGCAACTTGCAGCTGTACCAAGTGCCCCAAGATAGGCAGCTAGCGCCTGCAGTGCCTCGCAACCTGACAAGCCTTGACGGAGACTAATAAATTTTAAAAGTTCATGCTTTTATGAAAACCATTCTTCCTATTGAAGTATACTTATTCTGGTACCAAATTCAGCCAAATACCCAGTCAAGCGTGAAGAGACCTTCATCTGGGCAGTACAAAGAGGCAGATACCAGCGGTGCTCCTCAGCTGGCAAGCAGGCGTGCGGGATGCATGGAGCAGGAAGCTGGAACCTCTAAACATCTATGACAAGGGTGCTATGCAGCAAATGAGACCAACAGCACTTCAGTAACAGCAGCAATGCTGATAAGGTCCAAAGAACACCCCAAGCGCACGTGTGAGAGCAGGAGCAGTGCCTGTGCAGCACAACTGTGGCTGCTGGATTAAACAACAACCTAACCAAAAGCTCAGGAGGAAATTCCTATGATAATTGCTATCAAAGTTTAAAGGATAAATTATTAGTATGAAAGATGTGATACATCCTCTCAGAACATTCAGAGTAAGTTTTGCTTGGGCATCTAAAGGATAGAGGATGAGGCTGCCTGCATTTGCCACTTTTTTTTTTTTTACTTTTTTTTTGGGGGGGGGGGGGGGGGGGGATTTGCTATCAAGCTGCTTTTCTCTTTCCACTCCTGTCTAGTTTCTTCATCTTGCAGGTGTCCAAGGGTAGGACTGTCTCTTGTTATGGATTTGTAGAGCATCTCACACAGTGCAGTCTTGAATGGTGAAAGAAAATGATTCCTAATGAGAAACTCTCTGCATAAAACTCCTTGCCTTTTTCTATAGTTGTCCGTTTCCTGGGAGCAGCACACAGATCAGTCTGAGAGTTCATGACTCCCACAGGATAGGCCGGCACCCATGCTTGGTGCAGTGTTTCTTCTGCACGCCCAGGAGGGAAATATTTTAGTGCTCACTATTATACACTGAAATACATCCCAGCAGGAGAGGATGGGAGGGTGCTTCAGAGAAGGGAGACAAGAAATTTGTGAGAGAGGGTTTGAAATAGGCGGGAGAGCGAGAGATAGGTGTTCCCATTTGGCAGGAGCTGTGGTGGAGAAAGCTCTCCCACCAGCTAGAATGAAGTGGTGGGAAAGGGCAAAGGGAGCACAGAGGATTGAAAGCCTCCCTTTGTATTCTCAAGCATGGATAAGGAATAAATGTGAACGTAACCAGGTGACATCAACTGTCAGAAGAAGCTCCAGGCTGAGGTGTGTGAGGTGAGTTGGGAGAGGGGCTAGATCCTGGATGGGCAGCTTTGAGAAGTCTGAGGCGACATGGAGGATGCTAACGAGAATGCTTTTGCATGAAAGAAACCTTGCATGCTTAGGAAGCTAGGGAAATGTGGGAAGGAGAACAAGTCAAGCAGGGTTTGGAACAGCCACAAGCTCAATCAGGCAGAGGAGCAATTACAGATGATTCCTTAGTAGGACAGTCGAATGGCCACATAGGGTGACCACGCTTGCGCTTGTTGTGTGACGAGCAGAAGTGCTCACTCACCTGCAGTTCACTGATGAGCTGTATCAGGGTGGAACTTACGTCCAAGCTTAGGATCCCTGAGATGGAAAATCCAGACACCTCTGTCAGAATTATGCAATAAGCATGTGAGAAAATGGGGTGAGAAATGACTGCTGGAGCGCTGCCAAGGAGAAGCCACTGGGGTTATTCTCTGCTTGCCTGCCATCCTTTCCAAGGGCTGTCACTAAGCAGCAGCCTTCAGCTTGCACTGGGTTTAGAGGGGCTGCAGGGAAGAGACTGATGGACAGAAGGAGTGCAAAGGATTTCAGCAGACCTGGGCTGCAGATAGCTCAGAACATCCTCAGGATAACTGGACTTCTGAGCACCGTCGTGCACTCTTCCCATGAACATCTGGCCCGGGACAGTTGCTGGATTGGGCTACCTGGATTCTTGCATTCAGTGGCAGTAGATCCTGCCAGAGATGTGACGTGGCTGTCAGCCACCCAGGGTCTCACTGGCTGCTGGGAGCTGTGTTGGTATCTAACCAAGCTGGGGCTCATCAGCAAGAGAAGGGACCATACTACCTGCAGAGTCTCAGAGCACAAAGCTGATTTGTCCCCTTTCTCTGCCTGTTCCTGGAGCAACAGCTCCAGCTTCAACTTCTGTTGTGTCCTACTGCAAGTTTTGTTGGTTCCATCAGCCAAAACTCCTCCTGCCTCTCCTTGCATTGCAAGAGCAATGACTATGCAGGCACCTTTCCTGAGAAGTTAACCAGCTTATGGTGTGGCACGGCATTGAAGAAGGCACCTTTAGAACCATGGGAGATGAGCACTGGGTTCAGGTCATGAGGACACCAGATGCTCCAGGCAGGCTCCAGTTATTGGCAGCAGCTACTGGCAGCCAGGACTGGGTGTCTGGATTCCAGTACTCTCTGTCTGAGGCACTGTGTCTGCAATGGAGCAGGTTATCTTCTGCCTGGAACGTGATGGTACTGTGCAGTGGCAGGGAGAAAGGGCATGGGCTATCAGGACAGCCAAAGCCTTTGAGACTCAAGGCAGCCCTAGCTTTTACCACTCTGAATGCAACCAGAGGGACAGTGTAGACAAAGAATTAAACTCTGTGACTAGGAACGGGCTCGATCATAGCTATCTAGCTATTAGGTAGGCTTTCAAAAAGATTCTGCAAATCAAAGGCCCACCTTAAATCTTTCTGTGGGTTATGTGTGCGCTAGGTTCAGAGCAGCAGTACAGTGTCTAATCTTTTCTGCTGTAAATGTCCACTGTGTAAAGCTGGAAAGGTGTTTTGTATAAAAAGCTGCTGGCAAATTGGGGCAAAGTGTGAGCTCCTTCACGGGTGATCCGGTGCACGGAGGGATGAAGCAGTTCTGGAGGATTTGCACCCCACCTCTGCCCAGCATGCCAACGTGAAACCGCTTTGTGTGACTACAAGGTAACTGCGACCCTCCAAGCTCTGTCAAGGTTGTTGGGGAAGCAAGTCCCATCAGGATTCGGGGAGGATTACGTCAGCTGGCTGCACTGTCAGGAGATTCAGACCTCTGATTCATAGGCGCTTAATAAATATTTAGTTCTTGCTTTCGGCTGGATTGGGAAGTACAGGGGCTGTCTGTGACGATGACTTCCCCTGATGCTGTTTATCTGACCTGCCACTGGAGTCCTGTACAAATGGAAATGCCATCAGAATTAAAAGAAACATGAGTGCCATGCTGTATCGTAGGGCTCTGCTGTCTGGGGAGGATGAAGGGGCATTTTTCTCACCACAAGGTTTCCACTCTGTATCTCTCTGGTACGGAGTCAGCGGGAAGACGAGGCTATTTCAAACTTACCTTTGACTAAACTCTGTCCAATTTCACTCGCTGCTGCTCACAATCACCCTCTAGCATTTTTCTATTAGGTTGCAATGCAGCATGCACTGGTTATAATGGGAGCATCTGTGCTCGCGGCATTTGTATTTTCAAGTACGGGGGAGGGATGGCAGAGGACAGTGCATGGCATGTTTGTGTGCAGGAAAGAAAATGGCAATGCAGAAATTATTCTGATCTTGATGTTCCTTCACAGTGGGGAGGTTACAGGAGTTTCTGGCTGAGCATGGTTCGTTGGGATGGGTACAGACCATGAGCTCTCTCAGATGGCCCAATTACAAAAATCAGAACCTTTACACGGTAGCAGTTCCTCTGTGAAAGGTGTGTACCCTTTTCTTCTTTCACTGTCTGCCTTGCCCTTTGCAGGATGTGGTGCCAAGAGAGCCTAGTCTCTTGGCTAATGTGAGCTAATATATAATGAACCGTGTTTGACTTGGGAAGTCCATCCCTTTCCCAGTAAACAGTTGTCCACAAATACTGAAGACAGTTGTAAGTGAAGAACAGCTCGGACAGTACTTGGCTAGCAAGGCATCTCAGCGCCTGTGCTGCGCCCTTTCCTGACATTTCCAGGCAGGAGGGAAACGCAGCGCCGTGATGGGAGGGGGGGTGGCGGGCGGGTAGAGCACGAGCAGAATACAGGCATCTGGATGTGAGGGATGTCAGGTCCGAGCAGACCCTGCTGCTGCAGGGACTCGCTGATGGGGGAGGAGGCGCCGAGGGGAAGCTGGTGCCATTCTGCACTGCTGCTCTGCAGGCTTTTAAATTATTCAAGCAATAATGGCATCTATACGCGCTTGGTGAGCCTCGCAGTTATCAAGGTACTGGAATGAGGTGAACAACGTTTGAAACCTTATCACATTCAGGAATCTGTTTCGGGAGCAAGTTCTTTCAAACTGTGTCCTATCCTCAGCACCTGGTCCCTTGGCCAAGGCGTCTGCCCAAGCAGGGCACTTGCTGCGTCCAGGGAGCGAGCCCTGTCTACAGCAAGCGCCTTCCGGAGGATAAGAAGCAAAGGGCAGTGCCCTTGGTGAAAGTCCTGTGCTTGATATCTTGCGGGGCTCAGTTTATTCAGGGTAGGAAGCAGCCTGTAGTGTGCTGAAGCTGAGGTACAGCAAGCTAGATCTGAGCTCAAAGGAAAGCAGCTTTACAGAGTGCTAAAATTAGAAGTTTAGTCTGAATTATGCTAATTTGTTTTAATTGTCTAAGTATGTCAAGGTTTTTCAGAAATGTACCCTCTCTGTGCCGGTCTGGAAAGGTGCAGCATCATCGGGGGCGTGATGAAAGGATGGGTCAAGGATTGCAGAGATTTCTGGGTTCCCTGCCCTACTTACATCCCTCTAGCAGTCCTCACCTCCAGCTCTCAAAATGCCATGAGGGTAGACTCTGAAAATGTTAGCCCTGGGTTGGATAGACCAGCCTTGTTAAAATCTTAGATGAGTAGAGGGCAGCCTCCTGGGTGCAGAGAAGTTCCTGACACCTTCTCTCTATAAGGGGACTGCTCGGTATGGCAGAACCAGCTGAATATTCGCATTTCCTTTCACAGCTGAACTATGTCATGTTTTGTGCCACAATGCTGCAAACAGCAGCAAAATTCAAGCTCCCTTCCTATTTGCAAATCAAATTTTGCTGACTGGGTGAAACATTAAGCCAGAGCCATACATTTCTGTGTAAGGGCTGCTAACGTAGGGGACTATGTTAAATCTATGGCTTCAAAATGTTGCAGCCTCAGTGAAAAATCTACAGCAGAAACAAAGCAGCAGGTATTCACCGAAGTGTCTTGGGAGGCAGAGGGAGAGAATGCAGCAGCAGGAGAGCATTTAGAAAACAGACGAGGTTTCTATATTTATGCAGGGATGAGGAAAGGAGGAGAGCATGTGCGTGTGCGTGTGCCCAGGTCGCTGAGAAGGCTCCTGTTTAAGCAAAAAGGTACTGCAGCAAGACAGCCAGCAGAAATGAGGGCTATGGTCCTTCGCTGCACCGTAGTGGCAGGACTTTCTGGGGCTTGTAGGGTGCGTTCATGTGCGTAAGTTGGACCTTTTAAATGGGAAATACAGAGAACAGAGTGCTGAAACCCTTTGCAGAGCATAAACTATGTTTGATTTTTACCTAATCTGATGGTCTCTGCAAAGGAATAATAAATATTTTTACCTCTTTACAGTGTCATTTGTCCAGGTACTCTGCAGGGAATGCGTGGTGTGTTCAGAGTCCATTTGGTTCTGTCATGATGCCATGCCTGGAATGGGGAGCATTGCGTCTTTCCCGGGACCTGCTGATTACGGCGCAAAGCAAGGAATCAGCTAAATGCTGTGGGAATGTGCTGGTTTGGTGGGTGAGGCAGGCAGGTGTGGGGTGAGCTAAGGACAGTTCCAGCTTTCACAGCGTACTTCCCGACTTGCACAGAGCGTCTCTGAATGCAGGAAAGCTACTGCTCCTTTCTGCAGATGCCCCCATGAGCACTGTGCAGATATCTGTCTGCTGGCCGGGGGCAGCAAAGACACCGACCTATCAGCGTGACTGCTCCATCTAGATCTCGTTCCAGTTCTACCCCCGCGTCATCTGGCGCTTTCATGGACCTCGAGGCGGTACAGATGCCTGGCATCCTAGTGCACTGGATGGGATGTACTGGGAGGGTCTGTCATCTATTTTAAGGAACATACTGGGAAAGAGAAGAGGGCAGTGTCCGGACTAAGCTGCCTGCTCAGCTCTCTGATTGACCGAACCAGACCCACCCAGGGTCTCAGAGCCTTGCCTTGGGCGAGTGGTGTGGGAAATGCTGTACTAGGCTTTCCAAGCATTTGATCCTTCCATCTCTAAACATGCTACTATTAAACTCAATGTCTTCTTGCATACTTCAGCAGCTTGCCCTCCTTTCTCTCCCCCCAGCTGCAGGCACTGCCTCTCAGGCCTGAGAGCTGTGTCCTAGCATGCATACATTGCTCTGCTCGGACAAACTGTTCTGCTGAGCAGTAGATGCTAGTTTCTTCCATAGCCCAGATTTAAGTTGTCATTTACAGGTTAGCTGTTGTGAACGGCACTCAGAGAACTTGGAATCTCTTGTGCAAATGCAGAGGGTCCCGAGCAATTTCATAAGGCATGTACCATCAACCTGGTAGCTCCTCTTGTCTAGCAGCCTTCTCGGTAACGTGCTGGTGAGGTTCTTGTGGTGAGACGTCATGCTGTTTCCTGGTGTATACCTTGGCCGTGCTGTTGGAGGTACTATAGTCTGCTCTGCTGCATGCCTGGTCTCTCTGTCTTAGGAGTTTGCAAAGAAAGAGATTCTTGTGCTGGTGCTTTGGATGCACATTGAACACGACTGGCTTTGCTGTTGGAACTGGAGGGTCCAAAGGAAGCCAGTCCCTTTTGCTCCATTGTTCTCTATAACCTTTGAAAAACGAAGCTGAGCTGGTGTTATCAGCATGTGGAAAGATTCAGAAACTACCAGCCATTATAACACTTCGTATTAGTTGGCTGGGAGAAGCAAAATCTTAACGTGGAACATATCAAAACTGTGAAAATACATTGCAACACAAGGCAAATTCTTACAAGTCAGTTGTCCCTGCTTTTGCAGGTGTCATGCAAGCTGTAGTGCTGGAGCAGAGAAATGGCTGCTTTGAGCTGCACCTTGCTTCCCCTGGATAGCATCTGTCCGAGCTTCAGGCAGGGATGAGCTCTTCCTTCCAGTCATCTGAATGGGGAGGGGAGAGAGTGAAAGGGATCTTCCTTTGGTCTGCCTGGGAATCAGCTGTACTCTGCTGATGACTGAAGTGTGAGCTTTTATTGCGTGCTGTAATCATATGCATACCTCTTCCTTTTCTAGGTTCTTACTCTGCTATTAGAATCAATAATGTTCTACTGTAAATTACTGCCGTGGATTTGGTTATAGGAGTAAATATTGTGTTCTTAAATAAGATGCTAAACTTCAGTAACCCAGTGTCCTTGACTTGTGAACCTCTGCATGGAGTTTCTCTTGTTTTGGGGTGTTGGGCTCCCTCCCCACCCCGTCTCTCTCTCTTTCCTAGTGTCTCTGTCTTTCCTCTCTCCATGTGCCTTGTGGTGGATGAAAGTACTCACGCTGGCTGTGTGCACGGGGAGCGGAGTGCGGGGTGCTGGTGTGCTAGAGAGTTTTCAGAAAGGGAAAACCTGCCTGATTGGTTTTTAATGTTGGACTTACTTTTACTGCAGTGGGAAGCGTTATGGTTCTGCTTCCCATCTTTAATGCTGAAACAGAAGTTGTACCTGTGGGCCACTGTCTTTGGCATGGGGCTGTTTCAGCTCTAGGAGATGCCTGCGTGGGGTCTGTATTTGGCCTGCAGGCTATAATTTTCTAAGCTTTTTCATTCTTCAGCTCTTTTCCTGGCAGAATCACCTCAGCTCACAGTGGCAGTAGATTTGGTCCAAGCGAGAATTGCTCAGCAGAGCGTGGCATGGCAGCTCTCTTTACATGCAGCTTGGACGTGCCGCTGCACCGATGCATAGCAACGTGCTCCTGTTGAAGAACAACGTGATGGTCAGCAGGCTGACCCCCTTTCTGTGACTGCCGGGAAAAACGATTCCTGTCAAGCCCACTGTCAAATGGCTGCGGAGCTGAGATTGCAGTAAGAGGAGCTGCAGTATAACAGGACAAAAGTATAAAATATCTGCTTGCCCATCAGTACTGTATCAGCAAAACTCCTCCTCAAAACTTGTGAACTCATCCCCGCCATCAGCGAGCTATGCCTCTCGGGCCTGCCAGCAGAGCTCTCCGAGCCCAGCAGCAGCTCAATAAGGCAGAGACAAGATCACCCTCTCTCCATCCAAAATGCGAGGCAGCAGCGTTCCCAGTCTCCTGACAGCATTTTGGCAGGGATCAGCAGCCCCTCCCTACGGGGCCTCTCAACTCGCCGTGTGGCACCAGCAGCAGCAGCAGCAGCGGGGTGACGTGGGGGACGTTTATTCTGCCTTTCTCGTACTGCCACAGACACTCGGGGTAAATTGCAGACGTTTGGGCAGAGGAGCTGGCATCTTTCGCTAATTCACTTTGCTTTAAAGTCGTGCTTTAGAGCTGAGTACTGCGAGTACTCGGGGCAAGCTGATCCAGAGGCTCTGCCCACAGCTGCAATAGTGAAGCAACTTCCTCAGGAAGCTTGGTGACAAGCTCCATTCCCTGGGAAGGGGCATTGCATACCAGAAGCTTTAGTCTGGACAGACTTCATCTCTGCAGAGGTATTGTGTTCTGTCCATTTTGCTGGACATTAATGCA
Organism: Egretta garzetta; assembly: GCF_000687185.1. Classification (NCBI taxonomy): domain Eukaryota; kingdom Metazoa; phylum Chordata; class Aves; order Pelecaniformes; family Ardeidae; genus Egretta; species Egretta garzetta. The sequence continues at coordinate 157,856 of NW_009258681.1, forward strand.
GTGTTGCACGCGGAGGAGCAGAATGGAGGGTGTCCAGCAATAGCATATGAACCTGTAGTTTGTTCTTGACAGACAGAATCTGTTGTAACACACTGGGTAAAAAAAAAAAGAGCTCGGCAGAGGAGGACGCTTCAGAGTTTCCTTTATTGATCTTGTGAGATTTCTGGAAAAAAACCCCAAGCAAAGCAAGTTAACATGCTTTTTGTCCTCTTTCTGGAGCTGCAGCCACTGCAGTTAGCGCCCCACCTTCAAGCTGTCTGCTGTTTACTGCCAAGCTTTGCCAGCAGGTTACTGGGATAGTGTTCGGCTTGCTGAATGATGAAAAGTGCCTGGAAAGTATGCATATGTCATTTTTATGTTTAAATTAAAAGAGGTACATGACATGCCAGTGATGTGATTGGGAGCTGCCAGGAAACAGCAGAGATTCAAGGCATCTCTTTGGGTGCCCAACCATGAAAACAAGACCTAGTTTGGGCTACGTTTTCAAAGACCAGCACGAACAAACATGCATACAAACTGCTGTTTGGAGGATGTTGTGCCTCTGAAGAGGCACTGAGGGTTGCAAAGCGATAGGAGAACAGAGTGCAATGCTGGAGGCTTCCAGCAGGCCCAGGTTCCACAACATGGTCAGCGGGTAATGCAGCAAAGCAGCTGTAATGGAATCAGCGGGCTCTCATGTCTCTGCCACAGTGGGCATCCTGGCCAAAACATGTTTCTCAGCCTCCACCTTCTGGCAGGTAAAAATGGGTCCTCTTTCCTTTTGAAAAAGAACTTGAGGAAGCCAAAGAGGAAATAATTGATAGGATTTTTTTTACTGTTTAATTCCATTCACAGGCATGCACAGCCAAAGTATCCACTGTAAAGCAGGTACTTAGACTCCCCCTGTCCTCTAAGAAGTTGAAAGGAGGAAATCCAAAGGGGTTAGGTTGAACTGCCTTAGTGAGCCTGCTATCCAGCATCCTCTGTAATTGCTGCCAAAGACCCTGTGATGCTTTTCCCAAGAAAATGTGTATGTATGTACACATGTGGATTGACTCCTCTGCTCAGCCCAAATCTGTCTCAGGTAATTGCATTCTGCTTCCTTCAAGTCCCGTGTTTCTCCAGCTCCTTGAGCTCTCTGTAGCACTTCTGTGGTCTGCTGAAGGCTGCTTCCTCTCACTCCGGGCATGGGAACACCAGTTTAGTGAGAGGGCAAATGCATACAGGAGAAACTTTGCAATTGTGGAGTAGGCTGAGTCTTGAAATGAAAGTGGTGTTAATGGCAGAGTGCAGGGCATGGATGTTCTCTCTCTAGGAGATTACTTCAGGTTTCTGTGTTTCATATTGTAAAGCAAATTCTGTCAGAAGTATGGCATAACCCCCCTCAAATATTTCAAATCTTCCTCTGTGCCCTCACATGTCAGAGCTTCTTTGATTGTACTGAAGCACCCGAAGCTGGTAGCTCAGTAAGGGCACGTGGCGTGCAGGGTCAGTGTCCAGCATTTCCTGGCGCTGACAGCATTGGTTTTTGCAAAGCCTCGGGGAATCCTCGTGCTAAATGCTACAAGAGTATTCATCTCGGAAGGTAAGCAATTGCGCAGTCCTTCTGAGCTTGGAGGTGTCCTTGCAATGCAGGGGACCTGTGAGCTGCTGGAGAGGGGGTCAAACAGCCTGGTCTTGCTGTGGTTTGCACAGCCTGTTTGTCATTCGGAACGGCTGCCTCCTCCTCCACCTGTGATGCAAGGGGAGATGGGGACAGTGTTGTGCCACATGTTACTTGGCTCTGCTGGCTCTTCTGTGGCCTTCCCTGATTCCCCATTAACTGCTCGGTGGTGCTCCGCTCCCAGCACTTGCTGCTGGCACCGACAACCTGGAGTAACAGCATCTTATTTTTGAATCATTGGGGGTGGGGGGGGTTATTTATTAATAACCCAAATTACCCTGTGAAACAGCAGCTTGCCTGATGTTAAATATTAAACTGCACTAAGTGGGTGAGCTGGAGCACAGGAACAACAGCGTGCTGGTAATGACTCGCTGGGGCAGGACATGGCAGTGGTGCCTGCCAGTGTGCATTAATCCTTGCTCCTTGGAGAGTCTTCCATCTTCAGGGCAGTCAGGTGCTCCTCCACACAGCTCCCCAGCTTCTGAATGGCATTTTCCATGCTTTAAACAGATCAGCACATCAAAGGCTGGCGGATCCTCGCTCTGTCGTTGCCATGGCAGCAGCAGCTGAGAGGATTTGGATGTTTCTGGGATGGGATTGTGTTGCTGGGTGCGTTGGGGCAGAGCAGGGCTGCTCTTCACACGCGGGCGCCCAGCGCCATCGGGGACATGAGCGTGCCTGGTGCTGCCAGTGGCATGTGGATCTCTTGCCATGTAACGGGACTACCTGCCCCAGTTCAGGGGTGCCGAATGCAGACCTCTGCTTCTGAGCTGCTCACCTCAGCTCCCTCTAGCCTGGGAGAGAAGGAGGGAGTCCTTCCCATGCTGCACCACACGTGGAAGTAGGTCAGCTGAATTATACCCTTAGAAATGCTTGTTTGTCTCTGCTGGCTCTCAAGGGAGCCGAGACCGCAAGCCCTGCTTCAAGAGCTGACTCTGTAGGTGCCTGGCGTTGCTACGGTGAGCCTGCCCTCGGGATGTCTGCCTCGGGTGCTGCTTCTGTCCCCTGCAGCTCCGCACAGGCTGGATACGGTGGATTTTCAGAAGTGAGCGTAAAGCTGAGCTTTAAACACTGTGAAAATAATATATTGGTCTGGCTGGGCAGCACACTACAGCAGCACGATCAGGGGTCTGCTGCTGGCCCGCACTGTGCTGCCAGGCTGTGTTTCCTTGGCAAAACGCCCCATCCTCCTCACTGTGTGCTGTGCAATTGCCCTTGAGAAGTCAGTGCTGCTTTGTGAGCATTTCCCTTTCGGGTGATCCTGATGTCCCCAGGCAATGTCTGCCGAGGGGACCGGCACATGGGTGACTTATTCTGACCCGCACGTAGCAAACGTCCTTTGGGGACGTGGTGGTGGGCACTCAGGGACAGCTGGGTGGTTCGGTGAAGGGAAGCAGGTAATTTTGAGCCCGCTGCCTGCTCCTTGGGTGTCACAGCATAGACATCCAACTGTCGGTCTTGTGGCCACAGTGCTGGTGGCCACTGCAGAGTAAAGGTGATGATGAGGTGGTTGCGATATCCTGTACCACTGTTTGTGGTGAGTGTGGCAAACTGTCCAGTGTCTGTGCAATCACCTGAATTACTTACGAACTCATCTGCAACAAAAGGTGCTTTCTGGTTTCATTGCCTCCATGCACAGTTTAACTTCTCTGCTTCCCCAAGGCTGGATTAGACCCCTAATGGGGCTGGGGACCCAGTGCTTCCACAGGCAGGGACATTTCAACAGACGAATCTATTTTCTATGTAATATCCCTGAAATCATGCTCTTGAAGTGGAAGGTATCCCTGCCTATGGCAGGGAGGTTGGAACTAAATGATCTTTAAGGTCCCTTCCAACCCAAACCATTCTAAGTGCAAAAAAAAGTGCACTTCTGTTTCCCATCTCTGACAATAAAGCAAAGTTCTTGTCTCCAGAGGGCTTCCATAACACTAGCTGTGGCCTGTCGAATAGGCTTGTCTTAGGGCATCATTGGGTTTTTCAATAGCAATTTCCTGCCGATGGTCAAATTGAGGATCCGAGGTATGTCTGGTCGGGGGGGGGGGCGCTCTCAGGAGGTCCTTATTGCAGCGTATTACAGTATTTTCCCACACTGTATTTGCCATGCTGCAGTTCTGACCTGTGCCTGCAGGTGCAAGGCAGAATTACTGGGGTGCACATCGGAGAAGTAGGAAGGCAGGCAAAAGGATGTTGACAGGAATGGAGTAAGACCACGAAAGTCATTATAATAAATTCAATTTTCTCTTTGTGCATTTACCCTGAAGTAACTCTGAGCTGATTCTGCTGCCAGGCTGCAGGAGACCTGTGGGAGAACAAAACCTGATTTGTTCTGTAGCATGGATTCATAGGAGCACTTTGGGGTTCTTCACTGCTGCCTGGGTGCTGGC
>NW_009258681.1:161897-189772 GCF_000687185.1 Egretta garzetta
CTCTGCCTGGACCTGCTCTGCAATGCAGAATTGGATGCTCAGCTGAGAGCAAGAATTGCCATCCGCTGCTGACCTGCACAAGTCTTCCAGAGTTAGATCAGGGTAAGCTGATCCAGGAACCACTATTCGTTGGTCCCATTTTTGCTCCCTTTCACTTCCACCCGTGCTTTAGTTCCCTGTCTCTAAAATATAGAATCATGGAATCACAGAATGGTTTGGGTTGGAAGGAACCTTTAAAGATCATCTAGTCTGACCCTGCCTGCCGCGGGTAGGGACATCTTTCACTCAGTCGGGTTGCTCAAAGCCTTGTCCAACCTGACCTTGAGCACTTCCAGTGATGGGGCATCCGCAACGTCTCTGGGCAAAATGGGGGTAGCTGAGTGAATAGTTCAGTCTGTACCACTCTGCTGGCTGAGGAGCAGATGAAAATGTGAGAGAATGTGTCATGCCCTTCCTCACCACCGTCCATTGAGGCCTCCTTAATTCACAGGTGGTGCTGGGGTGACTCTCGGTGCGGGTTACAAGCTGAGGCCAGGCCAGAGGGTCTCCGCACATCCTGGAAGGCTGGGCAAAGCAGCGGGACCGGCTCCTGCCAGCCCTGAGCGCAGCCTGCTCCCATCGCTGTGCTGACGTCTCGCAGCTGGGAGGGCAGTGGAGGGGAATGAACAGATGCCTTCAGGCTACCTCCTGCTTGGCTGCCGTGTCCTTGCTGCTAGCCCCCATCCTCCTGGGTAGGCAAGCCTAACGTGCTTGCTGGCGCAGCTGGAAGGGCCTTGGTACAGCAGTATGGATACTCTGGGAAGCTGGCTCGGCCTCTGTAGATGCTGAATTAGATGCACTGAATGTCTCAGCCGGAGGAAATTTCAAACAAGCGTGACTGAGATCCGAGCCTGCTGTCCTGAGCTCCCCACAGGAAGGGAACGTCAGGACATGTCCTGGGCTGTCTGATGCATGATCGCGCTGCAATAAACTGCAAAAGGCCTGAATGCTGCCTGGGGTAGCAAGGGGGGATGTGGACACTGCCCAGAAATCAGAAAGCTGTTCCCCCCTCTGTCTGTATGCTTTTAGAGGCACATCAGGCTGCAGGACAAGTGTGAACACCAAGCAGGCTGCCTTGGGCGAGGCCACAGAGGAGCTAGCTTTGCGGAGCTCTGTTTGACGCCTTGGTTAAGAAGGGCTATGTGAGTTTGTGTGTGGTGTGTAAGTCTGCAGGTCATTGGGATCCTTCCCTCTTTCCTCATCGTCATTGTGCTGTTCTCTGAACTTGACCTCTTCCGCAGGTCAGGTTTGCGGTCCCTGTACCATGAGGTCCTCGCCATAGCAGGCTCACAGCATCCATCTCTCGAGACTGTTCAGAGAGCCCTTTCATGGGAATGGTGATTCCTGCTCTTTTCCTCTAAAGTAAAACATGGAATTTCTGCTCTGTTTCATGTTGCCGCCTGGGCTGAGCCTGCAAACGGCCCCACTATCCCACTGTGAGTTTGACAGCGTTTGCCTGATGTGGCAGGAAAGAAGGCTGCTCTTCCAGGAGCCCAGAGCTTTTTTTTCCAGCATTTGAAGACGAGAACAGCAAATCATTTGCTAAGCCAGTTATGGGAGGAGTCTCCCCTAGTTTCTTTGGCCTTGTGCAATGGCCTAAGCGCCCCACACTGTGGAGCTGCATTTTTACAGTACGTATTGGGGAGGAACGGGGGGGGTCTGGGTTAGGGAAATGGGGGTAAGAAGAACTGTTTGTGTGGGAGCTCTGACTTCTAAAGAAGAGTTGCCAGGTGAGGCTCATAGGCTAGGTTCATGGGAGAGATTTTTGGAAAAGCCCTCTGTGGCATGGGGGGGTTAGCACTGGTGTGGGTACCGATGTGCTGCAGCACAGAGGTCCCGTGGTGCAGTGTCTTATGTTACCCTGAGCATCAGGTAAATGAGCCGTTGTGACGCTGTTGCAGATGTACCAGGGCTGGTTCATGGGTGCTCTGTTGCAGCGTGCGCAGTTGATGTGTCCAGTGATGGGACAGTTTCGTCTGTGTCTCTGCTGCAGTGATGGTGACTGCTAGAAGCTTTGCCCTGCTGGGAGATTTCAAGTTGCAGGGGTGTGGTGGGCACCTTTAAGTGCAGGGCTGGAGAGAGCATGGTTTCTTCAGACCCTGTTCTCCAGAGAAGGATTCACCTAGGCTGTTAAGAGCAGCAGTTGCACTGGTGTTCTGCAGGTGGGAAGGAAAGTTCCCATCTCCTGTATGGTAGCTGACAGAGCTTTGAGGGGCAGGTTCCAGAGAGGCTTTGTTCCCAAATTTTTGCTGCTGAGGCCAGGGAAAAGTGCTGATACTGCAGACGTACAGTGAAAAAGGTCCACTGGGAGAAATAAAATAGTTGATCTCCTTCAGTTTTAGAACAATAGCGAGACTCCCATTAGCTCTGCTAGGTCAGTGGAGCTCTCTCCTCACTCCTATTCTGCAGAATTGCTCACTTCTCAAAGCAGCGTATGAGCGAGTATTTCTGGGACGCTGGGACTCTGCTTCTCTCATCCAGGGGCATCTTATGTAATTGAATTAGACTTTAGGAAAAGCTACTGTGCGATGAAATCACCCTAAATGCTGATCAGTGAGGGCAGGGCTGTGAGCATACAACAGAAATGTGCACATCTCTTCCGTATCATTAATTACCCTTAAATGGAACTCATGGGTTTCAAGATTTCAAGTGGATTTTCTGCAGATCTGCCAGACTATTCTTCAGAGCATTGCAGTAAGCGGAGAAAGGTGCAGCCTGCTGTGCTGTGAGCAGGATGCAGCCGTGTGGGCTGCTGTTCTTGCTGTTAGGTTCATATCAGGTTGTCCGGGCCTGACGAGGATGCTCAAGAAATAAATGAATCAATGGTATCCGAAAGAGCTAATCACGACGAAAAGTTGCATGTGGCCATTGGAACATGGATGGCTATGCATCCAAGAAAGCATCTGGCTCCTTTGCTTGCTCAGCCAGGTGATGAACACAGGCAGGGGTTTGCAAGCTCTTAGATGTCTGTACAGGATTGGACACTGGGAAGGAGTAGGAATGTGCAGTTGCACTCCAGACCTCAGGGCATTAACTTTCCAGTTCAGAAGGCTTGGATTAAGCATTCAGGAAGAGCAAGGACAGCAGGATCGAGAGGCTGGAAACGTTGTGGAGCTGCTCTCTGCAAACAATTGCATCTTTTGGGCCCGTTAATATCTCAGCTTCTGTTGTGCTGGTCAGTGCCTTGCTGTCATGTCAGGCACAGTCACTCACGAGTTGGATTGCTGCTCTGAGTGTATTTATTGGTGCAGAGGAGCTGCTTAGAGTCAGCTGCTCCACCCTTGCAGAGACTGCCTTTCCCTGAGCCAAGCGCTGCAGGTAGAGGAGCTGTGTGTGTGCCTTGCCCGCTGAGGAGCTGACACCTACTCCTGCTGCCTGCAAGGTGTGCAATCAGCAGGCATATGGGGCCGTGCATGAAAATTTCTCTGGCTGCTTCCTTCGTTTGCAATTTCCTGTGGTGGTTTAGAACATGGCCCTGAGCTCAGATAGTTACACGTGAAGTGCTTCAATTGCAGTCTGGGAAACTAAAACCCCAATGTTTTTCCACCTTCCTCCCTCTCAAAAGTCCCATTAAGTGGGATTTCATTCTTTTTTAAGTATTAATTGCCTCTGGGTAAAAACAACCACACACAGAGCAGGTGCTTCTGCTAAATGGTAAAGCATCAAACTAGCACCGGAAGGAAAGTGATGGGAAATGGGGACCCTGTCCCAGACGTCTGTCCTGTAGGAGCCAAGACAAAATCTGCATCTGTGGCTGTGGAGGGCCCGTCCTTGGCACTCTGTCTCTTCCATAAGCAGAATTCAGCTCAGATTACTGCTCAGGGCCCAATTTCCACTCCTTGAAACCCTTTTCCCTAGCACCACCCTAGCCCAGACAGCAGTGGTCTCCCTTGGAAGTCTCTTCTCAATAGGATTAGTTAAGGGGGCCCTTGTGCTGTGGATATTAAAATTAGAGACTTCCTCCTCTCCTCTGTGAGCTCTGTGCAGAATTCTGGAAACTTGGCAGGTCTGCTGGAGAAGCAGGTGACAGGATTGCGTACCTCACAGAGTGCCTGGAGGTTGAAGGCTTTTCTTGCTGGTCCAAGCCCAGAAGAAAATATTTTGACAAATGAAGAGGTTTACACAAATGGTTTCTAAGTTCTTGTCAAACTGCCTGCACTAACACAACCGGGCAAGACCGTCTTGGTGTGGACCATGGCATCTGGGTATATTGCAGACCTCGGTGACCAGGTGACTGCTGAGAATAAAGGTAGACAGAAAGTGTGGGATGAGATCTGAGCTCTTGCTCTCCTGCTCGATGCTCAGCAGCAGAGCAGATTTCTTTCCAAGCGGAGCAGAGTGCAGCCTGCCAGGTGGGGACTCTGCCTTTCCCTGCTCTTGCAGGAGGTCAGTCTGCACTGCCTCCAGGCTTGCACTACAGCCAAGTGCTGGATGTCTCTCCATCTTGAGGTCCCCAAACAGGCATAACGTGTAGGCATCTCTGTGGATCTGTAATCTTGCAGTTACAGCAGGACCAGTGGATCCAACAGGATTAATAGCGGGGGGGGGATGGGGGGGGGGGGGAGTGGGGCGGGGAGGGGGATTAACTGCAGCATGGTAAGGGTCTTGTTAGTCTTTCAGATTGGGTACCTGGCTGAGTGAAAGCAGAAATCTGCACCATAAGCAGTAATTAAGAAGTGATTTGCCCTTGGCCCATATTGTGGGCATAATGCCAAACTCTGAGTTCCCAGAACTGGGATTGTTCAGATTCAGGCTGAGTTAGGTGATGCTTTTTACTCTCAGAACTGCCAGGTCTCTAACAGGGGGAAAACCAGTGGATGTTAATCCTGTGGGCGAGATGTCTTCTGGTCCACTGGGTAGGCGAACTCGGTGCAGAGGTTGCTGAACACTTTCTGTCTGCGCAGAAATCTTTGCAGGCAGGATAGCACAGAACTAAGCCACAGCATAAACAATGGGCCATGAATTTTCCCTTCCTTTGGGAGCTCTGCAACTCTTTCATGTCTTCGCTCGGTGAATCTGACTTCTGAGGTTTTGTGCCTGAATGAGTATAAATAAGATAAATCGGTGTGATGAAATTTTCAGTTGCATTGCCTGGCTCATCCAAACCATGAGCAAAAAGAACAACTTCTTACTCATGTCATAAGATGCCAGGGGGGCACATGCTACGAAGCTAGCTGTCTGCTCAGTGTGTGTGCAGGGAGGGGCAAAGAGCTGCCGAAACATCCCAATCTGGGGCTCAGACTGCTTCCTCTCCAGGAACTAAACTGTGGTTATGCTGGCACAAGGCAGCTGTCCCTTGGAGTAAGAGACCAGGCCTCTTCATCTCCCAAATCATGCCTTCGGAGGCAACAGTGTACAGTTCAAGAAACACAACCTGAAGAACATATACTGAATTTATATTTCTGGATTTCCTTTGGGAATCTCGCAGCTCAAGTAGTTCTGAACTGATAGATGACCATGAAATGGTTTCTTAGATCAGGGGTATGAGGGAGAGATTTCTTATGCCGGTTAGCTGCTGAGCTTTGCAAACCCAGTCCATTTGATTTCTTGCAAGTTTTTGTGTGTCTTGTGCTTCTGGGTGCTGGTTTTTAGACTGATCTGGAGAGATGCACTTGTAAATTGGCTTCCCCCCACCCCCCGCAATAAAGGAGATGGAGAGGCAACTCGGGAGAGAGCAAGGGCTGGAAAATCTGTGTATGGCAAATCTTTGTCCCCTCCCCCCACATGACATTGCGTAGCTCCTCCTCTGTCCGAAAGCTGGAGAGCAGGTGTCGGCGTGGACCTCTCGCATGCTTCCTCTGCTGCTCCCGCTGATGATTCCAGCCCTCTGGAAGCTGAGGGATTAGCCTTCTGAGAGGTGAGGCACCAGCAGCTCCTATGGCCTTCCTGTGAAATTATGGATCACCGTGCCAGAAACCACAAATGCCACAGGAAGGCGAGCCTCCGCCTGGCTGCGCCCAGAGGACTGCCTGCTCCGCGCAGCAGAGCCCCGTTAGCACTGCAGCGCGCCGTTAGCTGCTTGTTTATGCCGACATCACTGCTGCGCTCTCTCAACAGGAGGAAGCAGCCTGACAGCAGCACTGGTTTTCATCCTAGCTGTCTCCGTGCGTGAATCTGAGTACCTTCCGTTATCCATGGCTGGGCAGCCGTAGCGGAATTGCTAAGGATTTAAATTATTCAGGTTCTGTTGCTGACTCAGCTTCACGTTTCCTTAGATAACAGCTTGTTGACCAGAACCAGGGAGCCTGGCTGCTCCTTGGAGCCTCAGCAGGTGACGGGAGCACAGGGAGTGTCGTCTTCTGTCAGCAGAAAGGGGACGTGCTGGAGTAAGCTGAACCCCTAGCGTAGCCTTGTCCTTGCACCGGGAGGGCACAGCGAGCGCTCGGAGAGGGGCAGCTCCCCTTCAGTGATTTCAGCCCTGGACCCCTCCTGGTGTCGTTTCTCAAACTGCTGAGTGCGGGAAGGGCTGCACTTCTTTCCCTGGGCCAAAGCTCCCTCAAAGTATTGAAGCCCACTGTTAATGTTGTATACCCTTCTCCAAAGCAATGTGTTTAAGGTTCTCTGCTGCACACACTGCACTCCCCGTTCCCTTAAATGAGAGGAAAAGAACAGCTGAGGACGGACTAGCAGCCGCCAGCGAAGTGTCCAGTGCCGGGAGATCGCTTCTCCAGTTACATGCAAGGTAACAACACAGAGGAAGGAGCCTTGCGTTCCTTCACAGCTACATCATGGTGCAGTTGGAGAGTTTCTCCAAAGGTCAGAGGCAGTATCTCCAAAAACCAAGATGATTTGTAACTGAAGGAGTAGTTTTCCTTAGAGACCTCCTCTTTCTTCTAGATCGCTGACAGAGCTCCCCTCCGCCCCGCCGATTCTGCCTGCAGCGGCTGCTGGAAGGCGATGGTTTTGTCTCAGGTGCACACCTGGAGCGCGGTAGCACCGGGGCTGCTGAGTCCCATCCCAGGGGCCATCTCAGGACAGCAGAGGAAGAAATTATTTTTGCTGTGGGTATGACAGATATTGTAGCATCCAGGGAACAGCACTTAATAATGGAACCCTGGCTTGCAAAAATCCCCTGAAGCCCGTGGGGGGGCACAGTGGCCTAAGTGGGGGTTGACAGCTATTATTCACCGTAACTCTTGGACACATTTTCTCAACATGAGTTTGCTCTTTCTTAGCAGGTATTCCAGTTGTGTCCATTGTAAACCATTTCCCTATGCAGAGTTCCAGTTTAACTCTGTGTTAGCTTCTGTGGGTGCAAGTGACGCTGACCTGTACGATCTCAGAGGCCTTTAGGAGGACATTCGTACGCTCGGATGTCACTAAGGAGAGGACACAGTATAAAATCTTAGGGAATGAGCAACCCAGCCGGTCTCAGTTCAGGGTCTGGAAACAGGTAAGTGTTAAGGAACTGCCTGAGAACTTCGTCTTTTGAGGTGTTTTTATGGAAATGGAAGGAGCTCTTGGGATTAAGAGCTATTCATTTATTAGAGCTGTATTTGTTGTTTTTCAAGCTCTCCCAGGCTCTGATTTCTCAGACAGGATTGTGCCCATATTGTTGTTGTTTTCCCAGAGCTGCAAGCTGTGCCAAAGATGTTACTGTTGGGTATAGCAGGCAAGATAACGGTGACAAGCTGCTAGTAAAGCAAGTTGCTCTCAGGTATTAATTTTCAGCACTGATACACACAACTCGCCTGCCTGCAGTTCGATAGGTGGCAGACAGAGATGCCTCAGGTGGTAATGACCAAATGAGACCTAGTAGAGGGATCAGTGGGAAGTGTTCAGAAGAATATGATTAGCAATTAGCGTAGCAGAGAGACCAGTTCCCTCAGAGATGGAGCCTGTACAGCTCCAGAAACAGTCAAGGACAGAAGTGGTTATTAGTGGATTACACACCTGAAGGCAAAGTGCTCTGTCCCCCCCTTTCCCCCCAGGGAAGGGAGGAAGCAGGCACGTACCTGCCCTGCTCACTCATGCGCCTGCAATTGCCTTCACTTCTAGAGCTATAGAAATGTGACTGATAGTGGGGTTAACCCTGTGTGCTCCATGCAGGTGCCTCAGGAGGGCTCTCTAGTGCCCTGTGACATGCCCGTCTGCCTCAGCTGCTGCTCCGTGGGTCTGCTGCAGCCCAGTACCTGCTGGCCCATGTGGATGTCACCGATAGCCTGGGGCACCTCAGTGCCCTGAGCTCTTGCTGTCTCCAAGCACCTCCTCTGAGGGATGGAGAAGTTGCCGGAGGGCTGTTTGCAGGCAAAACTCCAGGTCTCAGTGGGGGAGCAAAGGCTTCGTGGCTTGGCCAGGCTTGCCAGGACCATGCCTGGTGGCAATGTTTCTCTGTCCCTCAGTGGAGCTCTGACCTGCAGACATCCCTGTCAGGGGCTCTTGAATTTAGGCACTTTTCTCATTTCTCACGGCTGCAGAAAGACGCTGCCTCAGCAGTGAGGACTTGGGGCAGTTCCTGCCTGCTGCCCACCACGTGGCCTGTAGGCATGTGCCAAAGCACCCTGCGGTTGCCATTACAGCACCCCACAGTAACCACAGCTATTTCCTGCTCCACACACAGCCACAGGGTCTCCCTCCCTCAGCCATGCTCTGGCTGTGGGCATATGATGTGCATGAGGGAGCCCTGGGCTGGAGCCAGAAGGGGAGCGCCATGTCCCCTCCCGCACAGTGCAGGGCTCACCTCTCCACCCGCATGGGGAGGATATGGCATCCGTCACTGTGTAGCTGGAAATCTGGAGGACTGAGCCCATCGGAGACTGCTCATCCCTTGCAGCCAAAGGGTTTGCCACCCCAGGGATTATCCCACCCCTGAGTTTGCCTGTAATGGGTTTGTGAAAGCTACCGCTGCTCCCTTGTGCCTGAGGCTGCACAAATCCAAGCTAAATCCTAGCTCCTGCCTGAGAGAGCTCTCGCAATAGCGGGGGGGGGGGGGGGGCACCCATTCAGCAAATGGGTGGTGCAATCCCGCAGGCACTTTTACCCTGCTTTTCCCTGCAGCGTGGTAGGAGGTAACCCCGGAGGGATTGGACAGCACAGGTCTTGTTTCTAGGGCTTCGTCAAGTGAGTCTTGGTCCTGGTGGCTGCAGGACCTGGAGAAAGTTTGTGCTATGCTGAGGCAGCAGCTTTGAATAGGCTGATACACCCTGGCTGGTAAGGTCCTGTCTCCAGGGTGCAGAGGACTCGCATTTGCATTCATGACATGCGGTTATGCAGGGGGGGAGCAGGAGCTGAGACATCAATGGTGTTGCTTTGTAGGTTCAGAGCAGCAACACTTTTCAGAGCAAATGCAGTGTGCCAGCCAGCAGTTGCAGTGCCCATCCTTTTGACAATTCATGTCTGAGCTCTACCTGAACTGGAGGAGGAGTCTATTATAGCTCAAATACCAGAGGGATCCCAGACTTCCAGGGAAGTGCTGAATTTCACTGGGCAAGGGGAAGGTGTTTTCCTTAGACTGAGGTAAGGCCTCTGTTCTGCTCTAATGCTTCAACATTGCCTTTGCTCAGTATAAAAATCTCCGTTTCTATGTAATGCAAAGCATTTTTCCATCCTAACAGGTTCTCTTGGTCTACTTTTCCTGCCTCTCAGCTGGTACAAGCTTTCCCAGTGGTGGGCTGGGCTGTTTTATAGGCGTTCCCTAGGGAGACAGAGCTGGCAGAGCTGCTGGATTTTGCCCTCTGAAGCACAAGTGTCACAAGCTGTATTTATCTGTACGCTGCCCTGGCCTCTCTGGGTGTAATCACCTTGCGGCCTTGCATTCACTGGTTTGGTCCCAGTGCCTGGGAGGAAGTGCCTTGGCCTTCTTGGACCTGTACTTGGCAAAAAGGGCCAGGTGAATGGTAGCCAGGAATAGAAACCAAGCCGTGCGGCTCCCCTGCAGCCCCCCAGCGCTTTGTCAAGGCGGCCCCAGTTTAGCATCTGGATCCAGGATGGGCTTGGCAAAGCACTAGCAGCAGGACGCCTCCTGCCAGCCAGGCGTGCCACATGAGCGTCGCTCTGCGGCGTGTCACCCCGGGCCTGAGCACAGGGAGAGGGTGGGACGGGAGCGGTCTCCAGGAGGGCTGTTCCTTTGAACAATTGGTGTGACTCCCTTGCGTGTCTTTCAGAGAGGGCATGCACCAACCACTGTGGACCCCTTGCCTTCTTGCTGCAAGCAAGGATCTCCTGAAGGGATGCTGGAGCAGGAGTCTGCTGTGCAGGTAGAAGGGGGGAAGGGGCGCGTTCGTTGTATTGCAGGAGGCTCCAGGCCCTACAAAGGGCCTGGCACTGCTGTCACTAGACTTCATTTGCCACTTTGGTTCCATCTCAGTGTCCTTCATTTGGGACTGTGCCCAGCCAAGGTCTGTAGAGACCAGTGAACGATCTGGGGTCCTCTGTTAACTGCCTCTGGCCTGGCCCGCTTTGTGCAGCACAAACCAAGCGACAGTGTGGTTCTGGCCACAGAGTTCTTTCATTTTGCTTTGTATTTCTGAAGTTTCGCCTGCCCTCGTACTGTGTGCAGAGCAGGGTTCGTGCACGTGGGCTCCTCCCAGCTTACAGCTCACAGATATGTTTACGACACTCACTAAACCCTTCGTGTCCAGCCTGGCAGCTCTCCCCAAGCCCCTGACGTGGGACAACCTGTAATCTCCAGACTCCAGGCAGGAGCCTCCCTGTTGTGCTGGCGTGCAGGCGGGCAAGGCTGAGCGATAGGGCTCAGTCCTGCTGCTGATAAACCTCGTCCAGACTGGCTGCGCACACTTGGCTTGGCTGCAGCACTCGGTGCGAGTGGGCTGATCCGAGCTGCAGACCCTGGCAGCCCAGGGCGAGCTGGCTTTCTCCTGCAGCGATGCCATGCATTCGTTACTCAAGGGTGAGTACCTGAGGGCATGGTAAGGGGCTCGCTGGGCAGCACTGAGGGGGAGAGGGATCAGGTCAGTTCTCAGGGTGTTCGTTCGCATGCAGTTCAGGTATATCCTGGCTGTTAACATGGACTCAAGTCTGGTCCAGAGAAAACGGCCCTTGTTCCCAAAGGATTGTGGCTCAATGGACCATAGAATGGCAGGAAGGATCTTCTGTCCTTCCTAGGTCGCTGAGAACTTGCCTAAGGTCATGCTGGGAGCCAGTGGCAGAGCCTGGTGTTGAATCCAGAATGGCTAGGTCCCCCTGGCTGTACTCGCCTCGTCCTTCTTGCCACTGCTTTGTTGGCAGAAGGGACGTGTCCCCCAAGTGTTGGGGGTTTTGCGCTATTGCAATGGTCAATGTTGGTTTCTGTGTTATCATCTCTCTCATTGCACCCGGTCGGAGCCCTGGGGCAGGGGCATGGGATGACGTTTCTCGCTAGGCACAGCGCGGCCGTAGCTCTGCTGAGGAGCAGGCGGCTGTGCTGCTATGGCTTTGCTCGCATGTCCCCGCCAGGGATCAGCTGGCAGAGACATTGCCAGGCCTGTGCTTCAGGTGCTTCCTTCAGTGCTTTCTTCCCTGCACGGCTGCTGGAGGCTGCACACTGAGCGCTGGCCAGACCAGCCTGGCTCTCCGCTGCCGGCAGTAAATCTATTGCAGCCATGGCGCAGGGACCGTACCGTGACGCCTCTCAGTGCGCAGTCCCAGAAGCAAGCCCCCTGCCAGTGCTTCTGCTCACGCAGGCAGGCAAAGCAGGTATGGTTTGGCGCTGCTGAAGCTGAGGTGGAGAATGAGTCAGAACAGACGGCAGAAATTAGGAGCAGTTTATCAGCATCACTAGAACAGAGAAGGAAGTTCCTCCACAAGGCACCGGGCAGACCCGGATGGCACAGCCTGGACTCCAGCGCATCTCTGAGTGCAAGGGCACTGCCCAGAGCCCAGGGCAGGCTGGAGGCTGGTCTGCAAGGCTCAGTGCATGTCTCTGCTTTCCTTCTTGCGCTGGCAACCTGCTAGAGCCCT
Organism: Egretta garzetta; assembly: GCF_000687185.1. Lineage (NCBI taxonomy): Eukaryota > Metazoa > Chordata > Aves > Pelecaniformes > Ardeidae > Egretta > Egretta garzetta. Next base: position 173,835 of record NW_009258681.1, read on the forward strand.
CTCCGCTCCCCTCTGTTCATTGCACATGCCTGCCTGAGCCGTGCCATGGTCTGAGGAAGGAAGTGCATGAGGGAAGTAGGAGATAAAAAGCAGTTGCTGTTGCTGCTGCATCTCTCAGCAGCTGTAAGCCCTGTTATGCTGTTAGAAGAGGTGTAGTGCCTGAGTGAAAAGCTCTCATGTATTGTCTTCAGTCACAGTCTATATATTTTCTGGTGAGGTAAAAATAGCTTTTCTTTTTCAGGATATGCAGAGAGCAGAGGCTCCTGCTAACATCAAAGGAGAGTGACAGCTTTCCCCCCGGGTGTGCGTGGCCTCAGCTGGCAGGAGCAGTAGCTGTGTTAATTCCTGCCTTGCTTTGGCTCTGTGTGGAAGGAACAATGTCCTGGTCTCCAGCTCCCTGTACAGACCCCTGGACCAGCCCCGGTTCCTCTCTCCACTCATTGCTGCTGGAACCAGCACTGTACTTCATTGGGGAAGCGATGGTTTGCAAATGACAGAACAAGATCTTGATGCTACTGCTTAGAAAATCCCTTAGTAGCAGGTAGGGACTGACAGAGGCAAGCTTTCACAGAGCGACAGGCTGTAGCACCAGGGGATCCTTATCAGAAGGATCAGTCTGCTGTGTTGGGGCAGTTCCCAAGTCCTTGCTCAATGCAGATTAAGCTGTTTCTGACACCCACCCTCCTCACAGTCCTGAACCTGTTCCAGCTTCAGCAGCTAGCAATGGGACCTGTGGGGGGGAAGGAAGGAGCCAAATGGCAACGCAGATGCTGTCTGTATCTGAATATGCTGTCTGTACCTGAATATGCTCAGCAGGGAGCAAGTTAACCTTGGCCCTGAACTGCACCACCAGCGACAGTCCAGAACTACCTCTCCTGTTCAGAGTTCACAAACCTGGACCTTCCAAAAGCCAGTTTCTCATGATTTTGTAACGATGGGGGATTGCGCGTGATGGAGGGGCGGCCTGGAAGCTTGCCCCCTCTTCAGTACTTTCAGAAAGCTAACTGACAAGTTGCTTCTCTTCCCACAAACCTGCCAGGGGCCCTCCTCCTTTTGCTTTAGGATTTCTCCCTCTTTTGCTTTGGGATTTCTCCCCTGCCAGTTGTGCTGAGTTCCCTTCCAGCTCTAACAGTCCCCTGCCACAGGATCGTGAGCAGATCTTTCATTTCCCGCATGCTCCGACGCTCCTGCTGCAAGATGGTTGGGGTCCCCCTTGCATTCTGGTCTGGGGATCTCTGCTGGGCATGTAAGCCATCAGCCTCTGCGGTACATGCTTTGGGGAGGCCTGGGGCTATTGTGAAATCTCCGCTCGCAGAAAGGAGCACGGACAAAGGGTTTACTCAGGCTGGTGCATGAAATGAGAACAAACTTGCTTGGCAGATGCCTTCCAGAGATGACTTCTTGTGCCTTGACTCTCATCAGTCCTATTAAGATCTGTGGACCTGAGGATGATTAGAGAATAGAACTTGGGCATATGGACTCATCTGTTTTAAATCATGTGGGCAGGGATGAAGATGATGAGAGAATAGAATTTGGGTGTATGCATATATCCTTTTATCTGATGAATTTTCCCAATACTTTTGCTTTTCTCTTTCATCTGGGCTTGCCTGGTAGCATGTTGTCTGTGCTCCGCTGGCTGGCTGGCTGCCTGAGGCTTTGCTGCTATGGCCTCGCTGGAGATGCTGTGCTCTGCTGAATGCTGCCTTCTACTCAGAGGGCAGAAGCCTTCCAGCAGCTTTTGTTTCTACTGCAGGGACCGCTGAGAGTGTCAAGTTCCTGTGAATACAGATAGGAGAGAAAGTTCCTGTAAGGCAGACAGTGTGATTTCTGTTTCTGGGCATTCTGAATTGAATCTCTGATTCAATTTTCCTGATCTTCCCTGATCATCTCAGAGACACCCTAGGTGCCATCTTTGACTGCTCTTGATCTTTGCAGTTGGTTTGGTGTGTATCCAGGACTGACATATTCCTCTTGTCTGATGAGAAAGGATCCAGGTTATCATCACCTGCAGACCCGAGCACCTGATGTCTGCAAGGCAGGGAGGTCCAAATGAGCTCTGGCTCCAGAGAAATCCCTAGGCTGGGCAATCACTTAAAAGTAAACCACTACACTGATGTAAGGTTTTGCTGTCGCTGCGGGTAGTAATGCCTCAAAGGTGAGGATTGTGCCTGCTACTGGACACAAGCCCACATGAGGAAAGAAATGTCAAAGCAAACGGTCAAGGGCTGTTGCAAGGTTTATTGCACCACCTCCCTAGCTGGAAGCACTGACCATGGGTTCCAGCACCCTGGCACTTACAACTGGAAGTGGCTGGATGACCTCCTAGTTGTGAGCTGGACCTTTCCACACCATCTAGGTGGGATACCCATAGCAATACATGGCTTTGGTGACAGGATTCAAGTTTGCATCTCGCTGCCAGTCCTGGGGCTCTTTGGTTGTTGGGGTGATAGTGTGCTGCTGAGCCAGCTGGGTGTTTCCTTGCTGGACCTCCGCTGTCCTCTGCTCCGTGAGCCCATGTCTGGCTCTGTATTCCCCTCTCGCTGGCAGACTGACCCCGTACAGGAGGAAGCGTGTCTGCTTGGCAGGGCCAAAAGCCGCTTCTGCCTCCCCCAGGTAGGGCCAGTGGTAAAACTGTGCTTTCCCCTTAGTAGCAGCAGCATCGCCTGACTTCTGGAAGGGATCGTGGCCCTCCTGTTGCTGTTTCTCTGCAGTTCACACAGCTTGCACATCCCAGTTTGCAAGACACCTCAGCTGACTTTGCCCCTAGTGTATCCCAGAGAAACGGTGGCACACGCTGCTCCTGACGGGGGGCTTCGAGAGGCTGGTAGAGCAGTGGCGCTGCAAACAGATGCCTGCAGTGTGCAGAGCCCGAGCTGCTAAGCGCCTTGCTGGAAGGAGCACATGGCTTCCAAAGAACACAAAAGAAAGAGACAAAAGAGTTTGAAGGTGCAGAGTTGCCATTAGGGGCAAAACTCATGAGACAGCAAGAAACTCATGTAGTGGTGTAATAGGGTGTAATTGCTTTCAAGATCTCTGCTATAGAGCAGCCATAGAAAGCTTTTCATGCAGCAAAGCCTGCTATTCCTCACTGGCATTTTCTAGTAACTAGGCCTGGAAGAAACAAAACTGAATGAGTGCCAGGGCTGGCAGGAGGGTGCCTGCCCCAGGGATGGTGTGCATGGGCCTGGTCTGCAACCTTCCAGTTTGTTGTTTGAAAGGCTGCATTGCAATTCCTCGTCTCTGGTGTAAGAGCAGCACTGTCCTTCAGCGAGACCAGAGACTGACGGTATGCGGCAGAGAGCAGGGAAGGGGGAAGGCAGGGGCTGAATGATGTGGCTGAGCATCGAGACTCTGGGAATTCCCTGTGGCACTGCATGTTTCAGTTGCAGGGCAGCTCTGGCTGCGCAACACCTCTGGGTAGAGCGTGAAGAACGTACAGCCCATTTCAACAATCCCGCAGTGACTGCAAGCTCAGTGCAAGCTTCCCCACGCTTCCCTCTTCTGTAACTAGTCCTTTGCAGCTCTCCCAATGGAGCAGGAAATAATTGGTTTCAAGCTGGTTTCAAGCATCAAAGTGCTTTGTTTCTGCAGGCAGCAAGGTCTCGTGGATGCTAGCAGCCCCTGACTGGGTGTGCTGCCCCTCATCTGCCTGCACTGTGGCCCGCTGGTTGCGTGGCATGGGCAGGGCTGCTCTCCAGGGACCACTGGAGTCAGAGACTTGTCGGAAAGGGCAGCCAGTCCCTTCCTTTTGTCATCCTTGGCGCTGTCCATAGCATGGCGTGTTCCCAAGCAGTCCCACAGACCTGTGTGCGCAGCCCTGCAGTGAAGGGGTCCCACCTCCTCTGGAGCTCCTCAGCAAGAAGCCAGCTCAGCCCTTCCTCATGCCAAGCGCTGTACAACCAACGAAGGAGTCGCAGTCCCTGCTCCGACCACCTCGTCGCTCCAGCAGAAGACCTGCAGATAGCAGAGACGAGTGGGCACATAGGGTAAAGAGGGCAGTGTAGCAGGATGCACGTGTGCCTTTTGCCAGTCTGGAACAGTGTGGTGACTTGCCTCTTGCCTGTCTTTGTGTCCCAGAAAACACTGTGAGATGAGCACAAGGCCCTGAACTCATTTGCACTTGGGAATCATCTACTTGCAGCATTTAGCAGCTTGTACAGAGTGGGATCTTAGCAAAGCGGCCATCTTTCACAGAAGGAGGCAATGTTCAGCCTCTCCCTTCCCTTATCAGTGATGTACAGAAGGAGCTGGTGGGAGCTCCTCCCTGGGTGGGAGTGAAGGCACTACCAGAAGAGATTAGAGCAGGACTTGGACCACAGCCAGAAGACAGAGCAGGACTATTGAACCCCTGACTTGCAGCCCTTGAAATCCAGCCTGAGCCTCTGGTTTGGCAGGATTTCCTCATCCAGGTCCAGGCTTCTCATGTTGGGGTGAAGGGGCTAGGAGATTCATCCGGCGGCAGCAATGCTTGGTGGGGCGAGGCTGTGAGGGCAGGACGGCACCCGTGAGTAGGAACAGAGGGAGCCACTCATCAGGGCCAGGAGAGGGAAAGGGAAAAATTCAGATTGTCAGCAAAGGGGAGCTTTTTCCTGAAAGAAAAGAAAGGGAAGGGGAATAGAAGCACAGTCTGATGTGCAGTGCTATGTTTTTTTTACTTTAGAAGGTCTTGGAGCACTTTGCAAAGTCCAGATCTGAGGCTACTCCCTCAGGGAATTGCTGGCAGCAGTCTCCTGACACTTCACAGCTTCGATGTCCGCAAGTCTGTGGAGCACGACACCTGTGTGCAGGATTAGGAGCTGTGTAAGAGCACAGGAGGTATGCAATGGCAAGTGAGGCAGTTTATTTTCTCCCCTGGAGTAGCTCCTTCCTGGAAAATTGCTGGGAAGGCAAAGGAGAATGGAAAGAAACAAACTCCAAAGAAAGGAAAACCAGTAGAAGCAGACTCTGCGTCTGGCAGCAGTTGCTGCATACCCTGGGGCACGTGGATAGCAAGTGACTGTGTGTGCGTGTGTACAAATAGCAGGGGGTGCATGCAGCATGCCCGTGCTATGCTTTGTGCTCATCAGTGGATGGTAGCGTGCAATGTGTGTGTCTGTTTAGGTACGTTGGTGGTGCTGACGGGATGTGTGTGTGTCTCTCTGACACACACATCTACTTGTGTCCATAGGGTCTCCGCATTCCTTACTGTCACTGCTCCCTTTTGCTGGAATTGAGGGGATGGCAGTGCCCCAATTCATACTTCAGTTCCCTGGCTAGTCTGGTGGTGTCTTGATCTCTGTGAGACCCCCAAGGGAAGTGAACGAATGCCCCAGTGATAGGTAGGCAGTCCCAGCGCGCGTGCTGACATCAGACAGGCAACGACTGCAGATCCATTTCCCCCGCTTTTGCCATCTGAGCCGAGCTATGCCCTCTCCTCTGGCTGCATGTGTTGTCTGTCTGCTGGTGTCTGAGCTCCTGCATCTCTCTATGCATCTCTGAGAGGTGCATGCTGAGCATGGGGAGCAGAAGGGCAGCACCCCTGAAGCACTCGCCTTCTCCAAAGCCCTGGCCCCCAGAATCCAGAGGGTGGGGAGGGAACCGCGACCCCTCTCCTCTGTGGCGGGCGTTACCTGTGCAGTGCCAGGCTCCTGGGCACGGCTGCGGGGCTGCTCTTTCTCTGCTGTTCCCGAGGTGGTACCTGCAGCTCTGACCAGCTCCCTGCGCTTGGCAGCAGTCATCTGCTTTCCGGAGGCGGCTTGGTATTAAATATCCTGTCTGACACAATAATGGAGAGAAAATGAACAAATTCCATTAGCGGCTGGCGATCCCTGCAGGGTCTGCGTTGGAGCAAGGAGGGAGCCTGTATTTTTAGATAGAATGCAATGTAACTTACTGGCTCTCTCAAAGCTGGGGAGTAGGTAACCAAGGAGGGAGAGAGGGAACACCAGGCTCAGGTTTCAGCTGAAGTGCCGGACTATGGCAGCACGAAAGGGCAGGTCCGGTCCAGACGTGGCTGTGAGTATACAACACACTTCTCCTTCGTGCTCACAGAGCCCTCTGCTTTGCTTTTCTGCTTGCTTTCTGCCTGTAGTCTCTGCTGCTGGGCGTGCTGGGGTTTCGGGAGCCCCTTTGCTGCTAGAGCCTGTAGAGTTTTACCATTTTAATCTTCGCAGCTCCGTGTGTGTCCCATGGGTGGGAGAGCCTGGCTGAGCTGTGCTTTGACTTTCCAAGGGGTTTGCTATCGAAGGTCTGTGCTGTGGCTGGCATGCCGGCAGCGTAGCTGAGGTGCTGCCCTGCCATTGATCCTGACCTGAGATGCAGGGGCTTCTAGCAGGGTCTGGAGTTGGAAAAGCTCTTTGCATTCAACCTGTTGCTTGAAGCTGTCAGTGTTTCCTCGCTAGACCCCCGACAGCACGCAGGGCTCAGAGCGCAAACATGCACTTCCAAGCACAGCGCTGGTGCTGCCTGCTGCCTCTTACGGTGGATCCTCCTGTACGAGCAGAGCCGTGAGGGGCCGCGCCGTGTCTCCACCAAGGCGGCAGCGCTGCTGTGAACCTGGGGGCTCTTCCCAGATGAACAGGGCTCTCCTCTGAGGTGGCAGCAAGCGGAGCCAGCTGGCACAGGAGGTCGTGCCATCAGCACGTGTTTCCCCCGCACGCGGAGGCTGCGCACCGGGACAGGACATGGTGGTGCTGCCCTCCACAACCCATCCCTCTGACCCGTGGGCTGCCCAGGAAGGGGCCATGGCACCCGGCCACTGCTGCGGGAGCCCGGGCTGAGTCCTGCAGGGTGTGCCCGGCACAGTGGGGGCCAGGACACCCTGTCTGTGGGCCTTCCTTCTGCAGGGGGCTGCAGGGTGGTGGGCCCAGGACATGTCTACGTTTCTCTGGGGTAGGAGGGTCGGGCAGAAAGGATGGGCTGGGGGAGGCAGATGGAGGAGAGCAGAAGGCAGCTGAGTTGTGCTGCTCCAAAGTCCAAATCTGAATGGCTGAGGCTGGAAAGAGGAGGGAAGGGAGAAGCCCTGAACCCGTGTGGTGCATCATCCTGCCTAGGTCTGCCTCCAGTGCTGTCCTCTGTGGCTGTGCTGCTTCCAGCTCCTGTCCGGGAGATTCCTAATCGTGGGTGCTCCTCTGCAGCCAGGCTGTGGGCACTGCAGGATGACCTGGGATGGCAGGGTGCAGGCTCTTGTAGCACAGGAGGTCCCTTGGTCGGTCCCAACGTGAGTGCTACAAGAGGAGTTCTGATTTTCTGTTGGAGCTGAAGGCCGAGGAGTAAGTCCTGCACCCGTGCCATGGCTGCCTCATGGCTCCTTGCTGCAGAGACCCCTTTGGGCTCGTAGTTACGGTCTAAGGCCCCAGCCTCACAGAGCCATGCCATTGCATTTCCACCCCGTTATTCTCCAGCTTCTGGTGAGCCATCCCATGGTCTTCATTTGCCGTCTTACACTGCTAAATATGTGCCTTGCCTGGCGTGGCTGTGTTTTAGTGGTGCAGGGAGGCACGGCCTTGTTTCTGTTGGAAAAGAGAGTTGTAGCTTTGCGCTGCAGGGTGCTCAGCCAGGGTCACTCTCGCCGCCGCAGCTGCCCAGCGGTTTCTGGGGGACAGCGGGGTGGGGTCACCGCAGTTGTACCCTAGGCCTCGTCCATCACTGCGGTCTCTCAGCCAGGACACGGAGGCGTCTCGGGGGCCGGGGAGGCTGCCATGGTTGCAGGAGTCCCCTCAGAGCTCCCCCCCTACCCCTGCAGTGCTGGGACGAGCTGCAGGCCTGGCGTGGCTCTCCTGCCCCATCAGCTGGATGCTCTTCACTCCGGGGCCCAGCCCTGCTTCCTTCTGTCCGATTTGGGGCGCCTCAGCCTGCCCCAGCAGTTCCCACCTTGACCTGCCCTGCCGCTGCCTTTTCTGCCTGGTCTCTGTAGCCACGTTCTCTGCAAAGGAGTGAAGGGCTGGCCCTGTGCTGGTGACGGGGGAGAGCAGGGGGACTCTGCGTCTCATGCTTTTTCTTTTTTTCCTCAAGGCCGATGCTGCAACAAGTTTCTTGAGAGCTGCAAGATCTGGGAATCTGGACAAAGCCTTGGATCACCTCAGGAATGGGGTAGATATTAACACCTGTAACCAGGTACGTGAAACCCACAGGGCTTCTGGTACCATCTCTAGTTCATGTGAAGCTGTGCCACATCGTGGCTCCCCCAGGCCAGTGACAGTCACGGCACCCCTACACTGCTCCCCTAGGATGGAGGCGGGGAGGTTCCCCGCGGCGCACGCCCGCTCTGCGTAGCTGACTGGGAGCGCCTGCCCTGACCCCACAGTCTTACCTGCTGTGGAGCAGAGCAAAAAAAAGTTGGCTGGTAAAAGGCTGCCTGGAAGAGGAAGGTTAAAAACTTTGTGGGAGAGGTTGCCTGTCCTGACCCCGCTCCCCTCCTGCGCCTGATGTGCCTGGCTCCTGATGAAGCATCGGGGGGAGACAAAAGAGGTGCTGGGTTCGGTGGAGTGCAACGGCAACTTTGCCACGCGGCGGTGATTTCCTGGGGACGATCTGCTCCGCAAAGGCATTGTGCAGTCCCCCGGCACGTGCTGCCAGAGCCGTGGCGTGCCTGGCTGAGGCGTAGGCGTGCACTGCCCTGGCAGAGTGCAGAGCCGTGGCTGCCAGCACGGTGGGGGCATGCCTGGGGGGCAGAGTTGAGTGTCCTGGCAGCCCCCATCGTCCTCTCAGCTGCACCACCCCCTGCCAGGCTCCAGGCAACCTGCAGCCCCTTGTCCCTGCCTGTGCCAGGCAGCCGGCGCTGGAGCTCCTCACCAGGACTGAGCCCCAGGGAGAGGCCACGCAGGAGAGACTGCAGGTCCCTTGCTGGGGAGGTGCCCACCGCTGAGCTGGGTGGAAACGGGCTCTGTGCTGAGCAAGAAAAGGGCTGACCAGAAGGCAGACCTGGACCAGTTGTCTTTGGGGCAGGGAGGGCAGCAATAGCTATAAAGAACTGGGGAGCCTGGCTGTACTGGCTGGAGTGCAGCAAGGGGCATTAACAGATAAGCAGAGAGGGAGATCTGAGGCTCCGTTAGGGTGACGAGCAACTGGGAGAGCTGGGAGGGGCTCAGCTGTGTATGGGGGGGCAGAGCAGGCAGCTGTGAAGGGGGTAGCACTGTGGCTGGGGCATTGCAGGCATCGCTCCTGGGGATATTCCCCTTGCCTGCAGTGCTCAGGCTTTCCGATTCCCAGAAGCTGCAGCTTAACACAAGCAGGGGATGTCTGCAAAATGCCTGTCTTGGTGGCCTGGGAGGTGTTGGGCAGGCGGAGCTCCTCCTAGGCCAGAGCCGAGACAGGCCTGCCCCAGGGAAGGAGAGCTGCAGGCACAGAGGAGCTGTTAGCACGTAGCCGACAGCACGTTCCGTGTCTGTGTAGCTGCCAAATGCAAGCGGCTCAGCCTGAATCAGGGTCGGTGCTGCAGGGAGAGACCCAGGGGGCTTGGGCAGAGCAGGGTGGGCAGACAGACTGCACTGTCGGCTGCTTTCCAGGGCAGTGGTGATGCTGGGGAGGCTGACTCAGCACGTAGCACAAATGGATATTCACTGCGTTCAGTGTCAAGTCCCCAAACCAAGTGTCGTTCAAGACCCACTGGTTTGTGCGCTGCAGCGGCCGGTGCAGTTACCACAGACAGGTTCCCACGGGAAATGTCACCGGCTCCTTTTCTTTTCTGATTGATGGTACCATGCAGGGTTGCTGGGCTTCTGCAGGCCTCTGGGGCACAACTGCAGCTTGGTTCTCCTCTCGGGGACACTAGATAAGGTTTGGGGAAAGCTCAGGAGATGCTTATTTTGTTTATCGCTGTATTATCTGGATTATTAGTTCAGAACCAGCATCCAGGTACTCTCAAAGACTTCTATCGTGGGGGACTTAGATCAGAGTGGTCTTGTAGGCAGAAGGGGTGGAAGATTTTTCAGAGTCCTTTGAAGGTGAGCTTTCCCACAAGGTCCTGTTGGTGGGTTAGAGGCTCTGACCTCGTAACCGTTTTGGAGTTGTACAGGGTTTGAAAAGAGGAGAGGCCATGAGACACACTTAGCGCTGGGCTGCGGGACTTGGCTCGCCCTCAGCACTGAGCAGCCCGTGTGCTTACAGCTGGCAGGATCTTCCAAGCTGCTGTGCTTCGTTTCAGAATTTGGCCCAGCCATTCAACCCAAGTGCTGCTCCTAGTCTCTCCTGGGGGAGCAGAAGCCCCTGTATCCAAGCCACAGCAGCAGTCACACTGCTCCTGCTTCCAACGCTTAGCTACAAATGAGCAGAGACAAAGAGGAGTTCGGTGCACCCACTGCTCCCTTACAGACCTCTGGGAGAGCAAGGCACAAGGAGCAGGCAGACCCTGCTGCTGACGTCCGTGCCGCGCTCCTCTCCAGGAAGGCCTGGGGGTGCTGCCATGTGCGGCACATTCCTGTACGCCCTGCGTGTGCAAAGGCTGGAGCGGAGCCTGGCGGGGAAAGCCGCCTCACCTTGCCTGTTCACCCGTGGCTCAGAGCATTCCCTCCTGCCCGTTTCTGGGGGTGTCTGGAGGAGCGAGGCAGGAGCACGTGGGGCTGTGTTTGGCCACTCCGGCCTGTGCCTTCTGAGACGGGAGACTCCGCAAGCAGAGCACACCATGGATGTTCACTCATTTCCAATGACAAGCCTAACAGCAGAGGGAGGATTTCTACGTCCACTGCTCCTGCATTGCTCTAGTGCAGAGGAACGTGTAGTTCTGGAGAGGGCTCTGCAAAGAATTAGAACAGGGAGACCCAGCCACAGGCTAAAGACGGTGCCTTTGAACTTCTTCCTAACCCAGAGAGACGGTCAGTCATCAGCCATCTCCACCGACTGGCTGCGAGTCCTGTTGCCAGCCAGATTTCTGGTGCTGGTGAGGGGATTTAACGCCTTGACGGGAAGCGTGTGGCTACAACAGTATGAGGCGCCTCTTTCAGTGACATCTTTGCACTGGCTCCTGCCATCTCCCTGAGGTTAGATGGCACTTTGGGGTTTCCTTCTGAGGAATATCAGACCTGTGGGAAAGGTCCAACCTCACATGTCCTGTATAGAATAAAGAGGGATATATGTGGTCAGACCTATCCCACAGGCCCTGTATTCTTACTCAAGTGCAGAGACCTTGACATGCCATCTGATCTTCATCCCACCGATTTCATCCCCTTCATTGCTGCCATCTTCATCATCCACTGCTTCCGTGTTTCGAATTCCCGCATGCTGCCGTCTCATCCATGAGGAGCTGGAGGCCTGAGGACGAGCGCACCTTGCTGCCAGGACCCTCGCCATCAGGGAAGAGTGCTGTGCTAGCACAGGGGTGCCAGGAGAGGGTCACTGTCGGGGGGGCCAGTCACAGTCCTGAGGGGCAGTCCTTTGCTTTGGTGCAGACTGAGCGCAAGGTCCTGCCTTTTGTGTTCTTCTGTAGGGCTGCGTTTGTCGCATCGGCAGCCAGTGACTGGGATTTCTGGGAAGCATTTGCGGCACTTAGTGAGGGGAGTACAGCACCTTTCAAATTAAGCACATCCCGTGGCGGTTTTGGGTCAGATGAGCTGTCAAGCCAAAGCAAATGTGCAAAGCAGCCCATATTGTTCCTGGAGCAGAAATATCAATGGGCCGCTGGGAAACAATCTTCTGCAAACATTGCGCTTGTTGCTGTAAGGCCAGAGAATAATGATTCTTCACAGGTTTTCAGCATTTAAAAGGCTATTTATTAATCCCTTGCGTAAAAGGGCGTGTGCCGAGGAGAGCAGCTGAGCATCTGCGGGCTTGCACTGCGGGCGTTTGTTGCATGAGTGTAACCGAGAAAAAGCGCGTGTCTGTGGCCGCATATCCGACCTGTGAGCTCGTGAAGGTCAGGGCGTCAGCGACCGGCTGCGTGGGGTTGTGTAGGTGTGTCCCAGTCGGAGATGCTGGGCTTGACCCAGGTGATGGGCTCAGTGTAGCCAGGCCTGGCTGGAGACCTCTTCGTTTTGGTGCCCCTGTTCTGTGGGTGTTGCAGCATTCCCACTTCATTTTCCCTGGGAAGCAGGCTCTGGGGGACTTTGGTGCTCTGAGGACGCTTGGGTTTTGCTCTTTGTGCTGTAATCTTAGTTGAACAAAAGTCTGTCACACTGACTATGATCCTGGATAGCTGGTGCTTTCAGCCAGAGAGGGTGAAAAACCTGTCTCCATTATTTCTGACACCCTCTTCTGCCTCCCAGATGTGAACAAAAGGGCTGGGATACTTGCTGGCAAAGAGGTTAAATACTTGCGGGCAATTTCAGGTGTCACTTCCCCATCCCTCGCTTCTCCCAGGTGGATGCACTATGTTTACTCACCCCTACGCAATGCTGTCACGTGGCAGAGAGACGCCAGCTCCCTGGGAGCACACAGTCCTGCCCAAGTACCCCACCTCCCAGCCATCTGTTCCAGCTCCTGTAGATTGCTGGAAGGTCACTTCACAGAATTGCTTCATCCCCACCTGAATATAGGTAGGGGAGCAGAAAACGCCCGGGGAGGCTCCAGCTCCAGCCCTCAATGCTCCAGTTAAACTTAGAACAACCAAATTTAATTCACAGCAGTGCAGGAGCTTCCTGGGGCTGGTAGAGCTTAGCAGTAGCACAGCCAACACTTCCTCTGCGCCCTTTGCTGCAGCTGAACTCGGAGGGAGAAAAGCCGTCCCTCTCCTGAGCAGGGGCTGCAGGATGGGGCTGGTGGCAGCCTGCAAAGCCAGGAAGAACCCAGCTGCTGGACTGGAAGCTCCTGAACTGCTGTGAATTAAATTTGGCTGCTGCTTGATAAAATCATTGTCCCAGGCAGAGCTGCTCACTGCACTTCTGTCTGTGTAAATGTTAAAGAAGTTTAAGGTTTGTATGCGCACTTACGCAGCAGCCCTGGTGCATCCTCACTCTGGGCCATACACAAAGCTCAGCTCTGTGATTTAGGTTTGAAAAGCCTGAGTGCGGGCAGGTGATCCCCGGGAGGGACACCCCAAGGAAAGTCACTTGAGCAAAGGCAGGAATTGACGTCAGGGATGCGCTATGAGCAGGGAGGACCGAAACAGTGCCTGTGGCACCAAACATATACACGCTGAGCTGTGGTGCCACCCATCCATAGGAAGTCATCTATGGGGGCTGCGTGTTTTGCTCATGGATAAACCTCCAGTCCGCCTTCAGCTGCATGCGGTTGCCCTGGCAGCATGGAGCCAGCCATGGCTGTCATGCGGGATGCCAGCGCAGGGCTCGAGGGCAAGGCAACACCTCCTGCTCCCGCCAGCCTGGGCTTTCTCCAGCGTGGGCCAGGTGCCCACAGTTGTGTCTGCACAGGAGCTCAGAGTGGGGGCTCCCCAGAGAGCCCCAGCCCCAGCAGGTGACTAACGCCCCTCTCCTACCTTTGCTCCCTCCAGAATGGGCTGAACGCCTTGCACCTGGCCTCCAAGGAGGGCCACGTGAAAATGGTGGTGGAGCTGCTGCACAAGGAGATCGTGTTGGAGACGACAACCAAGGTGAGGACAAGGGAGTCTGGTCGCATTAGTCACAACTCCGCACCCTGCCATTGCTGCCAGACACACCAGCAGCAGCCGGGCAGTGAATCACGCTGTTTGCTTTCAGCCCCTGGAAAGGCTGTGCTGGTGGCAGTGCTGCTGGGCTGGGGCCGGGGGACCAGGCTCTGATTTTGGCGCAGCAGAAGCCATGCTGGGCACCTCCAGGTGGGTGGGAGGTTCCTCTCCACCCATGCCTCTCCTCCAGGAGGGCCATAGGGGCCACTGTGAGCTCAGGAGGGGAGCAGCAGAAGCCACAACATGAGCCGGTGCTCTTTGCTCATCTCCTCCTGGCACTGGCTGCCGGCTCAAGTCAGCCCTCACTGCCCCGGGGCAGCCCCTGTGTGCTGCAGCACCGAGGTGGCCTTGGTACCACCGTTACAAGCCCAGAGAGCTCTGGTGCTCTGTAAATAAGACAGAATTCTCTCCCTGCATTGCCGTGGCAGAGTGCGGTTCTTGCTCGGTGACAAGCGAGGCAACCGTGCAAGCAAGCAGGGCTGACAAACAAGCAGCCTCCAGCACCGTCTGAAGGGCTGAGAGAGCAAGAGGAGGCCTGGCTTGCCACCTCCCCAGTGCTCTGGCAGGGCTCAGGGTGAGGAGCAGAGGCTGGCATTCTGCCACACCACCCAAAGGCACAAGTTTTAAGAGCCTGTGTCTGCATTTTCCAGCCTGCTTATCATCCCTTAGCACCGCTGGGATGCCTTGGCTATCAGGGTGCACACTGCAGTTTTGCCTGAAGGCTGCCAGCTCAGCCCCCCCCATCCTCCCTCCCCTCCTCATCTCTCGGTGCTGGAGATACACAGAGTCTGACAAGCATACAGCTTTTGCTGCCAGTAACTCCATGGGAAAGATGAAATCACTCTCTTCCCTGGCCAGCAAATGTGAAGGGTAGCTGCCTGGTCTGTAGCAGGGATGGGGCACGGAGCAAGGGCTGCATGGCCCCCCAGGCTTCCCCTGGCCAGCTGCTCTGCTTGCACGTGTGTTAGCACATGTCAGGCCCATCTTGCCCTGGCATCCTGGGCTGCTCCAGCCCCTGAGCGCTGCCCTGTGGTGTCTTTCAGAAAGGAAACACAGCCCTGCACATTGCTGCCCTGGCTGGACAGCAGGACGTGGTCCGGGAACTGGTGAACTATGGGGCCAACGTCAATGCGCAGTCACAGGTAAGGTGACCTGGGCTGGGTGGGAAAAGCACCCGATGTGCAATTATGGTGATGACCGCACGGTGGGAACTGCCCAGCATGGGCGCTTCAGCGTCCCTTTACAGCTTCTCTCTGGTCCTGGGCAGGGGCAGGGGCAAGGACTGCTCTGCCAGACTCCTGAAAGATGATGAGTGTGCAAGTGGTGGGGAAGGTGAATTGAGGGATATGGGGAGACCAGCATGGTGTCTCTGCCGGGGGAGTCCATGGCAGCTCACACAAGCACGCTGAATGCATCCCAGGAAGGCTCATGGCTGACGCCTCCCTGGCATAGCCATGAGGTCTCCAGCAACACCAGCAGCTCTGCACACTGTGCCTCCTTTGTTCTCACTTTCTTGGGCCTGCTGGGGCTGCAAGATCTTCAGCTTTTGTCTGATGGGAGAAACGTCCCTGAAGCAAGGGAGAGGAGTGGCAGTGAGTGGAAGGCAGTGTCTCCTGGGGTGGCTACTGTGAATCATCCTCTGGTTCTTTCTAGGCATGGGGAGCCTTGGGCTCCAGCTCTCCATGATTGCTCCACCACTGCCAGTTTTTAACTTTTTCCCCCACCCACACCGTGTATGCTTTTGCCCCAGTTCAGTGAGCTGGGGATGGGGGTGGTGATGGGGCGTAGGCCTGCAAGGAGCTTGAGGAAGAGTTGTGTGATGTGCATGGCTCTGTGTTTGCAGAAAGGCTTCACACCCCTCTACATGGCAGCGCAGGAAAACCACCTGGAAGTTGTCAAGTTCCTGCTGGAAAATGGAGCCAACCAGAATGTAGCCACAGAGGTGAGATCCTCGGGGAGGACCCTAGGGCCCTGCTTGTTGGGGCTGCTGTTGGATGTGCCCGGTGCTGCCATGGCTCCTTGGCTCTCCCCCTCTCACCTGCCTCTCCTTGGCAGGACGGCTTCACGCCTCTAGCTGTGGCTCTGCAGCAAGGACATGAGAACGTGGTTGCTCACCTTATCAACTACGGGACAAAGGGTAAGGTCCGCCTGCCTGCCCTACACATTGCAGCCCGCAACGATGACACTCGCACAGCTGCCGTGCTGCTGCAGAATGACCCCAATGCTGACGTCCTCTCCAAGGTGTGTGGCTTTCCCATCCTGTCTCTGGGAGCTTTCCCATGTCCCCAGGGAGAACAGCAGCTTGGTATGCTGTATTTATCCATCCTTTCAGCAGGGAGCATGTGTCTGGCTGGGCTGATCCCTCCTTCTTTCCCCTAGACTGGATTTACCCCCTTGCACATTGCAGCCCACTACGAGAATCTCA
>NW_009258681.1:189797-193544 GCF_000687185.1 Egretta garzetta
CCGTTTCAACTTCACGTCCCAGGTGAGTGCTGCTGGGGCCGGTGCTGCTCTGGCACCAGAGAGGATGCTGTGCCTCCTTCCCACGTATGTGCAGCAGGAGCTGCCAGGGCAGGCTGGGGAGGTGGGACCATGCAGAAGGCAGCACGCTGATGCATGTCTGGGGAGTTGCTATTAATGTCCAGCGTGGGCCTTTTCAACTACATCTCCCCTCTGCCGGATGCAGCCATGCATCCCTGGAAGCTCTTGGGACCTTGTGTCCAAGCTGAGGGAACCTGGTGCTGTCGCTGCAGGGCAGAGTTTATAGCCCCTGCAGTTGGCGTGCCTCTTCCAGTCCCATGGGTGCAGCCAAATCCATGAGCTAGCAGCTAGCTCTGTGTGTTTTCTGTCCACAGCCTTTAGCTGCAGGCTGGAGCAGGTGCTGGCCCTCTCTCCCAGCCCTGTGACACAAGCCGTTCCCCTGCGTCATCCCTGGACAGGGATTTAGCTCTCCCCTGCCCTCCGTCTTTTGTTCGCCCCATGCTTCCTTGCAGCCCTGCGGGGTAAGGAGGAGGGGTTGCTCCCTCTAACAGACTGCCATTCCTCTGTCAGAATGGGATCACTCCCCTGCACATAGCCTCCCGCCGGGGCAACATCATCATGGTACGGCTGCTGCTGGACCGCGGGGCCCAGATAGAGACAAGGACCAAGGTGAGACCACTTCTGAATCACCAGCAAACACACAGGCCACCTCCTTCCCCAAGCTCCTGGTGCCCAGGGAGCACTGCCCAGTGCATGCCCTGTGAACGTCTTGCTGAGTGTGTGAGGGAAGGTCCTTGGTGCACTAAGGGGATGGACCAGGTTTTTGGCTGGTGCATGTAGAGGTGAGAGGAGGCTGCGTGGCTACAGTGGGTGTGCCCCAGGGGCTGAAGGCAGGCTCAGTTTTGCCTTATTTTGCAAACAAGTCCAAAGTCCCCGTTACTCTCCTGCCTGAGGGCAGCCCTGCCTTTCCTTGCCCATGCTGAGCCCTTGAACTGGAGCAGGTGCTGGCCCTCTCTCCCAGCCCTGTGACACAAGCCGTTCCCCTGCGTCATCCCTGGACAGGGATTTAGCTCTCCCCTGCCCTCCGTCTTTTGTTCGCCCCATGCTTCCTTGCAGCCCTGCGGGGTAAGGAGGAGGGGTTGCTCCCTCTAACAGACTGCCATTCCTCTGTCAGAATGGGATCACTCCCCTGCACATAGCCTCCCGCCGGGGCAACATCATCATGGTACGGCTGCTGCTGGACCGCGGGGCCCAGATAGAGACAAGGACCAAGGTGAGACCACTTCTGAATCACCAGCAAACACACAGGCCACCTCCTTCCCCAAGCTCCTGGTGCCCAGGGAGCACTGCCCAGTGCATGCCCTGTGAACGTCTTGCTGAGTGTGTGAGGGAAGGTCCTTGGTGCACTAAGGGGATGGACCAGGTTTTTGGCTGGTGCATGTAGAGGTGAGAGGAGGCTGCGTGGCTACAGTGGGTGTGCCCCAGGGGCTGAAGGCAGGCTCAGTTTTGCCTTATTTTGCAAACAAGTCCAAAGTCCCCGTTACTCTCCTGCCTGAGGGCAGCCCTGCCTTTCCTTGCCCATGCTGAGCCCTTGAACCCTTCTCTCTCCCCAGGACGAGCTGACCCCCCTCCACTGTGCAGCTCGCAATGGACATGTGCGAATTGCAGAGATCCTGCTGGACCACGGGGCTCCCATTCAAGCCAAAACCAAGGTACCCGTGGGACCCTGTGGGGATGTGCTTGGTGCCAGGTCCCAGGGCAGCACGGGGCGGGTAGTAACTCACTGTGCACGGTTGCTGGGCTGGGACTGAGCTTTTGTCCTGACCTCCTCCTTGGCCCTAGCTCTTTGCCTGAGGACTGCATGCTTCAAAGGGACCGGCCCTGCGAAGGGGAGGGCCTGGGGTCAGCCTGCCCCATGGCAGCAGCTCTTCTGGCACTGCCCTCTGCTCAGCATTGCTCCCCTACAAGTCTCGGGGAGGGATTTCAGGGCTCCTCTCTGGTAGCACCCTCGGGAACACGCCGTCTGTTCTGCCCCAGAGCTGCGGCCGGGGGAGCGAGGCCGGGGCTGGGTGGGATGCCTGGTCCCCCTCCTGGCCCAGCCCTAAGGCCCCATGCCGTGGTTGCAGAAGGGCTTGTCGCCGATCCACATGGCAGCGCAGGGCGACCACCTGGACTGCGTGCGCCTGCTCCTGCAGTACAGTGCTGAGATCAACGACATCACCCTGGACCACCTAACGCCGCTGCACGTGGCCGCGCACTGTGGGCACCACCGGGTGGCCAAGCTGCTGGTGGAGAAGGGGGCCAAGCCCAACTCCCGAGCCCTAGTGAGTGACGAGGGGCAGGCGGGGCTGGGGTGGGGGAGAGGTAGGGTGTTCTTGCCAATGACTGTCCATCTGTCCGTCTGCAGAATGGCTTCACACCTCTCCATATCGCCTGCAAGAAGAACCACATCCGGGTGATGGAGCTGCTGCTGAAGACTGGTGCCTCCATCGACGCCGTCACAGAGGTAGGCGGCTGCAGCCCAGCTCTCCTGCTGCTGCCCGTGCAGAGCAGGCAGCGCTGCAGGGGGTGATGGCCCTGTTGCCCCTGCTGGTCCCCAGGCACATTCTTCATCGTGGCTTAGAGCTCTTTGCAGCTCAGGACCTGTGGAGCCTGGCAGCATCTCCCCACAGCTCGCTCCTTATGGGGCAGGGGTGGCAGCAGCTCCCCGTGTTCCCCTCCACTCACCTGCCAGGATTCTGGGGCCAGGCTGGGGACCCAGAGTTTGCTGCTGGGCTGGAACGTGCCCTGGGCAGGGGGAGGAGGGGGCAGGAAAAGACGCTGGCAAGGCCACCAGCCCTCATCTTGGCTCCCGGCCCCTTTCCCTCCACAGTCCGGCCTGACTCCCCTGCACGTGGCTGCTTTCATGGGGCATCTGCCCATCGTCAAGACCCTGCTGCAGCGTGGAGCCTCTCCTAATGTGTTCAATGTGGTGAGTCCCACCCCAACTGGGGCTGTAGGAACTCAGCATGGCGGGGTCCAGCAGGAGGTGGGGGTTGCCCGAGCCCTGCTCTCTCTTCTCTCATGAGCAATGCCTGCTGCCTGCCCCCCCCCCCATGCTGGCAGGAGGAACCGGTAGGGGCCAGCAAAGGTTGTGGGCACTGCTCTCCTGTGCTCAAATCATAGGAATGACTGCAGGAAGGCATATCCCCTCCTACGGCCTCACCACTTTATCCTGTCCTTGGTGCAGAAAGTGGAGACTCCCCTACACATGGCAGCCAGAGCTGGGCACATGGACGTGGCAAAGTACCTGCTGCAGAACAAAGCCCAAGCCAACGCCAAGGCCAAGGTAGATAGAGAGAACCTGCGTGATAGTCCAGCTCTGGGAACAGCCGGTGCTGGTTCCTTCGCTCTCGCCTGCCCAGAGCCCGACCTGCCAGGGGCCGTGTAACAGCAGGAGCAGGGCTGGGGCCCTTCAGCATGGCAAGCAAGGGACTGGTCCAGGTCTGCCAAAACAGCTTCTCTGCCTCCCTCACAGGATGACCAGACCCCTCTGCACTGCGCTGCACGCATCGGCCACACGGGCATGGTCAGGCTCCTGCTGGAGAACAACGCCAACCCCAACCTGGCCACAACAGCGGGGCACACGCCCCTGCACATCACTGCCAGAGAGGGGCATGAGGACACAGCCCTGACCCTGCTAGAGAAGGGGGCCTCACAGACCTGCATGACCAAGGTAGGCTACTGCGG
>NW_009258681.1:193590-194493 GCF_000687185.1 Egretta garzetta
CCCCTGCCACAGGAGGGGCAGCCTCCTCCCGTGCTGCAGCACGTACCGGTGCTCTCCCCCTCGTCCCTGTGCACCCTGTGATGGGCTGCCTTTCTCCTCAGAAAGGATTTACCCCTCTGCACGTTGCCGCCAAGTACGGGAAGGTGGATGTGGCGGAGCTGCTGCTGGCACATGATGCCCACCCCAATGCAGCGGGGAAGGTGAGTGCTGCTCCTGTGGCAGTGGGAGGAGTGGCGTGGTACGGGGAGAAGCTCTGTCTTACCTGTCTGTGCCCCCTCCCCAGAACGGCCTGACCCCGCTGCACGTGGCTGTGTACCACAACAACCTGGAGATTGTCAAGCTGCTGCTTCCCAAGGGGAGCTCCCCGCACAGCTCAGCCTGGGTAAGGCTGGACTGGGGGTCCCTGGGGACGTGGGGGCGCGTCGTGAGTCCCGCGCATGCCAGCCTGGGGCCAGCATTGCCCCTCAGTCCTGGCACTCGGGGACTGTACAAGGGACCGATCACCACCAGCCACTCTCCACGCCGGCTGCCCACGCTCACGCTGCCTGTCCCGTGGCAGGGGGGGTGCCGGGCGGTCCCCCTGTTCCAGCAGACAGGCATGTCAGGGATAGTGGCTGTGGCTGTTGCCTGGGGACGTGTTTCCATGGCAAGCCCTGCCGAGCAGCGCTGTGGTCTGGCAGCTTGGGAAACCACACGCGAATGTTTGCATGCAGCTATGAAGCAGTGAGTCAGAACACCCAGGAGCTTGCGAGAGCCGCCCCGCTCTGCCTGAGCCTGGGGAACATCTCCCCAGGGAGCAGACCCGCAGCCTCGGTGCCCACATTGTTTGCAGAAGCTGCGTTCTCAGAACAGACAAGCGGCTGCTGGTGCCGGCCCTCCCCATCTGGCGCTCCCCGCTCCCCC
>NW_009258681.1:204266-218463 GCF_000687185.1 Egretta garzetta
GTCACCGCCAGCCTGCGCGTCACCGCGGGCAGAGGGTGCCTGCCAGCTGCTTTGCTCCTGCGGCGCGGCAGCAAAGGCAGCGCTCAAGGCCTCGCAGGCTCTGCCTGAATACTAATCCTGCCTATTGCCAGTTTTGCTCCACACCTCAGCCAGACACGTTCTAGGAGGTGTCTGCCTGCCCCGACCTCTCACGGCTCTGGGTGGCTGAGTGCTGCTGTACAAATTCATGTGTGGAAAACACCAGGACAGCCGGCATCGGTCAAACCTGAAGCCGGTGGTCTTTGAAGCCCCTGTGCTGACTTGGCTGGAAGAGTGGGCTTTGGCCACAGCGTCAGGGCTAGCTGCTGTCAGGGAGATGGTTTGGGTGTGAGTCTGCATCCCCGAGCTCTGGAGGTGACTAGGAAGGGCAGACCTGGCCTGGAGAAGCAAGGTGGCACCTTCTGTCCTTGCCGCTCTGCTCGGCAGGGGCTGCACACTGCAACGAGCCTCTCTCCCTGCAGAACGGGTACACCCCCCTGCATATTGCTGCCAAGCAGAACCAGATGGAGGTGGCCAGCAGCTTGCTGCAGTATGGGGCTTCTGCAAATGCGGAGTCTGTGCAGGGAGTCACCCCCCTACACCTGGCTTCCCAGGAGGGGCATGCGGACATGGTGGCACTGCTGTTCTCCAAACAAGCCAACGGTGACCTAGGCAGCAAGGTAAGCTGTCCCGGCGCGTCCTGCCAGGCTGGAGGTGAGCACCCCGGCAGTAGCAGACAGGGTGGCAGTCCAGGCCCGAGCGCCTCCCTGCATTCGGGCAGCAGTGGCCAACAGCACCATGTCAGTCAATTTGCCAGGCTGGAGACCTGACTTAGAGTCTCTGCTGGTAGAGCTGCAGTGATGGCACTGCCACTGTGCTGAGACCTCCTCTGTTTGCAGAGTGGCCTGACTCCTCTCCATCTCGTGGCCCAAGAGGGGCATGTGCTGGTTGCTGATGTTCTGGTGAAACACAGAGTCACAGTAGATGCAACGACCAGGGTAAAGTAGTGCATTGACCATGGCTGTGGTGAAAAACATGTGGGGGAAACTACCTCTAGGCCTGCTCCAGGAGGAGCATTGCTTTTCTCTGTGTGAGAGTCTCCCCTCTCACAGGCATCCTTACCATCTTGTCTGTGTCTCGGGGACTCTTACTCCTCTTCCTCCAGCTCCCTGGAGGGATGATTCTTGCCTGCTCCCACCCCTCTACCCCTGGGCCCAACGTGGTGTGGTCTGCAGTGTGCCTTCTGCCCTGGTCCTGGGCTTTCAGGCAGCACCTGCACGCGTGCTCCATCCTTCATCCATGGGGGCTCGCCTGTGGGATGACCATACCCAAGCCAGAAGGGCAGGAGGCACCACTGAGGGTGGGCTGAGACCTGATCTCGTCTTTCAGATGGGCTATACCCCACTGCATGTGGCCAGCCATTATGGGAACATCAAGCTGGTGAAGTTTTTGCTGCAGCACCAGGCTGATGTCAATGCCAAGACGAAGGTACTGAGATGTCCTATGCTCCTTCTGCCCCATGCAACAGCACACGGGTTGATGGGGAAGGTTTAGCCTCCCTCCCTGCTTCCACTTCTCCCCTCCTTCCATCATTGCTCCAAGCCCTCCTGTCTCCATGGCTGGAAGCTGCTGTGGTCTAGCTACAGCCCTGGGCAGGTGCTGACTTCTGCAGAGCCCTTTGCTTACTCGGGAAAGGAGGGAGCCACCCTCATGCTCCAGGCATGAAGCACAGTGTGAGGCCGCGGGGCATTTCTGGGGCAGCTGACTCCCAGAACTGATGGCAGCACCTTCTGTCCTCCCCTGCAGCTGGGCTACACCCCCCTGCACCAAGCGGCGCAGCAGGGCCACACGGACGTTGTGACACTGCTGCTGAAGCATGGTGCCTCTCCCAATGAGATCAGCACAGTGAGTACGGTGCCCACCTACACTTCCTCGCCCCATGGCAAGCTCGGGTGCCTGCCTGCGGCTGCTGCTGACCCCGTCCTTCCTCCTTGCGCAGAACGGCACCACTCCCCTGGCCATCGCAAAGCGGCTCGGCTACATTTCCGTCACAGATGTGCTCAAGATCGTCACAGAGGAAACCGACATCCCGGTGAGCCCCTGGGGACTGGGAGCAGGACACTGTGGAGGAGGGCTGGGGCTGGGAGCAGCCAGGCGGAGGTTTGCGGAGTGCAGCTGGGCAGGGCCAGCGCTGGCAGCCCGGCCCGGGGGTGAGGAGGGGGCTGCAGGTGGCTGCACCCCCTCTGACTCCACTCTGCTCCCGCAGTCAGTCGGTGACAAGCATCGCATGAGCTTCCCGGAGACTGTAGATGAGATTCTGGACGTGTCAGAGGATGAAGGTGAGGGGCCGGAGCCAGGTTGCACCATCCCAGAGATCTGCTGGCTGGGCCAGCGTGGCAGGCAGAGGCCCCAGGGACAGGCACTGGTGTTCCTGCCAGCTGGGGTGGGGGAGCTGCGTGGCCCCACAGTGGTCTTGCAGAGAGGACAAGGGGAGCCCACCACACCTCCTGGCTGGGGTGCTACCCTGCGCTATGCAGGAGGGATATGCCTGGACCTCTCCGTGGTCCCATTCCCCAGGGAGAGTGTGCACAGAGTTTTTGGGCTTGCAGAGTCCCCCACCGTGCCCTGCTCTGCGGGCTGGTACCAGCTCCCAGCCCAGATGCAGCCGGTCCGCTCCTGCTCCCTCCCACCAAGACCTCACCTTTGCCTCTTCTTACTTTGCAGGCACTGCTCATGTCACAGTAATGGGTATGAAACGTGTCCCCCTGCCCCAGCTCAATGGCCCATTTCACCCCATGGCCACTAACCATTCGCACGCCACATCCATCGCTGAGCCTCGCTGCTGGGCTGGTGCTCTCCAGCGCAGGCCCTGCCATCCCGCCCTGCCTACCTGTGTCTGTGCTGCTTGCTGTGGTGTGACTGCATGAGTGGGGCCATCCCCCAACTGCGGGAGAGCCCTGGCTCCCCGTTGGCCCCAGGCCCTGTCCCCAGTGGGCAGAAGAGCCTGGTTCTGTGACAGACTCCAGTGCCCCTCCACAACCGCCCCGTGCCGTCCTGGCCGGGGCAGGGATGCACCCAAGCGCTCAAAGGTCGCTGTGCTTCTGTGGTCCCCTCCTCATCACTGGGGCTCTCTCCCTGCTTTGGGAGGTGCTGGACTCCTTCCCATAAGGGGTTGAACCCTGGTGAACTCCTTGGCAGGCATTAATTGGGCCAGCAGGCAGTGCTGGCTGGGCTTGTGCCTCCAGGGGGGCTGCACAGATGCACTCAGCAGTGTTAGGGCATCCTTCCTGTGTCCCCAGCCTGCCTACACTCCTGTCCCCAGCGTCCAATGGTGGGGCATCCCCAGCAGGCTCTGTTCTGTGCTGGGTGCTGTGGCAAAGGGGTTGGCTAACAGCCAAGGCTCCTGACAGCTGCCCCAGCTCCTGTCCCACTGACCCACAGCACAGACCTTGACCCCGCCAGCAGACCCCGTCCGGCAGAGGGAAAAGCCGCCCCGTGGCTGGCTGAGGCCCAGAGGATGAGTGTGCGTGGCCAGCAGTGGGAGCAGAGATGGGCCTGGCTCCAGCTCTGAGGAGGGGTGGGGGCAAGGGCTGGATGTCTGTGCTCCCTTGTCCTTCTGCCTCTCTGCATGCTGAGCCAGCTCTCGGTTTCAGAGGAGGAGCTGATTGCACCAAAGCCTAGGACACTGGATCCCAGGGACCAGGAGGGCAAGAGGGAGATGATGGAGTTTGTGACCACAACACCGGAGCAAATGTAAGAGGCACTAGATGGTGGGGAGGGAGCGGGTACAGGGCACAGATGCCAGCGGGGCAGGGACAGCTCTGGGCAAGGAACAGACCACTGAGCCCCTGCTGGCTAGCGTATCGGGCAAAGCTAGTTGGTGGTGTTCTTGCACCAAGGACATGCTGCTGAGTTTGCCTCTGTCCAGCGGCCCTGGGACTCCCTGGGGACAGCTGGGGGCCAGGAGGCCAAGGCCGCCACTTCAGTGTCTGTCACTTGCTCTCTCCTGCCAGGGTGGAGTCTCCAGCTGTCCAGCAGGTCCCCTGCGTCCCACCTGAGACTGTGGTGACCAGAGCGGAGGAGCCTGAGCAGGTAGGACCTGTGGAGACAGAAGCTGAGCAAGTCAGCCTGCCTAATGCGCCCTCGGTGTCCCCACAGGAGGTGAGCATGAGACACAGCCTGCCACAGCCACCCCAGGCATTCCCTGCGGGGGGCAGCCCCCCCACCACCACAGAGCCAAAATGTGGGGTGGGTGGTGGGGATGGACCCAGTGGTACGGGACTGCCCGGGGAGGGTTGTGAGACTGTGGAGGAGTGGGAAGGCTCAGCACCCCCAAATAGGACCCTGTGCCCATGGAGGCTCTTCCCTGCCTTATACAGCCCTCCAAGGAGTTTGACGAGGACTCCCTGATCCCCAGCAGCCCTGCCACTGAGACCTCGGATAACATCAGCCCGGTGGCCAGCCCCGTGCACACAGGGTGAGTGCCCAGCCCATGCGGCAGATGCATGCTCTGCACGTGGGCTGGCTGCACGGTGCCCACCTGCCCATGCCTCTGCCTGCTCCAGATTCCTGGTGAGCTTCATGGTGGATGCCCGTGCCCACCGCTGGCTGAGGAGGAGGGTCTGGCCAGCCGGATCATCGCCCTGGGGCCCGCCGGTGCCCAGTTCCTCAGGTGAGCACAGCTGGGAACAGAGAGATGGGGCTGCCATGCCAGGGCCATCCGTCAGGACTGGGGGCAGCTCCGGGCTCTTCTGGAGTCTCTGCCAGCTGGGCAAGACCTCTGCCCATCTCTGCTTCTGGGGGTCTGGTGCAGGAGAGATCCTGCCTCCGGCCAGGCGCAGCGTGTTTCTGGGGTGGGTCATTTCAGAATAGTGGAGCAGTGGCTGTGCTGTGGTAGGAAAAGCCCTGACCGGCACGGTCCTGCCGGGCGCAGAGCCCTGTTTCCCAGAAAGAGGGGTGTGAGCAGTCCTGCCTTCCTCCTCTGGCAGCAGTACAGCACGGGCAGGAGCTCTGCCCAGGGCCACCTTGCTGCCTGCATGTCCTGGTGGCAGCACGTGGGTGCAAGCACCCTTCCTCTGCTGTCTGTAGCCATGTCATCGTGGAGATCCCACACTTTGCCTCGTATGGGCGTGGAGACCGTGAGCTGGTGGTGTTCCGCAGCGAGAACGGCTCTGTCTGGAAGGAGCACCGCAGCCGCCATGAGGAGAGCTACATGGACCAACTGCTCAACGGCATGGATGAGGGTGAGTGTGCTGGGCGGGCAGGGGCTCAGCACCACGCGGCTCCCCACAAGCAGGGCTGCGGCTGGCCTGGGTGGTGGGATGGGGCTGAGTGTGGCGTGATCGGTGCAGCCTGGAGTGGGTGGTGGGTGACAGCTACGGGCTTGGTGTGTGGGCACTGATGGCTGCGCTGCCCTTGCAGAGCTGGAGAGCATGGAGGAGCTGGAGAAGAAGAGGGTCTGCCGCATCATCACCACTGACTTCCCTCTCTACTTCGTGGTCATGTCCCGGATTCGCCAGGACTGCGATCAAATTGGCCCCGAGGGAGGGTGTTTGAAAAGCACACTGGTGCCCATGGTACAGGCCACCTTCCCAGAAACCGCTGTCACCAAGGGAGTGAAGCTGGCCCTGCAGGTGAGCCCCCGAGAGCCTGGCCCGGGGCCCAGCTGGGCTCCTGCAGGCGGGGGTAGGCAGCAGGTCCAGGCTGCACCCCAGCCCGGAGAGAATCAGCCCTGATGCCCGCGGTTGTGCTGCTGCCCACAGGCACAGCCGGTGCCCGACGAGCTGGTAACTAAGCTGCTGGGGAACCAGGCGACTTTCAGCCCCATCGTCACGGTGGAGCCGCGCCGGAGGAAGTTCCACCGCCCCATCGGCCTCCGTATCCCACTGCCACCGTCCTGGAAGGACAATCCCCGAGACAGCGGTGAGGGTGACACCACCAGCCTGCGCCTGCTCTGCAGTGTGATCGGTGAGGCTGCCAACCCCTGCCGTGCCAGGGGAGCGTGCTCTCTGGTGGGGATGGGCTGGGCTGCCTCAGTGGGATGCAGCTCCTGGGAGCTAAGGACAGGTCACGGCATGGAGAGAGCAAATGCCTGGCGGATGCAGACCCCAGGCTTACGGAAAGGCAGCTTGCTAACCCTGGCTTTCTGCTGCAGGAGGGACAGCCCAAGCCCAGTGGGAAGACATAACAGGCACCACGAAGCTGGTCTATGAAAACGAGTGTGCTAACTTTACCACCAATGTGTCTGCCAGGTGAGTCCTGGGCGAGCGTGTGCTGATCTGGGGACATCTGCCGCTCGTCGGGCCCTCTTGGGGTGCAGCCTGTGCCAGGAGGAGCCTCCCACCCATGTGCTCATTGGGGTGCTGCCCCATTCCCACGTGCAGGGCAGTTGCCTCCAACCTTGAGACCCCCACGCTGCCTCGGCACGCGTCGGGAAACACTCACAGCTGGCTGTGCGGAGGGAAGGGGCCATACTTTGGTGGCTGGGTCCCAATCACGGATGGGGCTGCTCCTGAGCCCAGAGCTCTTGCGGTGCAGTTTGCTGCTGGGGGGTGGGACAGCTCTCCTGGTGCCACTGGGGAACCTGCCCAGCAGCGCTGCCACCCGGCCCTCCCACAGGTTCTGGCTGGCCGACTGCCCGCGCACAGCCGAGGCCGTGCACTTTGCCACGATGCTGTACAAGGAGCTGACGGCCGTGCCCTACATGGCCAAGTTCGTGGTGTTTGCCAAGATGAATGATGCACGGGAGGGCCGGCTGCGCTGCTACTGCATGACTGATGACAAGGTTGACAAGACTTTAGAGCAACATGAAAACTTCACCGAGGTGGCCCGCAGCAGGGACATTGAGGTTTGTCCCCAGCAGCATGCATGGGGGGTGGCAGGGAGAAGGCTGCCCAAGTGAGGGGAGACTGATGCCAGTCGAGGGGGCTGGCCCTGGCCTGGGGAGGAAGGTCGGGGTTACCTGCCCTGTCCAGGGGCAGGAGAAGCAGCTCTGCGCAGGGTCTGAGCCTGTTTTCTGCTCTCTGCCAGGTGGTGGAGGGGATGCCTTTGCACATCGAGCTCTCAGGGAACCTGGTGCCTGTCAAGAAGGCCACTCAGCCCCGCACCTTCCTCTTCCAGTCCTTCCGGGAGAATCGTCTCGCCATCCCCATCAAGGTAACGGGGCAGGGTGCAGGGCTGGGCTGCAGCTGGGGCCCCTGCGCCTGCCCTGTGCCCTGTGCCAGGCCACCTAACGGGCTCTTGGTGCTCAGGTTCGGGACAGCAGCCGGGAAGCCAGCGGCTCCCTGTCTTTCTTGCGCAAGGCCATGAAATACGAGGACTTCCAGCATGTGCTCTGCCACCTGAACATCAGCATACCACCCTGCACCAAGGTCAGTGCCGGGTCTCTGGCACCTCTGGGAGGGGGGGGCGGGGGTCCATCCCTCCCCCAGGCGCAGGAGGCAGCCCTCACTGCCAGCATCTCCTCCTCAGCTGCTCCACATGGCCGTGCCGTGCCGCTCTGGGGCTGCAGGAGCAGCAGTGGTGCCAGGGCAGAGCTGCTGCCCTCTTTTCAAGCTGGTGACCCCTTGCTTTGTCCCCGCTCTCACAGGGAAGTGGCAGTGAGGAGCGGAGGAGGACACTGACGCCGTTGTCTCTGCGGGAGCGATACAGCATCTTGAGCGAGACCAGTTTCGGTACGCAGCCTGCTGGGACTGCCCAAGCCCAGTCACCACCTGTGTCTGGTGTGCCCAAGCCCGACGGAAAGGCTGGGCTGACCCTGTTGTACTTGTGCTCGTGGCAGCTTCCCTTTCCCGAGGGTGTCCTTGGTCCTGCCTGCGGGGCAGTGCCATGCCTACGGGGCTGGGAGACCCCCAGAGCCAGCACCCCTTTCCCCTCTCCACCCCAGTGCAGGGGCCTGCGCAGCTGAAGCTGTGACTCCCTCTTCTCCTCCAGGCTCTCTGAGCAGCACGGACAAGGCCGACCAGAAGATGGTCGACATAGCAGAGCAGCTGGGCCTCAGCTGGGCCGGTGAGTCCGCACCTGATGGCTCTGAGGATGCACAACACTCCTCGGAAAGCGGACCCTTAGGAGGGCTGGGAACAGGCCGCAGGGTGGAGCGGATATGCTTTTGGCTGTCCAGGGAGCTGGGCCCCGACGCAGCTGGTGTGCACGCAGCCCGCCCCAGCTCCTCCGGCAGGCTGGTCACCCCCCCAGCAGCAGAACCTGTGCTGCTCCTTAGAAAGAGGCACTGCCCCAGCCCCTGCTCCTGCTCGCTTCTGCTGCGTCAGTTGCGCGTGACGCGGGGCATCCCCTGCTGGGTCTGGCTGATGCCTTCACGACAGCCCTGGCCTTTCTGACTCGGGAGCCGGCGGCGGGTGCCAGAGGGTGTGCTGCTGAGATGCGGTGTCTCCCCCAGAGCTGGCACGCGAGCTGCAGTTTGGGGTGGATGACATCAACAGGATACGTGTGGAGAACCCCAACTCCCTGCTGGAGCAGAGCATAGCCTTACTCAACCTCTGGGCCAGCCGCGAGGGCAAGGGTGTCAAGAGTGAGTATCTGTTACGGGCGCGGAGGCGGCCGGGCTGGCTGCGCAGAGCAGCGTCTGCGTGCTCGGGGGGCGCTGGCCGCTTCGCACCGCTGGTTCACGCACACTTGCCCGCCTGGAGGCTGCTGGGATGTGGCTGTGTTCCCCCCCGTGACCAGTTTGCTGACACTGGCTTCCCCCTGCAGTTGAGAGTCTGTACACCGCTCTGAGGAACATCGACCGTGGCGAGATTGTCAACACGCTGGAGGGCTCTGGCCGGCAGAGCCGCAGCCTGAAGGGCAGCTGGCGCTACGCGGACAGAGACTACTCCCTCTCGCCGTCCCAGATGAATGGTGAGTCCTGGCTTCTGCAAGGGACTGCAGGAGGGCCCCGGGGGCAGGGTCCGTGCAGGCAGACCAAGGCTGATGTCTTGCCTGACCAGGGTGCCGCCGGTGGCCCGCTGGGAGCTGAGTGGGCACAAGGCGTTGCCAACAGACACGGCCTCTTCACTGGGGCTTACGCTGCAGGAAGCTTGGCCCTGCCGTCCTGCCTTCTCAGAAGCCCTCCAGATGGGGTGGACCCACTTTCCTTATCCCGACATGCCAGTGAGAGGTGCCGCTGGCTGTGCGAGCTGAGCCACGGCCAGGGAGCTCAGAGTCCGGTGGTGCGCCTGGGCTGGCTCCCTGGCAGAGCGTGCCTGGGTGCGGGGACGCAGCCAGGGTCAGCGGCGGTGTGTGCCGTCTGGGAGCCCGCGCACCGGGCAGGGACAGAGCTTTGTGCTGCTGCAGCACTGGCTCATCGCTCTCTCCCTCTCTGTCTCTCCCCTTGTTCTGCTCTCTCAAACATGCCACCTAGCGCCATCAGGTGCGGGCACTCCTGTGGGTCACTTCTTGTCACCACTCGCCTCTGAGCTCATCCTGGCCTCTCCTTCTCTCATCTTCCTCCACTGCCTGTCTCCACTGTCTCGACCTCAGCTGAGCCCTCCAGGAGCTGTGTCCTGCTCCAGCGACTGCATGTCACCAGGGACTGCCCCTCTCATGGCTGTCGTGCTTGCAGGCGGCCACCCCAGGACTTCTCCTCCTGCACTGCCCTGTGCTCCTTCCCTCGCTGGCCCTGTGCTGCTTGACCCTGGCCAGGCACCTGCATGGGGGAGATGTGCCCTCTTTGTGCTGGAGGTCCCCACTGTCCCCCATTGCTTGGCTGTGGCTAGCAATCCCTGGCTGCCTGGGGGGCAGAGTGGGTTCTGTGCTGGTGGAAAGGGGGCTAGTGGCTCAGAGCTGAAAAAGGCTGAGCAAAGCCATCTGCACGGGTGGGAGCGCCTGGC
This sequence comes from Egretta garzetta, assembly GCF_000687185.1. Lineage (NCBI taxonomy): Eukaryota > Metazoa > Chordata > Aves > Pelecaniformes > Ardeidae > Egretta > Egretta garzetta. The sequence continues at coordinate 214,112 of NW_009258681.1, forward strand.
TTGGCTGTAGTCTGTATCGGGGTGCCTGGGCTGTGCTCGTGGCCCTGGCTGATGAGGGCATGACAACTGCTTGTTGTAGGTTCTAGGGCCCTGGCTGCATCCCGAAGGGCCTTGGGGTTGCATGACATGTACCAGGGCCATCCTTCCCTGCTCACGGAACTACTTCCAGGCTGCTCTTCTGTGCTGTGGAGAGGGGTTGACTTTGGGAGTCAGTGCCTGCCAGACTTGGCCACCTGAACTCTAGGCTGACCATCAGCCAGCTGGTGCTAGATGGGGGCTGTAGGCAGGGACCTGGGGGCTGACGGAGCAGGGTAGCAAAGAGGGCACTGTGTCCTGCAGTGTGGATGGGGCATCGTGTAGCCCCCAGGCCAGTCCTCCCCCAGGGAGCAGGCAGTCCCAGGGCCTGCCCAAACTGGCCCCAGGACTTGAAGGGAGGCACAGCAGTGCTTGCAGGGACCATGCAAAGGCAGCCGCTGCTGTGAGCGCAGCCCTGCACAGCCCAGCCACTGGGGTCTGTGGCATGTCCATCGCTGTCCCTGGGGCAGGCACCCTCCCAGAGGCTGTTTCCCTTCTCACCCCACTGTGCTTGTGTGTGCGTGAGACGGCTGCTGGAGATGTTGCCTCTGTCTGCCCATATAGGTTACGCTTCGCTGCAGGACGAGCTGCTGTCCCCCGCCTCCCTGCATTACACGCTGCCATCCCCGCTGCGTGCCGACCAGTACTGGAATGAGGTGGCCATCATGGATGCTATCCCCATGGCTGCCACCGAGCAGGACGCCCTGATGGAGATGTCCGACATACAGGTGTGGTCCTCAGGGCTCACCCCCTCGCTGGTGACTGCTGAGGACTCCTCTCTGGAGTGCAGCAAGGCTGAGGACTCGGATGCCACAAGCGAAGGCCGGTTCCCGGGGCAGCTTCTAGCAGATGCACATGGCCCAGACCACATGGGCTCTATGGACCTGGTTGAGGATGACACAGTGGACTCAGATGCCATGAATGGCCTGATTGACCTTCTAGAGCAGGAGGAGGGGCAGAGGCCAGAGGGGAAGATGCCAGCCGGTGATCACCAGCCAGGGACCAGGGAGCAGGACCCAGAGAGTGAAGTCTCTTTTGTTTCAGTTCAGCAGAAGGTGCAAGCCAGGATCACGGCATCACCTACTGTTAGCCACGTCATGGAGAAGAGCGCAGACAGGTACTGTGGCCTGGGGCGCTGGGGTGGCTGTGGGAGGGGAGCAGAACCGCTTCGCCAGCTATTGCCCTGTGCTGGGCCAGCTGCAATAATCTCCCAGCTTTGCTTGCTTCTCTGCTGGTCTCCAGCGCTGGAGCCCCGGCATCCCTGGCAAACAGAGCAGTGCCTTGGGCCAAGTGCCTTGCGCCTCTCTGGAGATGCTCGGGGGGGCTCCTTGCAGAGCGCCTGGGAGGGACCCCGGGCAGACAGCCAGGCCCTGCATGTAGGTTGTGCTTACCGGACCCATCTCAGCCCGGGCTGCATCCTCCTGCGTTCCCAGTGGCGCTGGCCCTGAGCGGTCCCTGGCAGAGCCCAGCGATGCTCCACAGCATTGCCTTAGACCCGCACAGCCAGGCCGCGAGGCTGTGGGGTGGGCAGGGAGTGTGGCAGGGCGGAGGCCCGTGCCCTTGGTGCATCTGCGTTTTGTGCTGCTTGGGCTGGGTGCCCGGCAGTGCCGAGCCGGGGAGCCCAGCGCCTGGCGGTCTCTCTCTCCCTGTCCCTCTCCGGTGCCCAGGCTGAGGGACTGGAATGCAGAAGGCTCCTTTATCTCCTGCCTACAGGACCTGACAGAGGGCTCCTGGCAGGAGGGGGTCACCCGAAGGCTACTCCCGACGCACACCATGGCCTCTGGGGCACAGGGCCAGGAGCAAGAGCAGGTCCTGGTGCCGGCCGTGGAGCTGATGCGGGTCAGCTCCACAGAGGACGGCGACTGGCAGCCCCCGCACCCCACAGGCGGCTGGCAGGAGGAGGCAGACAGCCGCTTCTTTGGGCAGGTGAGGGTAAGAGCAGGGGGACCCGGCTCTGCAGGTGGTGGAGACCCTCTGGACAGCCCTTTCCTGAGCCTGCCGCAAGGGCAGCCAGGCAGACCTGCTGCTAGCAGAGGCACAAAGTCTCTTGGCACGCTTCCTGCCCCCTGCCCCTGGGGTGCCTCTGAGCCCAGAATAGCCTGCTGTGCTTGATACCCGAGCTCTTGCTCTCCGTTTATAACCCAGCCAGCCTCCCTGCCTGCTTCCTTACTGAGTATCGGCCCTGGCCGCCGGCCCCACAGCCTGCTGAAGCCAGAAATAGAGCTGGTCTGGGGGCCAGGCTGGGCAGTGGGCATCCTGCCACGGCCACACGGAGCCAGCAGGTACAAGGTGAGGGCAAGAGCCTTTCCCTGGCCAGGGCAGACACAGCCATGGCAGCAGCGTGGCCATGCTTGGAGGTGGTTGCTCAGCTCTGCAGTGTGTCTCCCGAGTCACGTGCGATTCCAGTGACACCCCCAACCCCTGGCTCCTGCCCAGGGCTTCATTTGTCCCGTGACGGAGGACTGCACGCTGCCCTCCCACCAGAGCCGGGAAGACAGGTTGTTGGCAGGCTGACAGAGAAGGGGGACAGGGCTGTCCCAGTTACTGCCTGGCTGGGGACGGGTGGTGCTGCCACCGCCCTGGCCCCATGACTTTGGCAGAAGCTGTGAGCGCGAAGGACGCCCCACCTGCCCGCTCCCTTCTCGCCGCCCACAGCCAGCTGAGCTGCGGCAGCTAGGGCTATCGCAGTCCTCCCGCAGAGCCAGGGCACCGTGCCGGGCAGGCTGCAGACCTGCAGGGCTGCTCCTGCCGCGGGGGCTTTGCCTGTCCCAGCCGAACAGCATGGCCGGGCTCTGAGCTGCGGGCTCAGACCCTCAGGGCGCGCGTGCAGCTCCGTGCGCTGAGGCAGGATGTGGGCTTTCCTGGCCCAGCTGCTGATCGTCCTGGTGCTGCTGGCCTTCTTCCTGGTCAGCTGCCAGAACGTCATGCACATCGTCAGGGGCTCCGTCCGCTTCCTGCTCAAACACGCCCACCGCGAGCTGGACAAGGAGCTTGGGGAGAGCCAGGGGCTGGCGGACGACGAGGAGGCTCTCTCCACCAGGGTCGTCCGCCGGCGCGTCCTTGTGAAGGTAATGAGCAGGGAGCTGAGAGCCCAGCCCTGGGGCAGACGCAGAGGAGAGCAGTGAAGGGACGCGGCAGGGTGGGAGACGGAGGCTGTGGGGTGCATGTCAGGTACTGTTCTGCCTGCAAAGGGGCTCCCCTCACCCCCCTGAAATGCTCTGATGTCCCTTCTGTCACTGCAGGGGAACGAAGTCCTTCATCTCCCCGGAGAGCAGGTGACTGAGGAGCAGTTCACAGACGATCAAGGCAATATCGTCACCAAGAAGGTGAGTGCTCGAGGGCATGGTGCGGGCAAGGGCATGCCACAGACTTTCTGCTCTGCCCAGCTGCCCTGCTTCTCCCTGCAGCCCAGGGGCCCACGCTGGGCTCCCGCCTCCCACCGTCTTCGGTTACGGTCACGGCCCTTCTCTGGCCAGAGCCTGCGCATGGGGCAGAGGCTGCGCATGGGGCAGAGGCTGCACGCCGTGTGCGGTCCAGGGCCAGCCCGGGCGAGGAGGCAGGCACGGTGCCTGGGGGCTGGCTGTGACGCCCGGCTCTGCGGGTCTCCACAGGTCATCCGGAAGGTGGTGCGTCAGCTGGGCCCTGGTGACACGGGTGACAGGCAGGAGCAGGAGGAGCTGATTCTGGAGGGCTCCCTCCAGCAGCCCCGAGACCTGGAGGCTGAGGACGATCACTTAATGAAATACTCCATCCTGCACCGGGACGGTCTGGGATCCAAGGTACAACGTTGCGTATAGCCCTCCCTCGCAGGCAACCTGCCCGGGGCCAGCACCACCTCTGCGGGACTCGTGGGCTCTGGGGCTCCGCCACCCTCTGTCCTTTCTTCTGCCCTGCTCTCTTCTCCTGTTTCCCCTCTAAGGCTTCCAGGGGCAGCTCTTGCCCGCTGTACCAGTCTTCTTGCTTAGTGTCTTCTGCCAACTGACTCTGCCTTTCCCTCTCCTGTCCTCTTCTGTATGTCTGTCTGTTCACCTGGGTGATGTCCTGCTTCCTGCCCCTGCGGCTTCCTCAGGAGGAGGTGCGAGTGCGTGTCCCGAAACTGGAGGTCTCCGGGGGCAGGATGGGGGCTCAGATAGTGAAACGAGCCAGCCTGAAAAGGGGGAAGCAGTGACCCCTCAAATGGCCTCTTTTGAGGTAACCCCACCTTTGCTCTTCCTTCTATCCCAGCTCCCCGAGCTGCTGTCCGCACTGAGCTGCGAGCCATGCCCGTCCTCCTGGGG
>NW_009258681.1:218637-222368 GCF_000687185.1 Egretta garzetta
GGTCAGCCTCTGCGCTCAGCACTTCTGCAGCCACAGCACCAGGGGCTGCCGCTGCGGTCACAGCACCCTGGGTACTCAGGGTAAGGGTCCCCAGTGACAGGGCTACGGGGTTGTTACTCCTGGTTATGCTGGGCTACAGCAGAGGGATGATCTTTGTCCAAAACCTCTCCGGGGAGGGGATAGCATTCGCATGGGGTCTGAGTAGAGCTGTCCCCTTCATCTGGGAGCCCTAACTGTGCAGCCTTGTGGCAGATGAGACCAGCCCTTGGAGCCTGGTGCCCCTGCCTCCCCTTCCCACGGGGTGCAGCCAGCCGGGCACCGGCAGAGCTGTGAGCTAGATGGGGGGGTGTCACAGTTCTCCTGGGCCATGCTGCCTCTGCTCGCAGCACTCCTGCCGGGAGATGCAAGCGGCTGCGGCTGCCAGCCATGCATCGTGGCACGAGAGGGCGGCAGTGAGGTCTGCACAGGGTCCTGTGGCTAGGAAAGGGGGTGCGGGCCATGGCAGGATGCTGCTGGTGGACATCGGGGCAGCAGGGATGCAGGAGTGGAGGGATGCAGGAACGTGATGCTTGTAGGGGCTGAGGGCAGGGGACCTGTCTTTGGCCCAGGACATATCTTCCATTGACCCCAGCGTGAGCACTGGATCATCCCCTGAGTCTTGTGCATTCCCTGCTCCCCCTGCCTTCCCTGTTGGGTGGGACTAGACTGGGCTCAAGGCAGGGTGCTTGGCACAGCACACTTGGACCCAGCCGCATCGTTGTTCTCTGTGCGCTGGCTGCTGGGCTGGCAGCGCAGCACTGGGGAGGTGCTGCACGCATGCTCCCCAGCTGCCAGGCACTGGCCTGAGCCAGAGAGGACGCCGCCAGTCCTCTGGCCTCTGCTGTACGTGCATGGCGGTGTCTGCCTGTCCTCCCTCCCCCTCCTCGCTCCGCTCTGGTGGTGGGCTCTCTGTGGGTGCGTGACAGTCCAGAGGCTCATGCTTGTGAGCACATGTTCATGCAGACCATGTCCCCACACCTACTGCCTGCCCCCCTCCCCAGACAGTCCCTGGGTCTGCCTCCTCTGGGGCAGTGCTCCTGTTGCTTTGCTCTTGCTGTTTTCCATAGCATGCAGAAGTGGCCCAGGGTGTGCATTAGGAATGTGCGGGGTCTTACCCACTGACACCCCCCAAAACTTGTCTTGTGGTAACTGGGCAGGATGAGCGCGTGTGGGACAAGCACAGGGTGCAGAAGGGGCTGGGACTGTCATGTACCTGGCTGCCCTCCCCCTTTCTCCTGGTTGTGCCACCATGAATGGCTGGTAACCCCGTCTCTGTCTCTCTCTGTGTCCCTCCAGGATCTCACCTCAACACCAAACCACTGAACTCCACACACGTTCTGACACATACCTGAGAAGAGAGGAGAGGAGAGGAGAGGAAAGAAGAGAGTGGAGGGGAGCAGGGCTGGCTGTACATGTTTCTATAGGCTAATGGCATGATTTCTGTATGAGACATACTTACCGTCCTATCCGCATGACTGACTGACTGCAAGACGCATGAGCTACAGTACTTAAATCTGACGGAGGGGCCTCCGTCCCTGCCCCGCTGCCGCCAGGAGCCCAGAGACAGCAGCACGCACCAGGGGCATCCTCTCAGCTCCTCTGGGAGTCAAGAGATGGACTGGCAGAAACCGAGAGGGAAGGCGACTTACCCCTCGCGCGTCTGCGTGCGTAAATGCATCCCCACGCCCGTGCTCCAGCTGCAAGAGGGAAGCTGGGGCAGCACGGCGCCGCTCACCGTGGAAGGAGAGGGGCTCGCCCCCCCCATCGCCTGTGCTGCCTCCGCTGGACTCGCTTCTCATCCCTCTCAGTGAGTGTGGGGTTATGGGGAGGGCAGCAGTTGCCCAGGGGGGGTGCGAGGTGAGGGTTGCAGGGAGCCCTGGGCAGAGGGGCTGGTGCAGAGCTGCCCTTCCTCTCCCCAGCACGTGCAACGCCTCCCACCAGGGCAGGGCTCTGGGCTGAGCACTGAGCTCGTTGCTTGTGTTGAAAGTGTAAACTGTACAGCAATCAGCCTTGTGTATATGAACCAATAAATACTATGCAAACCCCTAGGGACACTCTAGCAGTATGTACAAAGCACTAACAGCTCTGCTCCCAAATACCTCTTTCAGGCTGCAGGACGGGCAAAACCTTTGGAGTATGTGAGCAGCTCTGGTGAACGGAGCTGGGAGGCTATAGGAGTAAAAGGGCAGCAGAGTGCCCCTGCCCTGCACCCCTCCGCTGAGCCTGGTCCCTTCCTGGCCTGAGGAGAGGGGCCCACGGGTGCAGTCCCATGGGCCTGTCCATGGTGCAAGCCCCACTTTGTGCTTGCTCCGGCCGGGGTGAAGGTGCAGGCCTGCGCTGAGGTGCTTGGGGCCCAGGGACAGCGGGTAGTGAGACAGAGCAGGGGATGCTTGTGCCACGCACGGGGTTGTGCCTAGCTCTACTCAGCACAATATCTGCTCAGGGGATGAGCCAGGAGCTGGCAGGAGCCAGCAGCCCTGCCCTATGCGCCCCATGCAAGGGCTGTGCAGGGTCCCCTGGCCTCCCTGCAAGGGCACAAATGAGCGTAGCCCGTTGACCCCGCGGATGCTGACCCTCCCAGGACCAACCCCAGAGACGCGGGGGGCTGCTCCCCTGGTGACTTTCACTTTGGCCAGGTGAAACGCCCTGCCGCACTAGCCTGGACCAAGCCGTCACCCTGGGAGCTGGGGCAGCCCTGGGGCCGGCTGCTCTAGCAGGAGCAGTGAGGGGCAGAGCTAGAGCTGCCCAGGCAACGCTGAGGTGCGCAGCAGGTTGGCTCTGCTACGATACTTGTCCCCAGGAGGGCTGGATGCAGGTAGTGGCATGTCCCCGACTCCGTCCTTTTCCCAGCCAGTGTGGGGGCCTGGTCTTTGTAGCACAGTGGTGTGGGGACCCACTGCTCTTTCCCCTGGAGGTGGCCTTGGACCTGCTTCACAGGACCTGAGTGTGCTCTCTCTGGCCATGTGCAGAACAAGTCCACCTCCAGCTTCAGGCTGGTGGCCCTGGCAGGGCAGCCCTGTCTTGCAGTGGGTGTGCGTCTGCCAGGAAAGCCCCTGGCTCCCCTGCAGTTGGGAAGAAGCCTAGCTGCAGCGAAGCAAATGACCCAGCTTAGCCTTGGAGAGCAAAGCAACCTCTTCCCCACCCCCCAAAGTTGAGCCATATAGGCACAGACTCTCCATCCGTCACCCTTGCTGTGTACAATAACCTCCCTAGACCCACTGCGACAGCTGACTCCGTAGCATCACCGTAGAGTTGTGTGTGGGTCCCGTGCTTTGGCCTTGTATACGCCTTACGGAATGTGCTGTGCTGCAGCCGTGCCAGGCGCCTGCAGTGACATTGCTTTGCGCTCAGATTGCTCGTAGGGCTGGTAGGGGGAGGCTGCACCCGACATTGAGCCTAGAGAATGCTGCAGTCTGCACACTAGAAGCTTTTTAGAAGTTTTAAATATTACTTTTATTTCCTTTTTTTAATTGTTATGGAAACAAGCCTTTTGGATCTTCCTGTCTTAGCCCCTGATGTATAGATCATTCCCTGTACACCAGCTGTCAGACTATGAATTAATAAAGAAACCAACACAGACCGTGCCTCATCTCTCCTTTTCCAAGGGTGGGGGCAAGAGTGGGGCTCCGGGCTGGGCGGCCGGGTGGGGGTCCCCTCTGCCCGTCCCCGTTGCCGGGAGGGCAGCCCTGGGC
>NW_009258681.1:223980-226073 GCF_000687185.1 Egretta garzetta
AGGGGGGGCAGGATGGGTGCACCCACTGTCCCATGGGGAGCGCTGGCAGGCTCTGGGACAGGGGTGCTGGGTGCAGCTGCTCAGCACCTGCAGCCACGGTCCCCTTGGCCCCTCTCCAGGCGATGCTCTTGGAGCAGATGGGCCAGGCAGCTTGGCCATCCGCTCCCAGCACAGCTGTGAGCCGACCATCTCCGCCTGCCTTCCTGTCGAGCATCCTGCAAGGCGTGGGGCATGGGGCACAGTGCTCCCGGTGCTGCGTGGCCCCAGGGTCGTGCGCTGCTGCTGAGAACCCTTCCCCTCTCAGCACAACAAACGAGCTCTGTCCCCGAGCAGGAGGTGCGCAGGCTGGCTCTGGCTCTGTGGGTCTCGCCCTCCTGGCATGGGGCTGAAGCCTTGAAGCCAGAATATGGTTTTAATTTGGAGGGGAGCCGGTGTGGAGGGACTCTGTGGGCACCGAGGGCTGGTAGGGGTGCTGATGCCGTGTTCAGGAGGGGGAGAGCTGACCAGAGCCACGCGCTGCAGAGAGCCCAGGTGCTTACCCGCCTCTCTCCGCTCCTGCAGCCCCTGCTCACCTGGCCGACAGCATCCATAAGAAGAAGCACACGCGCCCAACCTTCACGGGGCACCAGATCTTTGCTCTGGAGAAGACTTTTGAGCAGACCAAGTACCTGGCGGGTCCGGAGAGAGCACGGCTGGCCTATTCCCTTGGCATGACTGAGTCCCAGGTGAAGGTGAGTGTGGGTCCCCACGTGGCACGGGGTGCGTGGTGTGGTGGCTGGGAACGGAGCCAGTCTCGTGGGGCGGCAGGTCTGGTTCCAGAACCGACGGACCAAATGGAGGAAGAAGAGCGCCCTGGAGCCCTCCTCATCCTCGCAGCGGGTGGGGGGCTCTGGTGGAGAGCGAGTGGCCTCTGAGACCGAGGACGACGAATACAACAAGCCCCTGGACCCTGACTCAGATGACGAGAAGATCCGGCTGCTGCTGAGGAAGCACCGCGCTGCCTTCTCGGTGCTGGGCTTGGGCGTGCACAGCAGCTGAGCGCTGGCACAGCCCACCCCTCTGGGCCGTGGGGCGCCTGGCCCGGCTGCCTGCTTCCCGACAGGGGGGTGACCCCCAGCAGATGCCCAGCTGTGGGGACGGGGAGGCTGCTGCCCCCCTCCTGGTGGCTCCTGCCCAGGGATCGTGGCTTGCAGGGCTGGGAACAGCACGTGTGGGCAGCGCCAGGCACGGCCGTGCTGTCGGCTTTCATGAAATAAAGGTCCCAGCCCCAGCCAAGTCCCAGCGCTTGCTTCGCGGGCGTGCGGTCCAGGGTGCCCTCGTGAGGCTGGGCTGGAGGAGGGGCTGGGATAGCACCTATGGGACAGGGTCTGCGTGCCAGGCAGGGGAAGGGGCCACGGCTGCTGTGCTGCGTGTGGGGCAGGAAGAGCCCCCAGGAGCACGGCAGCCCCTTCGCGGGCGTGCGGTCCAGGGTGCCCTCGTGAGGCTGGGCTGGAGGAGGGGCTGGGATAGCACCTATGGGACAGGGTCTGCGTGCCAGGCAGGGGAAGGGGCCACGGCTGCTGTGCTGCGTGTGGGGCAGGAAGAGCCCCCAGGAGCACGGCAGCCCCGCTGCCTTCTCGGTGCTGGGCTTGGGCGTGCACAGCAGCTGAGCGCTGGCACAGCCCACCCCTCTGGGCCGTGGGGCGCCTGGCCCGGCTGCCTGCTTCCCGACAGGGGGGTGACCCCCAGCAGATGCCCAGCTGTGGGGACGGGGAGGCTGCTGCCCCCCTCCTGGTGGCTCCTGCCCAGGGATCGTGGCTTGCAGGGCTGGGAACAGCACGTGTGGGCAGCGCCAGGCACGGCCGTGCTGTCGGCTTTCATGAAATAAAGGTCCCAGCCCCAGCCAAGTCCCAGCGCTTGCTTCGCGGGCGTGCGGTCCAGGGTGCCCTCGTGAGGCTGGGCTGGAGGAGGGGCTGGGATAGCACCTATGGGACAGGGTCTGCGTGCCAGGCAGGGGAAGGGGCCACGGCTGTGGTGCTGCGTGTGGGGCAGGAAGAGCCCCCAGGAGCACGGCAGCCCTGGGGACCACAGGGTTTTCCCGGGTTTGGGCGTGC
>NW_009258681.1:226211-231619 GCF_000687185.1 Egretta garzetta
GCATGCACGTGTGTGTGCGTGTGGGTCTGCTCGCCCCCTGTGTGTGCGTGTGGGTCTGCTCGCCCCCTCTTCTGCCTCCCCATGGCTCGGCCCCTGCATGCCAGTGGTGGGTGCTGTACAGGGCTGTCTGTCCCCAGCTGCTCAGGATGCCAAAGGGACTCCTGCTGGCACAGGCACACCGCTGGGGGTTGTTCAGCTGAGAGCCAGCTAAGTGCCAGCCAGGTGTGAGCTAACAGACCGGCCGTGTCCTGGGAGGAAATCGATAAAAGATAAGGTGCTGCCGGCTCATCATATACTGATTAACAGCATGGCACAGGCGTGGAGGGGGTGCTGGGGGCTGCAACCCAAGCTGCCCTCCCCTGCGGCTGCAGGTAGCATCCAAGAACAGGCCGGTGGCCAAGTCCACCCCTGGGGATGGCCAAAGCCCCCAGAACACTGAGGCTTTGCAGTGGCCCCAAGCACCAGCCCTGTGGTGGGGAGCTGTGGTGTGGGGCTGCAGACCATCACCATGCAACCCATCTGCCCATGCCCCAAGGCCCCCATTTGGCTTCAAGGCCTCTCCAGTCTGTTGCTTTCTGTCATGTGCTGAGCTGGGGGTGCTTTGCAAGGAGCCCTGATGGCTCAGCAACACTTTCCCAGGGCTTAGGGAAGTCTGATCTCCCCCCATAGGTCCCTGTCCAGCTCCGCAGTGAGCTTCCCCCTCGGCCATGCAGCCCCTTTGCTGCCTTCATGGGACAAATGCCAGCGGGTGGCAGAGCTGATGGGCCCTTCACAAGGATGTGGGAAGCCGGGTCCCGTGGGCAGCGCAGTGCACAGGACTGGGGCCGAGGCTGCGTGCCCCGCATGGCTCGGCTCGGTGGCAGGGCTGGGAGAGCCATGTCACTGTCGTGGGCAGAGCCAGTGCTCGGCAGGCGCAGGCTCTGCACGGTGGGAGAAGTGCAGGCCTGCTGTTGGGATATTTTTTTGACATTTTCTAAGCTGCCCAGCGTGGCTGACAATTTTTAATGTACTAACTGCCTGGTCCAGTGAGCTGATTAATTGGTGCTGTGGAGATCAATACAAAACAGAAAATTAAAACAATTTTAAAGTGATTAAGTAGTTTAACACCTGTCCGATGCCACGTCAGGGCTGGGAGACAAATAAAGCAGGTGGCAAAGGGCCTGCTGCAGCTGGGGAGGGTGACAAATCGCAGCCACAGCCTCACTGCCCCGTGCATCCCTGCAGCCGGACGGGTCCCCGAGCAGCACTGCTCCGCACAGGGCCCCGGGGCAGTGGCCGGGACCCCCCTCCTCTCCTGCCCACTCTGCCCACCACTGCTCCCGCAGCCCCACGTCCTGCGCAGACGGCACTGGCCACTGGCTGCTGGGGCTTGCTGCAGAGCGGTCCCCCCCGCCAGCACGGGGGGCTCAACAGGGTGTGTGAGCCTGGCCGACAGCGAGCACCAGCTCTGCCCGCCCCAAACCCGCCTTGTGCCCCTCGGCTGGGGCCTGCCTGGGGCTGGGCAGCCCTAGGATGTTCAGGCAGGGCTCCCGCTGAGTGCGGCAGAGTTTGGGGCCGGCTGCTCCGAGGGTGTGTGGGTGCGAGTGCAGGCAGGGCGGCCTGGCAGGCAGATGGATAGCAGCTCCGCTTCAATTCTGCATCCCTTTTCTCCCAGACAAACCCTGTCGGATTTTCATAAATCAAAGCGCCACACTGTTTAATAAAAATTTATTGACTTACAAGTGATTATTTATCAAAAGGCCATTAATAGCGGCTCTGGGAATGATGTGCTACTGGGTGGTGCGGGGAGACTAATAGCAAATCAATGCCAGCATCCGGGCAGAATGCATATGAGGGCCCCCAGCCCCAGTGGGCTGCATGGCTGCTGCAGCCCCAGTTATCGCTTACAAATGAAATGATCGATACTTTTAATCTAGAGCTAAATTTATTAACTTTCCCATCGGAGAGAGACATATTGACTGGGGGCATGGGGAGGGGGAGCTGAGGAAAGATGGATGTGCGCCTCCTAACCTGTCCAGCCAGCTCCCTGCCTGCTGCGGAGCATCCCGGCAGCAGCGGGGCTGCTCCCCGAGCACAGTGGGGCAGCTGGAGGTGGGCAGGCAGGGAAGGGCTCCTGCACATCACCACAGCATCTGTGGCAAGGGCCGGGGGACCACGCTGTGGGCAGAAGACTTGAGGGCACCTGCAGCCAGGTCGGAGAGCCCGGGGGTGCGGGGGGAGCTGCTGCAGGCACTGGCACTGCCTGCCCTGCGGAGCAGCGGCTGCACGCCCTGAAGCCCGTGCCCGTACCCACCCCCCCCCGCCAAGAGACGAGCCCCTGGAGGACGGGAAGGACGTGGGTGAGGGCTCAGAGCATGGTGCTGGCTGGGGAAAGGCAAAGGAGAGCCTGGACACCCTGCCCAGGTCGGGTTAATCAGTGACCGGCCATGGATGGAGGCCTGGTGTTAGGAGCTGTTCCTAATAAGTAAGTTGGGTAAAGCAAGTAAACTAAAGTGCTGGTGAATAGTCCCTCGATGCCATACTAAGCTCCTAAAGAAGGCAGGGCCAGGCCTGGGTAACTGAGATGATGGATGGCTAGTAACGAGCAGTTGTTTTGGCTGCTATTGGTAGCACAGGAGCGCAAGCAACACACTTCAACCCTGCCCTGCTTGGCTTCAGCTGCTTTTGTTTTGTTATCATCTTGGGCGGAAAGGAGAAGATACCAGGCTTTGCTGCTTTTGCTCTCCCCCCCCGATCAATTGCCATACCTGAACTTGGGCAGAAGAGTAAGAAATTGGGGTACCAGTGCAAGCATGGGCCTATAAGGGTGTCCCCATCACCGAACAGGACCAGCCCGGTTTCTCTTGGCAGGGCTGGACATTCATGGTGAGCACGTGTCACTGGTAACTGAATGCAGTGTTTGTGTAGGAAATGCGTCTCACTGTGTATATTTATTAAAGGATCACATTTTGAGCACTACAAGAAGCAAAGGTAAATCAATTCAGTGTAGAAATATTTCCCATAACTGTATGTTAGCAGACGACATGGTCTCAAGCCTAGCTTTGCATCACTGTAAGGAGCCTGGCCCCTCTCAGGTGGTGTGCTGGGAGCAGTTTCATTTATTTGTGCGTCAGTTGATGGTCCCGGGCCAGATGGAAAATAGCACACCGTGGAGCATGGGGTTCCTCCGCGATGAGGACAGGTTGTGCATACGCTGCTTGCACACTGACTGACCCAAAAGAAGGGGTTTGAAGCCCCAAACAAGGTGAAGCAGGAAGGCTGCACAGAACTGAATAACCCAAGTGAGGGTACGCACATTTTGTCTTTCGGGAAAGGCTGGGGGAGTTTCTGGATTCTGTGTCTCGCTGTTGCTTTCTTTTTTCTCTCTTTCCTGACATAGTGGTGTTTCACCCAAATAGAAAACACGCAGGAAGTAAACGACCTTGAACCTGTGTTGGTAGCTAGTGCAGGAAAATTCAAATTTAAGGCCACTTCCGCAGAATCACTGTCCTGACCTGGGGGATAGTAGATGCCCCCACCCACCCCTTTGGGGTACAGAGGAGGCGCGTAAGCGTTGCCGCCTCTAGTGCTGTAGAAAATGCAAGCAGGCTTCGGCAGGCAGCAGTGAAAGAGCAGGCAAAGGACCCAGTGAAAGTGCTGAAGTCTGTAGGAACACAAGGAAAATTGGAAAGTACACGAGATGACTCAAACGCAAGTTGTTTTAGTGAGTAATATACTTGCCGAGCTGAAAGGAAAAGGTGAACCACCTCCAGCACAAGGTTTCAGCTTCCTTGCAACAGGCCGAGATTATGTATGTGCATATTGGTGCAGAACGAGATCAGATCCCACCGTTTCCCTCAGGAGACATCTGGAAGGGAATCTCCTGCCCCTGCCATGGAGTCTCAGGCTCTCCTACCCACCCTGGGCTCCTACCATAGCACACACGGATTCCGCAAGAGCCCCATCTGCCACACCAGTGACAACTGCCTGGCAACGTGCAGTTCCAGGGGACAGAGGGAGGCTTCCAAGGAGGATGATCCTCACCACCTGAAGAACCCGAGCGAAGAGGCCGTTACTCAGATGCTGGAGAAGCCATGGTCTGGGTCAGGCTATGACAGGAGGGCAGCAAAAGTAAAAGGGAAGGTTTCTCCTTCTGGAAGTAAAGCTGGAAATGGCCTGAGAGACCACACACTGCTCCTAAGGGGTTTATGCTGCAGCCGTGAGAGGCTCATGAAGACTCCCTTGGTTGTCAAGGCAGCTAATTTCAGTGCAGCTCACCAGTTTCTGTGCCGTGGCAGACTTGTGACTGACACACATGCACACCAACACACCAGTCCTTCCCCTGGGCCTGTAAACACCATATGGAAGCATATGACACCATAAGTGTTTCATTTAATATTGCCCCTGCAAGGGGCTTCACTGTGACAGTAACAAGAAGGCATCTTTGCCAAGAGCTGCCCAGGGCCTAAGGACTCTGGGCAGTAACAGCGCCTCCAGGAAAGAACAGCCAGAGGATGAAGGAGCATGTCCAAGCAGCTCTGGCGTAGCCAAAGTCCAAAGATTCAGAGCTGTTTCAGACAAGCCCTGGCTCGTGCTGGAGGCAGAGGGCTCTGGCCAGGCCCAGTAACAGTGCAGGAGGCAGAGGGCTCAGGAGCGGCTCCGGTCTTCATGGTTGCCTACAATCATTTTGCTGTAGAGTTTCTGTTGCTCCTCCTTGAATGTGTCTTTCACCTTCTCCCTCTTCAGTCCTCCATCCCTGGGGAGAGAGTCATGTCATCAGAGGATGAGGAGCTGCAGGCGTGCACTCTCTGAAACTTCATCTGGGGCTGCTCAGAGCAGGTCAGAACTCCTGCAACACCCGGACAGCTACATTTGGGCCTCATGTTGCCAGGGCTCATTGCAGACCCACTGTCCCCAAGGGGAGTTACTTTCACACCTCGCTCTGCCAGAACCTGCCCCCATGGCCCTGCACTATGCTCCACATGGCAGTTCTGTCAGAAGTGTGAGCTGCTCTGATACCACTACAGTAGACTGCCTGCAGAGTCCCTCTGCCTCCCAGGCTCCAAAGATCTCTGTCCCTGAAAAAGGAAGTTCCCAAGCTCAACCCACTTTGCTGAGCAACGTCAAGTCAGAACCAGGGTACCTCAGTGCAAGCTGCAGTCACCGCATGAAGCCCTGGTGCCCCCGCACACAGCAGAAGCAAAGACTTTGGTCCCTGCTGCAGAAGAGCAGTTTTGGAGTACCACAGGCAAGACGCATCTCCATTTCTCCATAGGCTTACTCTGCCCAATGCAAGACAAAACCCAGCTCTACAGCCCACAAGCACCCAGAAACAAGGAACCCTGGCACCAGGAAGAGAAAAGCCTGCCTGGACTCACCAGAGCAGATCCACAAGGCCCCCCTGCCTGGCGATGGCTGACTTCACTCTA
>NW_009258681.1:231699-232226 GCF_000687185.1 Egretta garzetta
CCTTACTTACCTGCCTGGTCATTGGGGGCAAGTACCAGACGCTGCAGACAATGGCCCAGCTGGTCATCATCCTAAGGAGGTAGGTTACCATGCCATACTTGCTGCTGTTCCAAAAGGCATCTCCAAACTGTGGGTCATACTACAGAGGAAGAATTGCTCACAAAAGTCAGGCAGTGGTTGCACCCTCCCTGAGGCTCCAAGTTCCACCCCAAGTCCAGCTACAGGCCAGCCCTCCCAGAGTACTACATGGAGCGACCTCAGCTTCCCCCATGCCCTCAGACCAGGCTGTTGACCCAGCAGAGCCAAGACTGGGCTGCCAAGACTGAGCTCTCACGCAGAGAGCTACTTGTGCTGTATGAAGGTTTGCCTTCTCGTACCTTGATGGCTACGGGATAAACTGTGGCTCCAATTTCAAAGCTCCCCTTTTTGAACATCATCACAGACGTGTTGTTGATGCAGGTTCCTGTAAGAGGCAAGCACAATCTTCTCAACTTCCCTTTGCCAGTCAGTTCAGAAGTCTCAGCTAT
>NW_009258681.1:232497-233368 GCF_000687185.1 Egretta garzetta
GAGCAAAGGGCAGGTAGCAGATCAGTTGGGCCGGGTTCACCTTACTTACCTGCCTGGTCATTGGGGGCAAGTACCAGACGCTGCAGACAATGGCCCAGCTGGTCATCATCCTAAGGAGGTAGGTTACCATGCCATACTTGCTGCTGTTCCAAAAGGCATCTCCAAACTGTGGGTCATACTACAGAGGAAGAATTGCTCACAAAAGTCAGGCAGTGGTTGCACCCTCCCTGAGGCTCCAAGTTCCACCCCAAGTCCAGCTACAGGCCAGCCCTCCCAGAGTACTACATGGAGCGACCTCAGCTTCCCCCATGCCCTCAGACCAGGCTGTTGACCCAGCAGAGCCAAGACTGGGCTGCCAAGACTGAGCTCTCACGCAGAGAGCTACTTGTGCTGCATGAAGGTTTGCCTTCTCGTACCTTGATGGCTACGGGATAAACTGTGGCTCCAATTTCAAAGCTCCCCTTTTTGAACATCATCACAGACGTGTTGTTGATGCAGGTTCCTGTAAGAGGCAAGCACAATCTTCTCAACTTCCCTTTGCCAGTCAGTTCAGAAGTCTCAGCTATACACCTAATGGCTAGGCCGCAGGCACCCAGCAGCTGCCCCCTAACACCCACTCCAAACCCTGCCTCTGGTGCACAGGATGTGTCACCGGGACATCACATATCTGACTTCCACCTTCTGGGTTCAGTCAGCTCTAAAGATGCAATGTCTCAGTGAAGGGTCTCAAGGCCCTTGGTTGTGTAAGAAGGGAAGGAACAGAGATGCAGTGCTGTCCCAATGTGCCCGCTCCCCCATGCACTTGCCTGGCCTTGCTCCAAAACTCACCTTCCGGAAAGATAAGAATAGGCAGTTTGCTCTTGTCCTGGAC
>NW_009258681.1:234025-234619 GCF_000687185.1 Egretta garzetta
GAGCAAAGGGCAGGTAGCAGATCAGTTGGGCCGGGTTCACCTTACTTACCTGCCTGGTCATTGGGGGCAAGTACCAGACGCTGCAGACAATGGCCCAGCTGGTCATCATCCTAAGGAGGTAGGTTACCATGCCATACTTGCTGCTGTTCCAAAAGGCATCTCCAAACTGTGGGTCATACTACAGAGGAAGAATTGCTCACAAAAGTCAGGCAGTGGTTGCACCCTCCCTGAGGCTCCAAGTTCCACCCCAAGTCCAGCTACAGGCCAGCCCTCCCAGAGTACTACATGGAGCGACCTCAGCTTCCCCCATGCCCTCAGACCAGGCTGTTGACCCAGCAGAGCCAAGACTGGGCTGCCAAGACTGAGCTCTCACGCAGAGAGCTACTTGTGCTGCATGAAGGTTTGCCTTCTCGTACCTTGATGGCTACGGGATAAACTGTGGCTCCAATTTCAAAGCTCCCCTTTTTGAACATCATCACAGACGTGTTGTTGATGCAGGTTCCTGTAAGAGGCAAGCACAATCTTCTCAACCTCCCTTTGCCAGTCAGTTCAGAAGTCTCAGCTATACACCTAATGGCTAAGCGCGCGACAACC
>NW_009258681.1:234989-242082 GCF_000687185.1 Egretta garzetta
AAGAGCGTCACCAATTAGCACAGGGCACAGAAGCAATCAGTAGCAATCCACAGAGCATGGTGCTTATCCTGCAGTCACAGGGTGCCAACAGCAGTGGCACAGTCTCCCAGCACCCACAAGGCAAGGCAGCGTCCTGACCCAAGGGAAGTGGGCAGCCCTCCCTTTCCCAGCCTCCAGACCTCCCCCTGCAGCTAGCAACTGTCACACCTTTTGGCGACGAGGTGACGATCTTTGACCTCAGAGCGTTCAAACCAGACGTGGGGGCAAGCTTTCACCATGGCTCTCTGGATCACGCCCATGAGCCCTCCATGGATCTGACCCACCTGAACAGGGCAAGAAGACACAAGTTACAAGACCTGGGGACACACGGAAGGCCAAGGCAGCTCCTAGCTTCACAGCCAAGTTGAGGTTCATCTTTGTACCCCTGTCCTGGAAAGGCTGAGAGGAAAATTTCCAGATTCTGACCGGAAGGGCAGATGTAGCAAGCCCCAAGTGCTTTCCACATTGCCGGAGGTCCAGCTGGGGAAGTGCTTTGCTTTGCCACGGACAGCAAAGTCCAGAGCTCTACCTGCAAAGCAGTGCCCAGAGACCCCTGGTGCTCCAAGTCCCAGGCCAAGCTTGCTAGAAAGCCACGCACAAGGGGGATCTGCGCACAGGGTCTGAGGGCCCTGTGATGTCACGCAGGGACAAGTAGTTCTGCGTGCTCGAAAGCCTCTTGTTGCCTTTTCCCATGCAACGTGCTTGCTGCTGGCATGTGGCCAGGCCCTGGCAGGCAGAGCTGGGGTCGGGGTGCGGACCTTACCATCGCATAGTAGCCATCGCTGGCCAGGATGATCACATCAATGGGAGATGTGTGATTGGCCACGCAGATGCCTCCATTTCGGGGTCTGTTTTCTCTAAACGCAGAACAAAGGTACAGATGAGGAGAGAGGAACGAAGCATGAGACCTGCAAGAGGCACCACATGGAGCAGCTAGTGGGAAGGGACACCTGCAGCAGACAGCGCCTCCTTACCGGTCATGGTAGGTGATGATGGCTGTGAGGGCACGCACACAGATCCGGTAACACATCAGGTGGACATGCTTGCTCAGGAACTCCTTACACCTGCAGCCCAGGACAGAGACCATCACCCCACAGCCCTACAATCTCCCCTGTAACCACCCCACTCAGCCCACCTGCCCCAGGCCATGAGATCCAACCGAGGCTTCACCTCTCTCCCATAGAAACATGTCTCGTCCTGGTTTTTGCCATCAGCTTATGACCACTGATTCTTAACTCATGAGAACCAAAGTTTGGCCTTTGCTCTTTTCTGTTCTTATTCTTTTCAGAGCCCAGGGCTGAGCGCTCTGCCATGGGCTTAGTGCTCACATCTAGGCCCTTTGTTTAAAATTACGGGGTGTCTGTTCCTGAGAGGCTACAGATGCCAGGACCACCTGCCTTGCCTGCAGCAGGCGGAACAGATAGGCCTTGCAGGAAACCTTCAGGATCATCAGGTCTCAAACTGCACAGGGGGCCCTCTTCCTCCAAAGGTGAACTCACCTTCCATTTGGCAAATATCCCACCACTGTCGTACCAGTCACCAACAAGCTGATGCCAGTGAACGCCAGGGCTATCCTGCAGAAAGAGGAAAGCTACAGGGTAGCAAAACCAGGTCACAGGCCCCGCTCATCAAGCAGCATGTCTCTGCTGATCATGTTGAACAGGGTCCATGGGGCCTGGAGAAGTCGTGCTTGCTGCAGAGAGGCCACCAGCACCACCTCAGCAGGCAGGTTCCCGCAGCAGCGCTCACCTGAGGGGCAGAAGGAAGCAGTAGCGGATGAGCACACCCAGTCCCCAGAGTACAGTGAGGCGCAGGCTGATATACTGGAAGTTGTAGTTGGTCCTGCTGAGCAGGTTCCAGGACTCCAGCTCTTCCGCTGAGAACCTCTTGGTCACTTCATCATCCATGATGGTCTCAATGCCTTTGCGGCAGAAATAGAAGATATCTGAGAGCTCAAACTCAGGGGTGTCCAGGGCTTTGCCACTGCCACTTCGGCGGATCTCCTTGATTTCCTCTTCCAGTGACGTTGGGTCCTTTGCAATGATACCTGCAACATGCAGCAGGCAGCTCTGAGCAAAGTGCGACTTGCCCATTCAA
Source organism: Egretta garzetta (assembly GCF_000687185.1). Classification (NCBI taxonomy): domain Eukaryota; kingdom Metazoa; phylum Chordata; class Aves; order Pelecaniformes; family Ardeidae; genus Egretta; species Egretta garzetta. The sequence continues at coordinate 237,126 of NW_009258681.1, forward strand.
AGAGAGCCGAGAACCAGGGCTCTTACTCGCCTGCCCTCCGCAGGGCCCCCCTTCCTTTCTTCCAGTCCAGACAGGCATAAACCAGTCCTCCCAACTATCTAGAAATGAAGCATTTCCTGGGTGCTTCCCTCCCCTTCCTCACAAAATGGAACTTTCCATATCTCCCGCCGGTCTATCTACATGGAAAAGGCTTCCCAGCACACCTCGGCTGCTCGAGACACCACATTTACCCCATCTCCCATACAGAATTTTGAACTTCATAGGTACCCACGCGGGGCAGGATCTTACCATTGACATAGGGCTTGTATAATGGATGGTTCTTCTCCTTAGCACCACGCTCTATTCTGAGTGTCGCCCACTGCAAGAGACACGCATGACAAGGAAGATTTGCAAGGCTGGCAGCTCCACTTCATACTCCCCCTGTTTTACAGTCAACTTCCAGGGAAAACCACGGCTAAGGGGAGAAGATGGGGCTAAAGCAGGAGGCCTCTGTACAGAACCAAAAGAGTGGCGAACATAGCTGAACCAAGGTGGAGGCAGAGACTGGCCTGGGAAGAACATTTGTACAGCACGGACCTGCCTGCAATGGGACAAGAGGACCGATGGGGAGGTGACTAGCACGGGCGTAGGACAGCCATGATGTGCACACGCGTGTGTGCCATTCTGCACAGCAGAGCCCCGTCGGGAAGCAGGGGGTGCCAGGGGGAAGACAAGCGCTCAGTGGTGAGATGGCACAGCAAGATTTTCTGCAGCCTCCGTGTCCCACAGGCTCTGTGGCACCTGGCACGTGGCTGCCACTGCACAGCCTTTGGGCGGACGGTGCATCCCGCTGGGGTGGCCCGCACCACAGCGCAGGAAGCCAAAACACGGGACTGGTGCTATTTTTCAACCCCCATTTCTTCCAAGCGCAAAGCAGAGACTGTGTTTTCAGGCTGCTGCTAAAGACATCAGGCTGAGGACGGGATGGGATCCTTCCCTCCCTGATCCAGCTAACAGCTGCTGCTTCTCAGCTCAGTCCAAAACAGCAGCAGCAAGCACTCTCTGGCAGCTGGCTGCCAAATCCCAAGCCCAGGCTACCTGCTACCCACAGAAATCTCTCTCAGCTAATTCTCAAGGGGACCAGCAAAAGCTGCAGGCTGGATTTCTGGCTGGTCTTCCTGCCTGCCCTCCAAGTAACCCCCTCATCCTCACACTCTTGTTAGGAGAACAAGCTTCTGAAGGAGGACTTGTGTACAACACACTCATTGCTCCAGGCCAGCTGCTCCATCAGGGATCTGTGAAGAAGGGGAAGCTGCTGGGAACTCCTGGCATCCTGGTCTCAGCCCATGCCAGCAACAGATGAGGAGGCAGCAATGTGGGAATGCTAACTGCACGTGGAGTGTCCGGTTCATCTGACAGCCTCCTCTGCCTGTCGAAGGAACTGCAGGATTACAGGAGACTGTCTAGATGCTGCCATCCCAGGAGAAGTCAGAAGAGGAGCTCTGACCCAGCAAGGGCTGGGCAGCAGATGGAGAAGGCGTTCCTCGCAAGCCCAGCAGGTCGCTATCCTGACTGGGGTAGCAGAAACCCCAGTCTTCCTCCTGGGAAGCACCAGGCAGGTCTCCCTCACCACCAACAGGGATGTGCAGCTGCCACCCAGGCCCTGCAGCTCTGGCTGTATCCCACAGGCTGCCAGACTCGAGTGCTGGCCCCCCAAGCTAGGTTCGCAGCACTGGCCTCTAGAGCTGGGAAAATCTTTCGGGTGAATTATGTTCCCCAAAAATACAATTCTGAATGACCAAAAACCTAGTGAGTGAATTTTCCACCAAATCTGCAAGCAGTTCTGTCAGAGCACTCCTCTCGCTCACCACAAAGATTCTTTGTTAAAAGCTGAAATAGACTTGAAAGTATTTTCAGAAAAATAGTTTCAAAATTAAACACCAAAATAGGTGTTGGGATTAAATGTTCCTGAATTGAAGGGAAAAATAATAAAACAAGGTGAAAAGTTCCGTTTCAGATAACCCAAACTTATTATTAATTACAATTAATTTTTTTGAAGTCAGGTCTTCAAACATCTGTGTGAACAAAGCACCTCACAAAGCCCATTCACACCTCAAGGCTTTTGGGAGAACTCGGGGTTTAAAGAGCTGAGCACTGCAGGCTCCAGGGCTACCTTCCCAAGCCAGCCAGTACAGATTCTCCTGGGGAAGACCAATCCTGTTCAAACAGCAGTTGCTGTTCCATAAATCCTTCAGCAGCTTGAACTCCTCATTTAAGAGCCTAATACCTCACTATCAAGCACAGGGCACCCCTTTTCCTTTTGCTCGGGCTGCCAGGGTAGGGCAGTGTAGGCTTTATCTACTAGGAGTTTGGCAAAAATTCTGGTCTCACCAGGGACTTGCTTCAAGGAGAGGTGTTGGCTGTGAGACAGCCCATAAAATTGGTCTGCCAAAGGCGGGCAAGGGAACAGCATAACCCCAAGCTGGAAAATTCCACTTGGCCTCTCTGTGCCAAGAGGGTCAGCAAGGGCTTGCTGGTCGTCCTCAGAGGCTGCAGGTCCAGATGTGCCTGCTGGGTGCAGCAGAGAAGCAGGTGGCACTCCGGGAACAGAGGGGTGTCGAGAGCTCTGGGTTCTGGCCTCAGACCACTTGGGGCTTGCAGTACACAAAGTCCTGCCTTACCTCTTGCTTTTGCTTCATCCAAACACGTGCTGGAGAGGAGCAGCCTGCTGACTGGAGCCGTGTCCCTCCCCGTCACACCCTACACCCCTTTTGGCTTCTTTCCACGTGGAACTGTAACAGCACTCTGCCTTGCCTGGGTCATTAACCCCTCCAAGCACACAGCTGCTCTCAGCACATCTACAGCCCCTGCTGTACTTACGGGCCACACTATCCTACCACTGTACTTGACGACTGACTGGATTAATTACAGGGAGAACACAGCCCATGGACAGAGGTCTCGTAAGCTGCATTTGGCTGAGATGACCCAAAGGTGTCATGTCACCAACAAACCAACCTCCCACACCAGACACCTGCAATGCTCTGCTGAGGGGCAAAAGCCTCTGTTCCTAGCACAACCATGCTTGACAAGGCCCCTGCAAACACACAGAAAACCCTGAAAACATGACTTACCTGAAAAATCTTTAATAACGTTTTCATGTAAACCTTGCGGATGCCAAAGGAGACTCCAAAAATTGCTGGCACAATGATGAAAACCAGAAGCAGAGTGAAGAGGACAGTTATGGAAATGCCCAAGAGATTAACAACCAGGCTGTCAAAGGGGAGCAGGAGGAACATGGTGAAGGGCCCAGGCAAGGCTGGTGCCCTGCAGCCAGACAGAAAGGCTGCCCGCAGCGATTAACCAGTCCTCCTGTTATTCAGCAACAGTCTCACACAGGCACTGAGTCCACAGCCTGCTCACAGACCCCATTCCAAAGTTCACATCCTTTTCGGGCTCTGCGAGAGAGGGAACGCAACAAGATCAGGGAGAGCAGTTGGGAAAACAAGCAGACAGTCTGCCAGGAGCCCAGGTAAGTTCAGACACTGTGGGCTGAGGAGCTCAAAGAAGACGTAACATGCACATAGGTTCCTCCATGGGTGTGCAGCGGGCACTGCCGTGACACAGCTGCGTGAATGGATATCCTCCCCAGGTGCTGCTGAGCAAGTCCAGCTGTGGGGCAGCTTGTGAAGAAGCTGGCAGCAGAAACCCCGTCTGGCTGCTGAGAGCATGCAGAGTCTCTTCACAGGGACAAGGTGGAGTGCATCCCTGAGCCTGCATTGGAGGAGATCGAGGGAGGTGGCACTTGCAGGAGCCTACCGTACGTGGAGCTATTATTGTTCTTTCCGTGAGGACACAGGCACTAGCGCAGATCCTTGCATGACGCCTGGAACAAGTTTAATTCCGGAGGCCCCTGGCATCCACTCACACTCACACGAAGGAAGCCTGTGTCCCTGGAAAGCTCTTCAAACAGCGAGTTGCCTTCTTGGCAGACGAGGTACTCACATGCCACCAGCACTAGTAGAGGAAAGGGAAACCGAAGTCAGGCAAGTCAGGCAGCTCGGAGAGACGTCAACTCAGAGAGGGTGGCGGGAGGCCAGGGACAGTGGGCTCTGAAACCTGGAAGGCAGTGCTTGGGCCGAGGTCACATCACTCAGAGCAGCTCCTGAGACACAGCAGACACGGACTGGCACTCCGGCTACCGCCTGGCACTGTCACAGACTTGGGAATCACCCCCTGCTGCCACCCGTCTTGTATTTTCATACCACTCACAGCTTAGATTGAGCAGACTCATCCAGAACCACGCCTAGAGCACAGGATGCTGCAATCAGGTCCCGAGTACAGGAAAGGAGCCAATGGAGTGACAGAAAACCCTTCCTCATGACAAAGATCTTATCGCCTCTCTCATTTCAGAGGCATCCGAGAGCACTGAGCCAGCCAGGTACCCAGATTCCTGGGGAGGAATCACTTCCTCTATTCCGGTACACACATCTCAGCCCCCGGTCACGCAGGGCAGCTTTACAGGACAGGAAGTCAGCCCAAGGGGAGAATTATTGCTGATGATTAGCCAAAGTGGAACTTGTTGGGGCACGGGAACCAAAGGTGAAGCACTACAGCCTTTCTGGGGGAAGACACCCTCCGCAGGAGGGATACGCAGAGGCCAGCTGAGGCTAGCAAAAAGAGAGGAGTCTGCTTGGGGAAGACTTCCCTCCGGATACCACTGCCACCTGGGTACGGAGTGTCAACCTGAGGATGGCATTTAACAGGCAGCCAACAAGCACACAGGAGCAGAGGAGAGCCTGGGAAGGTCCTCTTGCTCCCCTGCACAGTGTGTTCCAGCTGCTGGCTTAGCAGTGCTATGCCAGTAGCGCCAAGAACATTGTTAGTGCTTCAAAGGAACATGCACGCCTGCATAAACCATGTCCTGGGAGAGGCAGCTCCACAGCCACTGCATAGCTGCCCATTACGGCAGAGCTGTCCC
>NW_009258681.1:243944-245009 GCF_000687185.1 Egretta garzetta
GAGGAGCTAACACAACTGTGAGCAGCACCTTCTGCAGCTGACCCCTCTCCAAAGACTCCATGGTCGGGACGCAGCAGGGACCTACACCTCTCCCCGCACTGCCCTCCTACCAATAAGGACCCTGGGCCTCTGAGCGCCGCCAGGTCTGCAGGTGAGAAAAGACCAGGGTGGCAGCCCGAGAGGTGCCAAGATGCTCCGAGGCCCCATTGGCACTCTTCACGGCATGGGAGGGAGGGCGGATTGCGCCCACGTGGCAGATCTTGTAGTTCTTCCCGTGGTTGTTGTCCCAGTGGGTCTTCTGTCCACACTGGAAGGAGATGCAGAACTCTGTGGCCCTGCAGGAGACGGATGGCTTGGGCAGGGCAAGCTCAAAAGAGAAGGTGTCTGTGTCGGCTGAGCCGTAGGTGCTGTGCATGTACTGGCAGGAGACGTCCCGGAAGCTCTTCCAGCCATCGAAGGTGATGCGGACCGTCACTTTCTTCTCATACTCGATGTTTCTGACCTTCACTGTTCCTGACAGGGCACGGTCCTGGATCAGGCAGCTCTCCAGGCAGACGTGGTTGCTGTGCAGGCGGCTGCGGAAAGCCATGTAGTCCGCAGAGGGCTGTGGGAAGTCCAGCACATACCTGCACACTTGTGGGCGTGAGTCCCGCAGCCGAGGTCGGAAGCAGGCAAGGTCGGACAGGGCGTGCTGCAAGTCGCAGAGGTCCTCCTCAATCTTTGAGAAGAAGCGGACAGCCGTCAGCGAGAGCCCTTTCATGTCAGCAAACACGACTCTCTTCTTCTTCTGGCCCTTGGAGCTCTTGGTGCTATCTCGCCGCTCCAGCTCGGGTTCCGCACTCAGCTTCTGGTTGAGACAGGACCGGAGGGGCCTGCGCCCCCGGCTGCCCCGCAGCTCCTCGTAGGAGTTCAGCAGCTTGCGGATGGGGGGCGAGTGGCTCAGGCAGAGCCGCACGGCCAGGTCCACGGGCATGGCTGGGGGGGCAACGGCCCTCGCGCTGTACACCTGCAAAAGCCTGCAGGCGGAGAGGGGTCAGGCGGAGAGGGGTCAGGCGGAGAGGGGTC
>NW_009258681.1:245408-245855 GCF_000687185.1 Egretta garzetta
CACAGCAGCAGCTTCCGATGCCAGAAAACGGCGAGTGCTTTTACAAGATAAACGTTTAGGGAACCATCAACGCCCCGTCTTCAGCGGCGGGAGGTTTGAACTGTTCTTACACATCCCTTTCCCGGTGCTCGTTCAAAGGCAGCTCTCTCCCAGGCGCCCAAGAACAAGGAGAAGCCCGGACTCATCCTCTCTCAAGAGTGAACCTAACTCAGAAGTTCCCTATCCCAGTGCCTTGCCCCGAGAAAGAAACTCACTCACACCTGAGCAGGCGAGAGCCGCTGTGGTGTCCCCCACATTTACATTCAAAATCACCTTCACTGTTCAGCTCACATGTGACTCCTTGACAGAAAAGACTGTCACCTAAGTCAGATCACCCCTGCCCTGCACCACCTGCTAATCTCTCCAGAGCCCCCCAGCCATTTATGTTAAGCAGCCCTGATGGTTCCT
>NW_009258681.1:245965-246287 GCF_000687185.1 Egretta garzetta
CTCTCGCAGGATGGCCAGGAGAAGTGAGCTTGAACCCAGAGCTTGGCTAGCAAAAATCTGCAGTTTGGTCCTGGCCTGGGTCAGCAAAAACCTCAGAAAAAGCAGCAAGAGAGTGAAAGTGGCACCATGCCCTAGGAGGACGTATGGCACTTGTGTCACTGCTGGCCAGACACTCCTGTCTGGGGAGGAAGACAGCGATCTTTGTGGGTGACCAGGACCAGATGCACTCACCCAGCTGGGCCTGCAGGAGCTGGAGGTGTCTGCTGTTGCCCAGCGCTCCTGGGTACCAGCCCCCCAGCCTGGCCAACATCAGAGCAGATCT
>NW_009258681.1:246386-253181 GCF_000687185.1 Egretta garzetta
TCTGGTGCCCTGCTCGGGCCCCGAGCTGAAGCCCTGGCTGGTGAGCTGAAGCCCTGGCTGGTGAGCTGAAGCCCTGGCTGGCGACCTGCTCAGGCCCCAGGCTAAAGCCCTGGCTGGCGACCGCGCTCAGGCCCCGAGCTGGGAGCAGCACTCCCTGTTTTGGAGGCCAGCCTCAGAGACAGGCAGCACCACATCCTTCCAAGGAGGTCAGCCAGAGGATCGGCTACAGTGTACTCACCCCTGTGAGGCTTAACTGTGGCTGCAACTGCCCAGGTTACAAACCCAAGTGACGCCTCCCAAGATTGTGACAGCAAACCGCCCCCCCTTTCCACAGAACTAAGGGCTCTCGCTCACGGTCTCCCATCTTGTCTGCTTTTGAAGCTTTGAGTACTTAAACTGTTTCCCACAGAATTCCCAGTTGTTTCCCCACTGTGCAGAAAAGCTGCGTCATTGCTACTAAAGAATAATCGTGCTCCCTGAATCACATCATCTTTATTTGAGATCATTGTCCTGTAGATAGCCAGGAAAAAAGAAACAGAACCACCTTCGGATGGGACAGAGGAACAACTCCCTGGCTACCAGCCCTAATGCAGGTATTTCTCAATTCTGCGAAAGCTGCTGTCACCCCGCAGCACAGCAGCCTACAGCCAGGGTTAACCAGGGAAGGGGAAGAGAAAGCCCACAGAAAAATAGCAGAGACAGGTTTTCCACACTCCACACACGACTGGGGCCCGAGGGAAGACAGTCCCCAGTGCACTCTTGCGATGGGTGGCGTACTAGAAGACTCCATGTGCTTACCAGCACAGATGCCCTCCAGCACACACAATGCAGGCAAGGAGTCAATTTGCAGCAGTTGCTTTCTGAGAATCATCCTTTCATCACATCCTCTCAGGCTGACAGCACGTTTCCCCCCACTTCAGTGGCTTGGGGGAGTCAATGCAGACGTGAAAGAGGCTCCCTAGCAATGAAACAACTTGTCCCACCTTTCTCCTGCACTCCGGAGAGCAGATCTGGCTCAGGCTGGGAAATCACAGCTCACCATCAGTGCCCTCCTTGTGACCCCTTTCACCATCCACCTACTTTGTGTTCAGAGCTAATCTCTCAGTAAAACCCAAGCTATCTCCATCTTGGAGGGAGCAGAGAACAAGGGGACGTGTGTGAGCTCAAGCCTTACAGCAGACCCCATGGAAGCTGGAAAAGCTGCTCCCGCTCTGCACATTCTCTTCCAGAGGCACAGATTAAGGTGATGGACTGCTGGGTCTCCTCATCCATCTAAAAGTACAAGCCAAAAGCGTCACTTCCTCGACAAAGTTGCAGACACTTCCCCTTCCCCCAACAGAGACAGAACAGAGGCACAGTGTTAGGAGTGAGGCAGCATCCAGTCCCAGAAGCGCCCCGGTATTTAGTCACGGAAGGACACGAAAAGCAGACAGCAGCATTTTCAGGTACGCCAAAACTGAATCTCACTGTTATTAACCTGACTGATTTCAGCCTACCAGCCATCCTCAAAAATCCTGCATAGCCTGTGGCGATGTCGCCATGTGTCAGCTGTCAGACTCCAGAGAGGAGCCGTGCTGAAGGCACTCTGGAAAGCATCAGATCCAGTTAAGATTCAGCTTCTAGAAGAGGACAGACACCCCTTATGCTCACATTGCTGCAGCCACGTGAGATGCAGCGGTGAGGCGAGTACTAGCTGTCTGGACGATTGTCCAGTCAGACTTAATAGGGCCAAGGAGAAAGTCTGGCAGACGTGCCACCTAGACATTCTCCAAGCAGCTCTTCTACAGCACACTTCTGCAGCAGCGGATTAACGACTTTGGCTGGGAGCTTCAGTCACCTCTGTGAAGCTGCCTCGGCTGCAGATACGGGCAGGGCACAATCCACGGCCCTTCCTGGGGGGCTGTGCAGAGGTAAGTGCTACTGATTCCTAAGGATTAAAACCAACCTCCTCTTAACTTCTATACTTAAAATAATCTTCTTTACCTAAATGGATTCATTAGGAGACTATAAACCACACATGCAAAGCCACTCACACTACAAGATGCACTGTGTCACCCCCGCCGGGCAGAGGAAGGGGAGTGTCAGAGCAGCACCAGGCTGTTCCTCACACAGACCACCACGCAGCAAAGACCCAGCCCTGAAGGAACACAAGCCACTGTCTGCCCACGCGCCCGACAGGCGCTGAGCAGAGGTAGCACGTAACACCTTGGCTTCCCCTCCCACTAGAAGAGGCATGCATGGGTCAGCTGGGCCAGAGGAGCTTTTCCTCTACGTGACCAGCACAAAGGAATCGCTTGTCCCTCTTGCCCCAGTGGCTGTTTGAGCAGAAGGGAGTTGGGCAGGTTCTACCCTCACAACCACAATCAGCAGCTGTACCAGAACCCCCCACTCTGTGAAGGGAGGGTCTTCAGATCATGCACAGCACAAAGCTGCTTTCTCCTGAGCCGATGACTACTGTTGTTCTGTTCTAGTGAAACTGGCCACCACTGGCCTTAAATAAGGCATCCCAGCAGCTACACACTGAAGCTTTCCAGAAAATGCCCTCTGACTTGTCACTTTGCATTTTTTTCTATTGGTCCAAGTCTCTCTGCACAGGGAACCAAATGCTCTGCTGCAGAAATCAAGTATAGAGCACTGGCCTGACAGGAAGCAGCACAACACACAAAGCAGAGAAGGTGAGGCAAAACCAAGACTCCTATTCTCATCCTGCAGCAAGAGACTGTTTTGGGAAAGCTCTGCCAGCCTCATGCTCCAATACCTTTCTAAACAACTTGAAGGCACCACAAGCCCCTACAAGCTTACAAAATTCCTCAGAGCTCTTCCACAGTGCTCAGCTGCTGATCATGCAGACCACCCTGTACAAGACCCCTACTTGCTCTGGACTTCACTGACCAAGGCAGCCTTGAACTTGAGGATTAGCTGTAATAGTGGTGCAACCCCCCTGAAGTCAGCCAGTACAAGGAAGCAAGTTGGAAAAGGCTGGAAAGGCCTGTTGCCCCCCTTGCTAGGCTGGATCTACATGCAGGATCTCAGGAGGCGAAATAGCAGCACTTAAATCCTCTGTGCAGGATCTGCTCTGGTGTTGGCTTTATGCACAGTCTGCGCACGTGGCAGAACCGCAGATCGAAACAGTACGAAGACCCCATGGCTCTGGCACAAACACCCTGAGCATGAACCAGTTGCTCTGGTTAAGAAGAGGTTTGTGACAAACCTGCAAATGCTGTCTGACATTTCCAAAGCTTTGACTGTGGTTGCATCATCACAATCTGATCAGGGAAAACACAGCTGCCCGTGGCTCCTGGAGGAACTCACTCCTTGGCCCAGGGCAAGAAATGCCATTATCAGCACAAGGTCCAGGTAGCAATTCCAAATCCAGGCCTACTCTGCAGGCAAGTCTCAGACACCTGTAATGGCAAGGATGGGTATTTTACAAGGATAGTGCTATTGTTGCCAAAATGTCAGGAAAAAGCAGCGTAACTCCTCTCTGGCCATATTCGAAGGGGCTGTACTGACACAGCTGTATCCACACTGGGACAAGGCTGCATAAGCAGAACAAGCTTGTGCAGCCTGCCTTCCCCAAAGGAAGGGCCTTTCTGAGGAAGGACAGACTTTGTTTGGCCCACGTAACAATGATCAAGGCAGAAACTTGAGGCAAGTAGAAACCCCGAATTCCTAAGGTCACGGCCATCTCCCAGCTGATATTGTCAGAAAGACAAAGGGAATAAAATCAGTAAACTCTTCACCCTCTCTTCCCACTGCAGGCAAGGAGCTGGTGCTAAGCACCCCACAGGACCTGACGGCTTTTCCCTGCTCGCCCATGATGTTCCCTTTGCTCTAAACTGCAGTTTCCATCCTTAACATGTTCCAAATCCCTCCTGCTCTTTTTGCAAAAATAAAGATTTGCTCTGCCAGCAAATACCTTTATGTGTGGTCGTTTTTTGCTCAATGGATCGCATGGCAAAGATGGTGCAGAAGCATCCCCCCCCTTCACCTCAGAGCAACTGGCTAGTTGCACAACATCCAGGGTTGCACAGACCCTATGACAAGATCAAAGCTGCTGGGGGAAGGTGGAGTTTACATAGCTGGTTGCCACACCATTCGGTCAGTCTCCACCCAATAGCCTAACTTAAACAACAGTGCTGAACTGGAACAGGAATGTTCCAGCTGCAGATTTAAGAAGAGAGCACCCTGCTATTTACAAAGGCTGTATTCGCCTTTGAGGACAGATGCGCTCTGTCCACATCTGCTGTCAAACCAGCCTGGGATCTGGAGAGGCAGTAGCTACAACCCATTCCTCCCTCGGGACTCCAAGGGGACTGTGTCAAGGCTGCTGCAAAGCCTTGTTGGAGAGAGTGCTGTGACACAGACTGCCCTCGCTCAAGAGCGCCAGAGAAAGGAGTCTGGCTGTATCCCAGGCATGCTATGAGCAATTAGGAGTTTGACGAACTGTGGGGGCAACGAGCCCCTCTACACCAGCAGAGGGAAAGATGTCCTGCTGGTTTATTTGCACACTTTCAAGGGTGCCCCTTCTGATGCCGACGCTGCCCTGCCCAGCCACCCCACGTCCAAAGGGTACACAGCGGGGTGGCCCCACGGCGAGCTCCACCACATCGGCCCAGCGCCACCTGCTGGCCCCGGGACGGCGCGGGCGGGGGAGATGCTGCGAGCCCTCCTCCAGGTCGATGGTGTACTCTCTGCCAGAGACAGGCATGAAGTGAAGCTGCCTCTCTTGTTTTGCTTTAACCCACACCACCTTTGTGCAACCAACTTATGGTTGCATGCACCGCTTGGGGAAGCGCCCACCTACCTCTGCTCATCTGTCTCTGGCTCGACCAGGATGTTCTCCTGACGCTCCAACACCCTCAGGAACACGAAGGAGTCCAGGTTGGGCTTTGGAACTGCAGACAACAGATTCAGAGCACAAGCTCAGCGCTCACGTTCCTCTGAAGAACACCGAGCTAACAGGCGTATGAGGGACAGCAAACCCACGGCCAGTAAAGGCAATGCTAGACCCTTCTGATCAGATGTAGTGTGCGCTGCCACGTACCACACAGCAGAGCAGTCTGATGACACTATCACATCATCTTTGCTTCTACTGAGCGCCAGCTGGAGGACTCGCCCTTAACATTTCATGCTCCCCAGAGCTCTCCCCACACCCTTGCTGCTACAATTTTTAGATTACCCTGGAGTCTGGAGGTACTCACCTGATTTTAAGAGAGACACTTTCTGCAGGTTGGGCGGCATGTGTTTTAGGGCAGTGTTTTTCAGGTAAGTCTCTGTGTTTGCCATGTACCTGAAACAAATCATCGGATCATTTGCTGGTTTAATCATATACAAAATTGCAGGGAGAGCACTGACTCAAAATGCCAGCAAGCAACATCGCCTGGTCCCAGCGGCATGGCCAGATACAAGCCGAATGGCTTGCCCTGGTAACTGGCTGAGAGTTACCAGAGTTATTTTATTTCACGTCTTTCCTTGTCCATTAGGAAACCTGGTAAAACCCGTGATTCTTACGGCAAACATGTCTAAGGCTGAACAGAACTGTTCAGTGTAACACACAGGCAAGTTCTATGATCTATAAAAAGGGAGGGAGATGTATCCAAAACCTACTCACTCTTTAGCAAAGGCAAACTCTTCTGGTGATAGGATGGAAGGCTCCCCTTCGGCTCGAGACTTCTCTTTCTCCAGGACATGGGGGAAAAACTTCTCTATCTGATATTGGAACAAAATCCCAAAGACTGTAACAGACCTCTCCCAGTAGTGCAGTGCCTACAATACCCGCTCCCCAGAGGCTTCCCCTACAAGCAGCGGTCCACTGCTGTACAGGTGCACACAGCAGCCGCAGGCCTGCCCAAATATCCGCTCCTGAATTAATAGCGATATGGTCAGCTGGGGTCTCCAAGCTGCACAACCGTATGTGTACGTGGCAGGACCCAGGCAGAACACGCAAACATTCGATTGTGCCACCCTGGGCTTAGCTGAGGTAAGAATACACTCATAGCAATGCTGTGATCCTCCTTCATCACGACAGAAGAATGTGTCCAAGGAATTAATTCCTTTGGGTTGCGCTTCAGAGGACACAGAGAGAGAGAGCACACTTAACTAAGTGCCTTGCTGAAGCAGGAGGCCTTGTACAGGTAAAAGTCACTCCTGAAGTCATGCTTTTTCATCCCCTGGGCAGCACTAGCAAGTATTACCTTCACGAGCCTACATCGCAAGTAGCTGCTGAGCACATAGCGGATCCTTTCAATCTCCATGCGGTGAACGCTGACCTTCAAGTCCCCTCTCTTTGCCCGTTTCAGGTTTGCCTCCTGCAAGGAAAGGCAAAGAGAAACAATATCATTGAAACGTCAAAAAACAAGAAACAGAGGGGAATACAGGTTTTGTACATAGCATCCACAAAAACAGACTGCAGCGGCTTCTAGTGACACAAAGCACAGTTTCCTTGCATCTCTCAGTTCCCTCTCCGAGACAAGCCCAAGGAAGGTACTCAGGACAGCCCTATCTCGGGGACAGGGGAGCAGGCAACCCTGGCAATCCCAGAGGGACCCAAGCACTTATCTGCCAGGCCAGGCAGCCAGGGCCTGCCTGTGCTCCACAGCCCAGCAGAACCTACCATATGGTCCAGCTGCTCCACAACACACTCGATGATCTCCGGTTTGCTCTCCAGCAGCTCCGGTGCAAACTTCTCATTCAGCCAGGCCTGAAAGAAGGCACGCTGTAAGTGGAAGCGAGGAATGCAGCTGCTGCGCGCCCCAGCCCCCACAGAGGCCTCAAGCTCAGCCCCAGCCCCCC
>NW_009258681.1:253391-259692 GCF_000687185.1 Egretta garzetta
AAGCGGCAGCGCTCGCTCGCTCGGGCGGGAGCCGCGAAGGCGGCGGGGTTAAAAGCGGAGAAAACGGGACCCGCACGCGAAGGGAGGCCGGCTCCGGCGGTGCTACCAAGCATGAGACAGACACAGTTTAAGAAAAAATTTACTAATCCGTTAGTACTTCCGCCAATATTGCAACAGATGTGAAAGGCAAACACTGTTACAGTTTAGAAAAAACAAGTTTTATACAATTAAAGTATTAAACAAATTTAAAAAAAAAAAAGTGGCTGAGTAATAAGCCTGGAATTCCAGATCCAGTATTAGCACCTACGGCACCGCCAACAGCCAAAACACGCCATCCGCGCTGCGCAAGTCGGCGTCTTTAAATTCTCGAATTCCTTCTACAACTGGACAATGACGCTTAGAACCTAAACCAGGACAGCCTTGCTTTGATAAGGGAAAAGGATACAAAAGAAAAATATTAAGCCAGCTTGGTTTGTAGGAACTTTACTTCTGCACGTATTGCTGAGGAATGTGGATGCACGGGGATGCTAACTAGCGCACAGTTCTACTGCTCAACAGTGTGCCAGCAGACAGAATTAAGAAACCATCTCACACAACATCTAACAGTTCGTCAAATCAACGTTTTCCTAAAAATCATATATAATAAATCCATAAAGAAACAGTTTTACACTTCACATTAATCAGAGTAGGGTAGGAATTGTTATGTTTGTTGGTTCAGCATCCATTTTATTGTACTTACTGTTTTATGAATGAATAGACCCCCTCTTCTGGTGAGCTCTGACAGATGCAACAACAGCACAGATACAGTAGTAGAAAAAATACCAGTATTGAAGTCCAGCTATTCCTCCCCCTTCTAGGAACAACCAAAACAGTAAAACAAGTAACACTTTGCCTTCTGGTTTTCCACGAGAATCAGCACGGGAAACGTAAAGGCGACGAGCGCTTGAGTCACTTCTCGCCAGGCAGAGGCACTGCGTATCCCCTCGCTCCGATACTGAACGGGAGGGAAGGCCTCGTTTCTGGAAAATTCCCAGCTCTGACTTGTAGCTTCCAAAGCCCGACTGACGTACAGAAGGGAGAACCAGGGAGGAACAGCACTGCGCTTATGTGACTAAAACTAGACTTCCTCTGGGCTAAGCGCCCCATTGCTTTCAGAAGAGCACGTAGCTTTACCACTTCTGCTTTTTCTTGAAAGAAAAAAAAAAAAACCAACAAAAAAACCCCAAAACACACACCAACACAAAAACCCCCCAACAAAAAAACAAACCTAAAAAGTGATCTCATTGCTTAGAAGTTTGCCACAAAATGGATGCTAACCAGCTAGGCCACCCCATGTGGAGCAGTTTTAGGAAGTTAGTCCTTGTAGTAGATGGCACTGTGGATCTGGCAGCAGAGAAAGGAATGATGCTCTAAAGTAGGAGGTAGGGGAACTTTGATACAGCAAGTCCACTGTTGAGCTATCTGCTGGAAAAGAAGTTTCATATTATTAGAAACTATTACTAAATAAAACCAACAAGCCCCTATGCAAACCTTCACATAGCTGTATTTTGCTATCTCAGGAGGTACGCAGCAGGAAAAGTAGGGTTACCACATGCTGTGGCCAGAGTGGCAGGAACAGAAGCCAACACTATGGATTTCAATTGTCTAACAGGAAATAAAGACCTTTACTTCTTTGTTTCTTTCTGCATAACAGGCATAAATATTTCCAATCTCTTTTCTGCACACATTGCCGACAACCTAGACTTAGACCACCATCCCAGGATCTGCAGAGTGCCTAACACTAGGGAACCAGTTCAAATTTGAGCGTTTCAAAAGCAAAGCTTAAAGAAAACTCAACAGGTATTTTGGAAATCCGGGGACAGTAATTTTGCACTTCGATACTGCACACAATTAGCATGATTCTCTATTTTAGCCTCTCTCTTTCAAGTACCCTGAGCACCCTTTTCACATTGTGACTCTGCCACACAGTACTGTGAAAATTAAGAGCCTTTCAGCAACTTCCTCCAGTTAAAGCCACCAAAGCTAGAGGTTGCTGGCCACTCTTAACTGAAAGCATCACGAGTAAAGGTAACGAAGTAAGAAATGAAGCAGCAGACAGCTGAAAAACTGCAATAAAAAGGTTTTGTATGCTAGAATACACTCAGGGACAGAGCCATACAAAGACTTTTTTTTTTCCCCACACTGAAAACTATTGGGTAGGACAAGATCTCCAATACAGGAGCAGATCTCAGAGTTCCTCTGGATTGATGTGGATGTTGCAAAGACCACTAGAAGTCCTAAGATATGCCCCCTCTTCCTAGCCAGAGCCACATCCTCTACCACTGCACAGGACAGAAAGACAGGCTACGCTTTGTAGAGCCCACGTAGAGCCTGCAGGCTCCAAAGGACTCGGTTACAGCTGAGGAGATGGATACCTAATCAAGACCCAGTTCCAGACCAGACTTACTTGGGTACTCATACTGCTTTCAGAGCAGATGTTTACTGACCACAGGTACTTGCAATTCATCAAACTATCCAGAACTTCACAACAGAACTCTTTCTTCATTTTAGAAATGTCAGTTGTTTGAACACTGACAGAACTGGCTTTTATGTAATTGCTCAAAACCCGTATCACCTACAAAAACCTTCTGCAATGACTGCTCTGAAACGAGCCATGACAAATGGCTTGTGCAAAATATGTGCAGATGCAGCTGATAAAACACAAACTTATTCCAACAGCAGAACACAAGTGCCATGCAATACAACAGATTCCCAAGTGCTAATAACCAGATAAAGAAGGGTATTTTGAGACAGAATTGGCATCTGCAAGTGATGCCAAGTTAACAAGCCAGAGCTTGTTCACCGTTCTGCTTTACCAGAACTTCTTGTCATGGTTCACTCCAGCTTGCAGTAAATTAATCTGGTTTATATGCTCTGTAAACACGGGTCAATCACAAGCACGCTACTAGGACAGCACTGTGAACTGCTTGAGTATTTCTCTCTTCTGTTACTACTCTGAAAACTGGAAATCCAAACAAGCATTTAAATAGTGACCTACTTTAAAGTGAAGATTTTAGGGTTAGTCTTAAATTTGTCTGCTCAGAACCTGATGACAGAAAAACTTCAAGAGAATAAAAAAAGATTTTTATCTACAGAACGGTGAACAATTTTGGACATAATACAGCACAAAACAGCTTCACTGCATATTTACACAATCAAGGCCTGAATGTCTCTAAATGTAAGTTTGGTATCATCTGATCTGTATTAACATTCAGTGGCATAATGCCAAGTATTGATATCTCTACTTACTCAGAAAATGTAGTCCACACAATATACATGTGAACAGCCTCTGATTACATACAGTGGTGAGATAAATATTCTGTCTCAGTATGACAGAACCTACCCCTCTGAGCACAGAAAACAGGTTGGGATTGATCTAGTATAAGGTTAACATGTACCTGAGACTGCACAGTTTTATCTTCCGCTGGTCATACCTCTGTCTTCATAAATGGTAATTTCAATCTGCACAGAAAAGCTGTTAGGGAAACATACTACAAAGACTATGAAAACAAAAATAAAAGTGGAAAAACATGAAGATATTAGAACCTTTGATCTTTCTGCTTCATACCTGCTGTTTCAAGGCTAGTTTCAGAGCTACAAAGCAAAGAGAACAGGACATGCAAGGTCAGATCAGTGGTCTATCAAGCCCAGGACTGTTCTGGCAACAAGACCAGAAGATGCTGTGCACGGAGCGTTTGTAAGCCTTGCCACCTTCTGTTAAATTTCAGGAAAGGGTACGCACTAGACAAAAGTTAACACTTCTGCAGTTCATCTAAGTCACTAACCAAACTGAAACTGCTTTTACTCAAGTTGAGTGTGGTTTGGTTTTTTTTTAGGTGTATGCATAGAAAAACATGGAAAACATATTGAGAATAATTAAGTCATACAGGTGACAGCTATAAGCTATTTAGACAAATACACAGATAACCCAGCTGCACGAAACTAGCCTTAATGTGCATTTAATTGGCATTCTGTGTTTCAAGTTGCTTCGATTTCAATATTCTCAACAAATGATACGTGTTACACTTTCTACCCCTAGATTTGCCATAAGCAGTCTTTACAACTACTAAGGTAATAACTAGATAAAATGCCTGCAGTGTGGTTCAAGAGTTAAAAAAAAAAAAAAGTTAAAATAAGCCATGCTAGATCCAAGGGCAAGTGCTAGGCTGGCATCAACTTATAGCGATGTCACATGGCAAAACCTTCACCAGAACCTGAGCCGAGGGTTGCAGATTAAACAACAGCTGTCTCTTGCTTTCACATCATCAATTTCTATCCTACCAAGTTGGTCACTTTTTTCCCAATCAGACAAACTGCATTTTTAGAGGTCACTGAAATAGAGGAAGCACCTGAAGTGTTCGAAGTACTCTGTTGATACATACTGCATTTTCCAGGAAGTCTCAAAGGACTGATTCCAATACTGCGTGTTCATTGTCTCTTGATGTGACAAATCTTAACGTACTAAAATCTGACAGTACACGACGGAGGTTAACGAGACGAATCATGTATTCTGCCACACCACAGATCAGGCATGACCAGAGGGTGCCATACTGAGATAAACAGGTAGCACATCAGAGGTGGACAAGCCAGGAGACGATCTAAGAAACCACAGAAGGATACAACTCTGAGTCCTCTTTCAATGGGGTCTGTCAGAAGGAGGCCCTGAGGAGCATAGATCTTCTCGTTCTGTTCCTGAATGAACTTGGCAATTTTCTTTAGAACCTGGTAATAGAACAGCACAGAAGTCACAGTTTCTAAAAAAAGCAATGTTAGGAGACCCCACCACACAACTGGAGGCAAGCAATCCTTACGTTACTCAAATTGACTAACATGGACCAGTCTAATGTATATGTGAAATCACTCTGCAATAAGATCCTGAGTCTATATGGAATTTGTACGACAACGGAGCAAGTCACAGAAATGCCACCAAGAAGTAAGTCTTTGACTGAAGTCTATGAGACATACTGCCTTCCAAGTAACAAGGCACACAAAAGCAGCACACCTTTTCATAATGCGTTTCCATGCACAAGAAGATGGTGTAAGCAGTCAGACAGGCGAGACACCCTTCAAGGTAAGATTGGCCCCCAAGTTTTTCAGCTTCTGCATAGAGGTTATTCAGTGTCCGGACAGTCTCTTCAAACTGCTGCCTATCAATCTGCAAGAAAAGTCAAGTTTAGCTGTCACACCCTGCACATTTCAGAAGTCATGGATATCTTCAGGTATCTTCCTTCATTTATTGCCTATCTGCACTTCCGCACTTCGCAGCCACTGTATTTAGGGCCAAAGTCTGAAGGAAACTTTGATTTACAGACCTGTAGTTCTTTATTTAATATCTGCCAAGTTATTAGACCAAGTTTGAATTCCTGTACGAATGTGAATACAAAACAAGTAATGTAAGTAAACCAATGTGCAATTCAATTGGAGAAAAAAAAAGCTTAATTCACACACAAAGAGATCTGCTAGATTTAAAAGAGCAGTTAGGGAGTGGATTGATGGAGTTAAGTCTTAATATCAATAATGCCTTGCTGCTGCTGCCATGCTGGTCAAACAAGCTCTCAATAAAAACAAAACAAAGAAAGGGGGAAGAGAAGGAAAGTGCAACAAGAAAAAGTAAAGGCATTAGCAAAGAGTGTTTTGCTGTCAGTTGAGGATGTTACATCTGACAGCATCAAACAAAATTGGAGTACTTGAGACAGTACTTGTGAGGCTGCTGAACAGGCTCAGCTGAACTGGCTGGTCTGCACAAGCGGGGACTGTTACTGCACCACAGTACAACAACGCACGCTTTATTCTCAGCAACACAATGCGCACATTCTATTTTACTGCTACGAAAGACAGCTGCCTTCCTCGGGGCTGAAGAAAGCACAAGACACCAGCATTTCATAAACACCGAAGAGAAGCATTTTTAACTATTTTTCATGCGGCTTTTCACTGCAAATTAGGAGTATTTTCTTACCACAATTCATCAGAAGTGCCCTTTGGACAACAAACAACGCTTTTATGCCAAAAAAATAAACAATATCCAAAGCAGGATGTGCCTTTAAACTTTGAAATCGTGCCTCCCTCATACTACGCACGCAGGGGCGAGACCTCAGCACGGCGCCCTGGGCAGAACTGCTCCCAGGACAGGGGCACGGCGGAGAATCCCCACCTCGCCGAAAGGGCGGCCTTGGGTAAAGGCGGGGGGTTCGTACGAGGGACCTGCCCGCTCCAGGAGGACGCAGAGGGGGCTTACGGCCACGCCGGTCTGCCCGGCCACTCG
>NW_009258681.1:260754-264806 GCF_000687185.1 Egretta garzetta
CCAGCTGGGTTTGCCGGTGAACGTTCGATCGTTTCCAGGCCCGTGCGCCCTTGACCCCGCGGGCCCTGCAGCTGCGAGGCGTAAGCAAGGCCCGAGATCGTTTAGTTCAAGGAAAGCCTGGAAACCATTCCTAGCGAAGCCAGACGAGCACCCAGGGAAATGACAGTCGCACACCAGTTTTGTGCTCTCCCTGCAGTGCGTCGTGGTGAGATGGGGGCCGTTGTGCTGCCCAGTGCACGGCCGAGCTGGGTGCCCCGTTGCTGAGCCTGGCACCCGCAGAGGCAGCCCTGCCACCCCGAGCGTGGGCTGTCCCCAGCCGTGCCGGCCCGGGGCATGGGCAGGCTGAGCAGGTCCCCGCTGGGCAGCTCTGGGCTTGGGGAAGTGGCCACAGGGCTGCACAGGAGCTGGAACCCTAACCTGGGCCTCCAGGCCAAGCGCTGTTTCAGGGCCATGTCCGGCCCCTTGAGCTCACCGTGGAGTTTCGCTGCCTCCTCCCGTTTGCCTCAGCGTAATGCTCTGTGAAGCTGCTTTGTCCTTCTGCCATGGGACAGGGCTGGACTCGTGGATCTGAGGTGTTGAGCAGCAAGACCGGGACTCTGTGAGCAGCACCCCTCTGCTGAGGTCTTTCCCCTTTGCATGTAGAGCATTGCATTGCTGAGCAGCTCCAGAGCTGCAGTGATGGGCTTGAAAGGGCACCGTATGTTCTCCAGAGCCTTTGGGAGCCCAGCGGGGTGTGCTGTGGGCAACAGGACATGAGATTTGCAAAGACTTTGGTTTGAAAATTCTTTAGACAGTGGGAAAACTCACATGTTGCAGCTAAGTGGCCTCTGGTTCTAATGATGTTATTTAAAACGTTTTAAATTAACAGAAACATCAGGTGATGGTGAACCTCCTCAGGAGGTGGAGCACTTCTGTTCAGTATAGCAAGTGCCATGGCCTCCGCAAAACCCCTGAGAAACGACAGCACCCTTTGAGCTAATCAAAAGGCAGGAGAACTGGAGAATGATACAACTAATTGAAGATTTATGAGGTCTCTATGGCAAGCTGTGCCCACGGGATTAAAAAAAAAGCAGACACTAATTACGGACACAATTACTGAGCCTGGGCTGCAGCACGGGCCGCAGCAAGTATTTTCTGAGGTCACACATGAGAGATACTAGGAGCAAGCCTTTCTGCAAAAGCCATCAGTGAGTTGTTTAGTGTATGTCTGCATTAATTAATGAATTACTTCACAGCAGTACTGCAGGAGCTTGAGGTCCAGTGGCAGCAAAATCTTACAGCCAAACCATCAGCCAGGACTGGGAAGCACATCTTGGTTGGATCCTCCCTCTCTAATCCTTGTTCCCAGTTCTGTGACTTGTGCAAATGAAGCTGATTTCTTGCCTTCAGCATTCCTCAGAGTCTCATCTGGAAGTTGTGAAATCATAGATGATCAGAAGATACCGTTCCAAGGTTCAGAAGTTAGCTAATCAGTGACATGTTTATTTAAACGATTATTAGAAACCATCACTTGGTGAACAAACAAGAAAGGGAAGCAAAGCATTTGGGACATTCAGTATTTGCTTACGGCAGCTGCTCCTTCTCAGTCTGCTGAAGCATCCACTTAGAAGATGATACAGAGGAGGAGAGTTCCCAGGCATCCCAAGGAGGAACGAACTCAAGTGCATACCCGCTGGCTTGGGCCACGCTGCATCTCTACCGGGTCAGTGTCAGAGCAGACCAGAGGGCCTGACCTCCTTCCCACCATCCCAGGCACTGAGGCTGCCGTGCTGGACGGGGAGGCGTCCCCGGACCTCAGCAAGGCTGACAGAGAGAGGACACGCTGCCAGGCCGTGTGCCATGGCTGTGCGGGACCTGCTGGGATGCTGGGGGGGTTGCTGGGCTCACTGGCTGCAGGACTGGGGTGTGGGGCCGAGCCAGGCTGCGGAGCATCCCCAGCAGGCTGCTCCGACACTGCCCTGCCGGTGTTTGCCCGCCTCTCCACGGAGGCAGCCTCCCTTGCTGCCTTGGCAGGCGTTACTTGAGAACTCGCTTCAGATCATAATGGGACTTGCCAGAGTGCTAGCGGGCACCAGAGTCCTGCCTTTCAGGAGCCGAAGCTTTTGGGGAAGAAAGGGATGTGCATGGGTGTCTTCCTTTGCCCAAGAGCCAAAAAGAAACCAGTGCCCCTGTTCTCCCTCGCTGAGCAGCACGGCTTTCACCCGTCACCGCGGTGAAGTCTGTGGGTCACCGGCTGGCTGTCTGCGCCCTTCGTGCCCTTGCGGTTTGTACGGATTACTTCTCCCTAAACCTCTTGTCTCTTGCGAGAGGATGACGGAGTTCCCAGCCCTGGAGCACTAACCCTGAGCAAGGTGAGAAACCCTGGGGATCTCTCGGCTCGCAGGCTGTCTCAGTCCTCGCGCGGCTTCGCCCCGGTGTCCGTCTGCCTTGGGGCTGGCACGTGAGGGAGAGAGAGCCAAGGTCTCCCTGATGTCCAGGGCTCTCATAAGCCACAGCACTGTTCTGCCTGCTGCTTCTCACAGCCGTACAACCGGCTGCTGGGCGAGAGAGACGTGCCTGTGCCCGTGCCCGTGCCCGTGCCTGTGCCTGTGCGGGCTGGAGCACACCTCTAGAGAGCTTTACTGGTGAAATCAGTCTTGTGTTTTACCTCAAAAACTCTTGTTGTCTCCGTTGATGGGAGCTCTGTTAATAACTCTCAGTGAGGGTCTGAAATTATTACAAATTGGGAAATAAATAGAAATGTCTGGCGTATCAAAACTTGCTGGTGAGCCCCTCTTGAGCACATGTGCATGACAGAGGCACTCGGAGGCAACCCAGCCTGCACAGGTCCTGCAGCGGAGCCGGTGCGGGCCGTGTTCTGCCGCTCTGAACTGATGTGAGCCAAGGTTTTATTAGGAGTTGTTGGTGCGCTGCCTGGCAGATCTGCAAAGGTACTCGGAGCCGAGTGCCACAAATGCAAAAACGAGTTGGCCCCGCTTTTGAGGAAAAGCTCTGTCCTCATTAGTTCTTGGCATCATCCTGTTCAAAGCACTCTCTGCTTTTTCTGAATCTTTTTCATTCTTGCTGAGAAAAGGATTATGACATTTTACAATGCAGTAATAAACTGTTATTATTTATTAAATAAGAAGTCCCTGTAAAAAATAGAAGGAGAATTCAATCCAGATGCTATCTGTTGCAAGGGCATTTGAAATTCCAGATGTTGGTAGTAAAATGTGGTCTCTCATGCTCTTAGAGACAGAAAATGCTCCTGGCTGGGTAACCTGGCCCTGCTTAATGCAGCTGTGTGTTTTTCCACAGGCCAGCCCATGTTTAGAAGCAGCCGCAGTATCTGAACTGTAGGGTTCAACTTTATCCCTTTGCTGAACATACTTTTGTGCATTTTTATGGCCAAGAGCAAGATTGTAAGCACATCAAATCAATGTTGTACTTGTTTTATGAAGGTAGTAAACCAACGGCTTGCAGCTGCGTGCGCAGCAGAGCAAAGGGCTCGGGAGCCCTCGGGTGCAGGCACTTGCATGGATGGCGGTGGCCAGTGTCAGAAGAAGAGTAACAGCGGCGTGTTCAGGGCCCTTCTGCCCCCTCCATTCACCACTTGTTCCCTTCATGCGCCTCGAGCAAGCCTCTTGAGTTGCCCTTTCATGTTCGGTGCTACCGCTAGCGCTCCGGCAGCCCGGGGGCGTGCTGACGCCTTTCCCGTCCCCGGCCAGCTGAAATGTCTCTCCCCCCACGGTCTGAGACGACCTTTCCTGGCTCAGGGCCACAGACCTCAACGTGGCTGCAAGAGGAAAATCATTTGATCGTATTCGCCTCCAGTGGCGGTGGCCTCTCGCTCCGCAACCGTTTGGAAAAGTTTGACCTAGCCCGGACTTTTGCCTGCGGCTTTCTCTGTAAATCACCCCGAGGGCCAGGGCTGAGCACCCCCAGGCAGCAGAGGTTTGCTAAGGCCGGGGAAGGCAGGCGCTGTGCTGCAGGTGGCTGCGGTGCGTGGCTGGTGTGGTGGTGAGAGATCCGCGTGGAGCATCGGCAGCACCGGCTCAACGGGGCGGGGGCGT
>NW_009258681.1:265059-268106 GCF_000687185.1 Egretta garzetta
CGGTTTGATGATGTGGGGAACCAACGGAGAAGGGGTCCCTCTGGGTGTGGGGGCCACAGACACCCCAGACTTGGGCTACCCAGGACTAACTTTATTCCCTGTCAACACAGCTGGTTTTTGTCCTTGCTACACGTCCCCTAGTGCCACCACTGAATAGAGATGGCAGCCGTTCCGTGACAGCTTCCCTGGGCACGTTCTGGTTTTCCGTACCTGCCAGAAAAAGCTCTGTCTTCCCACAGGATTGATGTAAGCTCGTTACAAATTTGGGCACATGTAGTAATGCTAAGTCTCAGGTCACGTGAGGTCAGCTTTTGCCTGCAGGAGCACGGCGCCTCGGCATGTATTCATTGCTTAAAAATACAACACGGCGGCGGGGGAAAGTGTTGCAACACAGGGCGAGTGTGTGCCAGGCTGTCTGAGATTGATCGGAGGCCGTGCTGTGAACAGCCGTGAGCCATCGCCCTCGTCCCTTCCAGGAGGGCAAAGCCCTGAACACCCCTTCCCAGGGGAGGACGGAGCCGAGGGGACCGTGCTGTGGCCCTGTGCTGGGAGCTGGGTTTGCCAGGACAGGGCTTGCAGAGGAGAGCAGACAGTTTGGACTTTCTGTGGACATCCCCTTGGGAGCTTCATTTCCTTTTAAACTCCCGAGCGTGCAGATGCTCTTTCTAAGCTTTGTGCTGGAAGTATCAGGGGAGCTGGATGCCTGAGCGCTTGCACATTGGGTGCACAATAGTCGTACAATTAGCAAGGTCCAGACTGGCCCTCCCGAGGCCCGTGGGAGTTTTTCTGGGGGGTCCTGGGACTCCGAGACCCCCCACCGGCGCACTCCAAGTGAGACACATTGCGCCCAGACCCGGTGGTGCGCGGATCCAGCTGCAGCATGGTCTCCCTTCCCACCGGCAGCTCTCCGGGTAGGGAACACGGGCAGTTTGATTTCAGGGCAGAGTTCCTACCGAGACAGACTTCTCCGTGCAGTAATTGGAAAATGCCAATGCCTAATGCCCACTCCCCAGGGAATCCCTCTTCAAAGCCCTCGTGGGGCTGCGGCAGTGACTCCCCTGGGGAAGCTGCAGCTCCCAGCTCCACAGGGGAATCGCCCTCCTGAAGATCACACGGAGTGTCTTTTAAGTGGAAATGACTTTTTTTCACAATTAGGTGGAGCAGAAATAATTAAGCAGGGCACAACCATTGTTACCTGGTACCCGATTGACAGAGCTCAGTCTGGCAGGGTTTACTTCATTGTGCTCTTCTGCTAGTTTTCATTTTCTTTTGCTAAAAAGCTGATAATGTTTGGTCCTCCCATCACAAGGGATACAGAAATCTGCTTTCAGAGGAGCTGCTCTTGCACCCCAAGTCTGCCTCTGGAGTTTGTGGGCAGATAAATCCCAGAAGTGGCTGCAAGGTAAAACAGAGAATACACAGAGGGGTGGCAGACTGGGCCTCTGGGTGCCCGTGGAGAGGAAGCAGCACACCGCCTTGCAGATACCTTTTCTGCTTGAATTTAACCATTGTCCTTTTGCTCTTGAAATGGAAACTGCTCTAATTCATCTGGGAGGCTGGGAAAGCTACTGGGAGGGGATGCAGGCAGCAAGGGTGGATATCACCATCCCTCTCTGGTCATATGCGGAGCACGGCTTGAGAGAGCTGGGGGGCCCAGCCTGGGAGTTTCTAAGACTTCCATGAACCCTACGTTTTTAGCATTTGCAATTGCCCTTTGCACGCTGGCTGAGCCAGGCTGCTTCATTCACATCACACCAGAGTCTGGTGCAGCATTGTCCTTCCCCTGCAAGAGGACTTTTGATGGCCAAGATGAATTCAATGCCAGTGGAGCAGCAAGAAACATTAACCCTTAATCCTCGGCTGGGGCGGCCACCGAGCAGTAAGAGGACCCTGGTCAGGGTGGCAGGACTTCCTGTGGCAGGGAGGGGTCTGCAGGTTCCCCCCTGGCTGTCCACGCGTGAGGACTGGGCTGCGTGGTCTCAGGCTCAGGGACACTTTTTCCAGATCTGCTGCCCCACCAGCGCCCAGCACCAGCAGCCTCAGAGATGCGAGGTGCAGCTGGTGGTGGACAACCTCCTGTGTAAGCAAGGAGGAAGAACCCAGGCTTGGCCTTCCAGCAAAGCAGTTCTCGGTTTGGATTTCTCTCTGCTGTTGCAAGTCGACTTCAGCCTTCCCCAGGGAGCGGGGATGGATTCTGTTACGCCTGGCTAAGAGCTGGCACAAGGGCTTGCAGGTGGCCAGGTAGCATGGCTGACTGGGATTTGAGAGGCTGCAAGTTACCCCTCTCCCACGGTCTGTAAGCGTTTACAGCGGGAGCGGGTTGCTGATAAAAACAGGCAAAGATGTTTGTATGCTGAGGTCAGCTGGAAGCAGAAGCTAGGTGAACTGGGGCTTCAATGGAAGGGTGATTGGGTGATGGAAAGGTGATGGATCTGTCGAAACAGCTTGCTGGTGGCCGGCGAGCATTCTCCATCACCCCTCGTCTCCCTGTTTCCAGGCTGAGAGGCCCCGAATGGTGGGTTGGTGTGGGAGCCCTGCGTGGGCTCTCTGATCTGCAAGGGTTCCAACATCCTTACGTCCCATCTGGTGCTGAGACTGATGAATCATTTGTTGTCCCCTGCACCACAATTCTACAAGGAAGAAATAAACAAAAGAATAATTTATTTAGTTTAGTTTTTAGAGAATATAATAAGCAGCCTCCATGTCACGTTCTGGACAAAAGCAGCAATTTTGCAATAATATAATACGATAAACAGTGCTGTCACTGTCCCCAAACACAGGTCCAGGGACACATCTGCATCGGCTGGCTCCTTGGAAGGTCTCCCAGGTCTGTGCCCAGGCTGGTGGAGGCTGGGCTTTGCCGCAAGCCTGGAAAGGGACGGACACCTTCGAAGGATGCCCTGGTTGTGCAGGCTGCACCTCTAGGAGAGGTACTTGCTGTCCTCAAAGGTTGTCAGAAGTCGTCTGGCTACGGCCATGGCCAGCTGGGCCCCCTGAGGCTTTTGGCAGCCGGAGCCAGGCTCAAGCCCGCAGGCTGGATACGGACC
>NW_009258681.1:268238-273953 GCF_000687185.1 Egretta garzetta
TTGGAAGGGACCCCTAGAGGTCATCTAGTCCAACCCCCCTGCCGTGAGCAGGGACACCGCTAACCAGATCAGGTTGCTCAGAGCCCCATCCAACCTGGCCTTGAATGTTTCCAGGGATGGGTAATGACACTTCCTAATTTGCTTGGGGGAAGAGATAAAGAGGGGAAACAAAGAAAGGAGAGAAACCAGGCTAAGTGGTGAGCTGCTGTAGGAACCTCCATATTGGCTGGTCCTGCCTCACCGTTCTGCCCCCCAACCCCTCCCACAGGAACAGCCTGAACTAATTAACCCTCTGGCACTCCATAATGAAGGCTAATAAACACCTAATGGGTTTGCTTGAACAAACAACCTCTGCACAGGCCATAGGAAACCCCCAGTCCCGTGGCGTGGTGTGGGGGAAGAGCAGGGAGCACGGGGCTGGGGCTGCCCCCGGCTGTCCCCTCCCGCACGCCTGAGCCCGAGGTGCCCCAGCCCGGTCCCGCTGTGCCTGGGCTGCTGGCAGCCTGGCTCCCTGCGCCGGCCGGGCTTCTGCTCTCCAAAAGGACTTCCTGCTGCCCAAACTGGCCGTGGGGAGCACTACCAGCCCCACAACCTGTGGTGGCTCCTCTTGCCAGCCTTGCCCGGCCAGGGTTTCCCTTGCTGGCCTCCCTAGCGCCTGTGGCTTCCTCTGGACCTTGTCCTTCCCGGCCCCGCTCACCGCCGCCAGCCGCAGGGCTCCGTCCCCTCGCAGCGGGGGCACCTCGGCTCTGCGGGGCACGGCCGTCCGGCTGGGCGGCAGCCAGCCCTTCTCCAAGAGCCGCGCGGCTCCGTTGGCAGCGCGCTGTGCTTCCAGCGGGACGTTTGCTCCCGGCACGAGCGGGGCTCTGCGCTGCGCAGACCTTCCCCGCTCTGCCCGACCAGCAGCTCTTGGGGACGAGCTCTGGGCAGGCTGCAGGGCTGCGTGTCCCAGCGAGCAGCCCGTGGTGCCGCCAGGCGTGGTCCCTTCTTTGGGGGCCTGGGTTGTAAGTGTGGGGCTCATTCTTCCTGCGAACGCTGTGATCAGCACCTTGGCCTGCCTGTCGCAGCACGTCCGCAGTCTGTCGTAGCTGGGTTTGTGCAGTATTATGAACCCAGGCTCTGAAGGGAATGCACTCAGAAATATTCAGCTTAAAATACTGTACCAGATGGACCGCGTTTACCTAACCTTTAGCTGGTTCCAATGTGCAAACAGTTAAGATCATAATGTTAACATTTTCTCAGATGTTTTATGTGCATATAAAATATTCTTAAAGAATGTGCTTTTGAATGCAAGGTTTCATCCAATTACAATTTCACTAGGGTTTATAAAAATATAAAAATATGGGTTTTTTCAGGGTGTCTGAGAGTTTATAGAAACATAAAAATATGGTTTTTTCAGGGTGTCTGAGATGCTGCTGGCCTTCGTGGTAAACTCCGCAGCCCTTGCAGTGGAATGTAATTGCTACTACATGGGAGATGTCTCTGGAATTTTTATGATTAGGTAAATGTGCTAATCCTTCAGACCGGTATTGAGTCACCTCTGAAAACAGTTAACGTAGGGACAGGTAATAACACATAAGTTCCATCTCTGCACCAAAACTTCCTTTGCTTTCTGTCCGGGGCTAAAGGCTTGGCTTCTGCAGACGTGAACGGATTTGAATCAGATACCACAAACACCACTTAAGAGGCCAGGGCAACTCTTCCATGGACTGCTCACCTCCCAGCCAGTGTAGGAACAGATCTCTCCTGTCCTGCAGGCGACTTCGGCCTCCTCTAAGTAGGCTTCCACAGATGCTATGTGCGAATATCTTTCTTCCCTGGCTTAACTGAAAACCCGAATCAAGAAAGGGGATAAATGGAATTTGATGGATGCTCATTTAAAGGCATCTGCAGTTCTGCTTTTGCAATAGAAAAGGTGGCAAACGCTGCAGTCCCTGGGAATCTTCTGGGTTTGCCATGTCAGCGTGAAGGCTGAGCATGGAAATGTTGATCACATAATCCGTCCATTCCTGAAAGATCCGTGTATTGCGTTACAGCGTTTTATGATTCCACGCCTAAGTAGTTCATAATTTTAACAGGCTTATTCCTATTCAAAGATGGTGAATTAGAATAAGCCCGTTAAAATTATATAGCAAGCGTACATGAAATCATAAAGAAAGGTAGTAAATTACCCTGTTAAAGAGAGAACCAGGCTCTGTCCCGCGCTGCACGCCGCCAGCCGGCCCGGAGTGGCTCAGCCCCTCCCAACAGAACTGTGATGCTTTTGGGGCCGTGCCTTCAGGACCCCCCCTTGCCTGCACCGCTGCTGCCAACAGAGGGAGGGAATCCCTGCCTGCACTCCTGCAGAGCCCAGGCCTTGCAGCCTGACACCCCGTGAAGGACACGCAGCAGTGTATTTGCAAGTTGGGAACCTTACACAGTCGTGTTAGCTCACAGACCGCCAAGGAAAACAGCAATGCCTAAAGCCAGGGGGTCTGGAGAGCCAACCTGCCCTACCTCTGTCTTGGGGCAGTGTTTTTCAGGGACTGCCCACCCTCAGCCCCCCGCCCCGTGCCGCCGTGATTGCTTCAAGGTGGCAGCTTATTCCCTGCTCTGGGGAGAGGTCAGGGAGCTGGCGGGGGCAAAGTGCCCTGGGGGAGCGTGCAGGGGTCAGCAAAGCAAACCCATGCAGCCCCCAGCCCCGCTGGCGGGAGCCCCTGGCCCCACTCTGGGAGGTTTCCCATGGGGCGGGCAGCGCGGGCAGCAAGGCTCCTGCCCAGGGAAGGTAATCTGAACCTGTACCGGTGCGTATCTGGCTCAGTGTTTACAAAGGAAAAACAAGCACAAAGAACAGGGTTGTATTTGTTATTTGTAAGTCAAACCAGCTGTGATCTGCAGGCTGCAGATCCTGCTCTGAGAAGCACCCAACGTCACTGCTGCCTGCAGACGCTTTTCGCCTTGCGTCACCGCCGGCCGGGCTTCCCTCGCTCTGACCCCCGCGTCCATTTGCTGGGTTTGCCGGACCCCGGCAGCAGCCCCCCATGCCGCGGGGAGCCAGCAGTACCTGCTCCGGAGGCAGCTCCGAGAAAGGGGAGGCTGCCAGCGCCTGTTTGCAATGAGCTGGGACCCCGAAAGCCTGAGGCTCAGAAAAGCCTGGCTGACGGGTGCTGCCCCAACCCTGCTCCAGCGGGGATCTCTCCGGGAAGAGCCAGCTATGTGGGCTGGCTCCTTGGCCAGGGGTGCTGGGGCGCTCCCGGGCACCCTCTGCGGCTGCTCTGACACGCGGGGTGCTCGCGGCGAAGGTCCCGCGTGCCGCAGGGCTGAGCGGTGCCACGGGGCTGAGCGGTCCCGCTCCTCTCCTGCCCAGACCCGTGGGCGAAGCAGAGATGCCGGAGGGTCACCAAGTCCTTGCTGCTAACGAGCACAGCGTTCTCCAGCCTGACGTGACCAAGTGCAGAAGCTTGGGGCTCGTGGAGGAGACAGAAGGACTTTAAACAAAGGGTCTCTCAGGCGACCTAACGCAGGATAGATCCAAGAGGACAAATCGAATTTACAGGCATAGCTTAGATCCGGAGATATGCTTGCAAAGCCAATTTGTTTCATTTTATAGGCTGGAAAGATTCTCAGTCAGGGCTCCCTGTATGGTTTGGATTAGGTTAGGACAGCGGTATTCGGGAACACTAGATCTGGAGAAGTTGTCACTCAGGGCGCTTGTAATCAAGTAGGGGCCAGCTAGCATTTCTGCAATGCTTTCAAAGAAAATATTCCCTGTCTGCCCAAAAATGAAGCTTCCGTATGCTTAAGAAAATGATGGATACCTGAAAACGGGGGTGTATCTCTCATATTAAATATTTAGGAATAAGATTCCACACGTGTATCAACAGAGAAAATGGGAATTTCAAAGGGTGCTGCTTTAAAAAGAAAAAAAAAAGGAGGCTCTAGGTAGCACCAAAACATGATTTTTTTTCTCCATGAGTTTGTATCCGTCCCGTTAACAAGGCTATCGGTTTTACTGTCTGTGACTGTGCAAAACGTAAAAGCTCTGGGGAGCTGCTGTGTGAAACCTCAGCGGTGGGAAAGCTTTATCGGGCCGACTGCAGGGTGCGCCGGGGGAGATGCTCCCTGGCTGTACCAAGGGTGCAGCCACCCAGTTCTGAAGTTTCCGAGGGACTATGTGCTGGCTGCTCCTGCCTCTGTGCAATGCAGCCACCGCCCGAGGACCAGACCCTCTACTGGTTCATATCGCAAAAAACAGAGCGTGGCAGTGAATGCACCACAGGCTTTTCTGTTTTGTCCCTCCTCCTCCCTCATCTTCCTCGCACCTCGGGTGACTCTCCCAGCTCCCCTGCCGTCGCGGTTCTGGCACTTCACCGCTCCCAGGGGACGGGGCCACTGCTCTGCCTGCGCAGCCTGTGGATGCCCAGCGCGCCCCGTCCCGCGGGACCCCCTGCATCCGACGTGCTGGCATGAGCTGCTCGCAGACCTGGTGGCGGCTCGCAGTTGTTTGGTTTCCACCATCTCCCCCAAGTCCCTCTGAGCCACAGCAGCGTTCCCTCCTCCCGTCACTGGTGAGGAAGGACAGCCCCGGAGCCTTCGTGAGGGGCCACGGTGTTTTGGTGCTGGTCTGAACAGGGGCTTGACCGCAGGGCTTGGAGCCGGCGGGTCTGTGTCCTGGCAGCGTCAGTCCCGGCTCAGGCGAACCCACCGAGATGCTCCCAGCGCCCTTCCCCGAGCCAGGACCGCCTGCGTGCTCCATCTCACGCTGCTCGGCCGCGCGACTCGAGCGACTAGCATCTTCCTCCTGGGCTGCTGGGAACCCATCTCACCCTTTCTCCAACGTGAGGAGCCACCGTGGCTCCCAAGCCCGTGGGCTCTGGGATGCATTTTGTGCGCTGCAAGCCGAAAGCAGCCAGAAGACCGTTTCAGCAGAGGGATTAGCTCCTGGCTCCCACTGCTGAGCTCAGCTGCCAGAAAAGTTCCCCGGGAAGTAGCACAATCTTTGTTTGGTCATTAAAGCAGAAAAAGAGAGAGGGAATCTTAGGAAATGCTTGAAACGATTAGGTGATCTTAACTCTAAGGAGCTAAACAAATGCAAAGCGATTCCCCCCCCAGCCCCTCGTGCTGCTGTAGAATGTAATCTCATTTCTAAACACACAATTACAGAAAATAAAAAGAAAAGAAAAGAATAATTAATTTCTGCTTCCTCATGCAAATCCTCTGACCAATCATTTAGGGATCAGGGGCAATTCAGCTTCTTGTGCAAATTCCAAACTGAAGGCCTGAAAAAAGCAAGTGAATGGATTTACTTTTCTAAGAACCAGAATTAACAAAGGTTCCATTTTCCATGGTTATGTGCCTGGCCAGACAGCCCTTGCTGACAAGCTCTCAAAAAACATGTGTTGGGCTGTTGAAAAGGCCCCAGTGTTGACTGACAGACAATTGAAGTGACAAATTGTTTCATTGTACTTGGCAGGGGGAGCGCTGTATTAGATAATTACGGCGAGGGGGGAAGCGACAGGTCACAGGTCAGAAGACACGTCTGACCCTGTTTTCTGAAAGCCCTGAAAGGAGCCCGCGCCCAGGAGAGCAGCATGACGCTGCCAGCAGTCTCTCTTTCCGTTGTGGTGATTAAGAGCTAACGAAGATGGAGCGGGGACGGGCTTGCTCCCTGCTCGCCCCGGTCCTGGCTCCCGGGAAGCGGGTGCCGGGGTTCGGCAGCGGCTGGGTGCCATGCGCTGG
>NW_009258681.1:273988-279050 GCF_000687185.1 Egretta garzetta
GGGTGTGCTTTGGGGTCGGCACGGGTGAAAAGGTGAGGATCCCGTGGGAAAATAGGAAGCAAAGTGTGAACAGCTGAAGCAAGCTGAGGAGCGTGGTCCCCGTCTGTGCGGTCTCACCGCTGCACCTCAGCCCCTTCGCTTTGGTCCGGTGGTTTTAGCATTTCGAGGTGCAGCATCTCCCGAGGCAGGCAGCGCTGCAGGCAGCTGAAACGCCGCTGACATCGCTTCAGACGCGCGCAGCTCTGCCCCCGGTGCTCCCGAGCTCTGCCTGGTGCCAGCCTGGCCGGCAGCATCGCCCACCGCCTGTGCAAGCACAGCGGCTGCACGAGTGCCTTCCAGGACAGCCCGTGAGCACCGCGGCAGGTCCATGTTTTGAACTGGCAGCAAACGCACAAAGTCCAGCCCTGAATCCCATCCCAGGTCTCGCTTGGGCACGGACGCCTGCCTCCTCCAGCCTGTGCGGCTCAGCCTGCAAACGAGCGGGGCTGACCCATGCTCGCTGGGGCCTGGGTTTTTGCTGGCTGCAACAGAGTACAACCAATAATTATTGGAGCCTCTCTCTCTCCCACCATAGAAATAAAATATGGCATGGAATCACAGCACAGCTACGCCATTGAGAGCGCTGCTCCGCTGAGTAATACCAATAATTCAAAACAGATGAGCCGAAGGCTCGAACACTATAGACTTAGTATCCCGATCTGCCCTGACCCCGGGAACGCGCTGAAAGTTACCTTGAGACTCGCCAGAGCTCTTTGTAACTTCTGTGGGGGTTATTTATTGCAAAGTCATAAATATTTGCTATGGATTTTCTCCATCAATCTACAAAATGAATTAGGTTAGAAAAAATTTATGTACTTGGACTTTGGGCATGTGTTTCTCAGGCAGGGGAGAAAAAGTAGGATCTCCATTGTGCAGGGGATGGGCTGCTGCAGAGCTTTGGGCTCTGCTGCCTGCGTTAATTAATTCCCTTCCGCAAACGGTTTAAAATGCACAGTACAGTTGAGAAGGGGGGAGGGAGAGAAGAGGTTCTTCTTTAAATCTCTCTTAAAATCTTCCATAAAATTATTTATGGGGGAAGGAAAAGTCTATTTCCCTCTCCTCCCCTCCCGGATGCCCTGCCAGCCCATTAAAAACCTGAAATTCAGGGGCTGTTGTGCCCCAGGAGATCAACCCCAAGCCAACATCTCCCCGGCGTCCCCCCGCCGGCACCAGCACCAGCCGGGTGCAGCAGGGATGGAAGGAGAGTGCCCAGCCTCTTCCCTTCCCAGCCCCAGGCACATCTGCCTGGGGCAAAGCCACCGCATTTGCCCAGCCCTTAAAGAAAGGACGCGGGATCAGGGCTGTTCCTGCCCTGCAGGCACTTCCCTGGCGAAGGAGAAAGCTTTTATCCAGGCAAGCGCTTAAGCAAGCCCTTAACTCCAAGGATGCTCTGAAGTTCCCGGCGGCACCCTGCACCTGGGTGGCTGCGCGGGGCCGCGGCGAGAAGCGGGGCAGGTCCCGTGGCTCTGCCCCGGGGAAGCTGGGGTCAGCGGGGCAGAAGGAGAGCGTGGGTGCCGGGGAAGGGAGCCGGGTGGTCCTTGCTGCTCCTGCTCCCGCCTGGCTGCAGAGAGCAGCTGGAAGCATCGCACCCTCCTGGGGCGGCTCCTCCACCTCCAGGGCCTGGCGCGGACACCGGGGCTGCGGGATCCTCCTCACCGGCTGCGAAAGGCACAAAGGATCTGCCCTGGTTGGTGGTGTCTGGTGCTTCTGCCCTGCCACCCCTGCAGTCCTTGAGGTTCTGGGTTTGCATCAGAACGGCAGCCTACCACCTATCAGAGCCGCTTTTCATGGGCTAATACAAAGTGAAATACATTTTTTTCCTCTTCAGGACTCAGGGGCTGTGCTTCTTCTTTGCATTGGTTTTACAGGAACCCCAGAAAATCCCAGAAGACCCCAAAGGATCCCACAAATCACGCCGACACTTTTAAGCTGTTTGCGCTCGGGCTAATGAGCTGCTATTTTAAAAGGTTATTGCTAACAATTAAATCCGACTGCATTTTTTTATTGTTTTAAAATTGTTTGTAGCAGCTGTGCTTGACCCGTACGTAATTACAACAAGCCCAGGAAAGAGTCTGCCTCAGTTCTCTGTCCTGGCTTTTCCCGGTCCCCACGTCACCCAGTGTCCGTGAGCATGGACTGGGATGGGGAACGGGCACTTTGCCTGCAGGAGTGGCCGGGGGGGGGTGGAAGCTGCCTAAATGCTTCTCCGAGCTGCGTTCCCCGGGCTCACTGCCGGCAGTGGGATGACAGCAGGCAACTCTCCCCTGCTTGCCTTCTGGGTCGCCCTTTCCAAGCTGCCCTCGTGGACTCTCCTCCCCTCCTGCTGCCTTCGCTCCCTGGCGATGCCCCCTTCCCGCGCCTGGGTTCCACCGCCCGAGCCCCGGCAGATGCCCCGTGGGCCCTGCGCACCCGGACCCGCGCTCCTCGGGAGGGCTGGGCTGTCCTCGCCCAGATTTTGGGGGCTGCCCCGCAGGCGTGCAGGGACAGGGCTGGGTGCCGTGCCCTTCCCTGCAGAGCGCCAGGTTTTAGCTGTTCCCCCTGCTTTTCTGAGCTCTGCCTGAGCTGGCATGGTCCCTGCACCCTCATTTTGCTTCAGCGCCCGCTGCGAGCGCAGGATCCTCCGGCTCCCTTTCAACGGCCGCAAAGTGGCTGCACGGGACCTGGCAGCCTGCGTGTCCCTGCGGTGATTCCCACGCAGACGGTACGTCCTGCTCTCCCATGTCCGTCTGTCCAGCCACCCAAAGGCTCTTGAAAAGGTTTGCATGAATGAGCTGATCTAGCTTTGTTTCTGCTGCCATGGTTTGCCCTTTACCCTTTGGCCTTTGCCCAGCTCCGTGGCCAGGGGAGCGGGTTTGGCCACAGATCACTGCACAGCTGGCCAGATGCTCTGGCAGAGCACAATGAGCCGTGGGGGGGGCTCGCGGCTCCTCCCGCTCCCGGCCCCGGGCACTGGCATGCTTGGTAAAACACCAAACGTGGCGTTTTTCTCCCGCTGCAAGGAAGACTTCAGCGTGGGTGCTGTGCGTGGGCTGTGCCCAGCGCCGCCCCAGCGCCGCCCCAGCGCGATGGATGCTGCTTCCCGCTGGGCTCTGGGTGCTGCGCCCCGTCTCCATCCTGCTTTTCTTCCACTCTGCCTGTGCTGATGCAGCAAACCTGAGGTTTTTCGCTGCCTGGTGCGAGCCCTTGGTGCTGGGGTGGATCTGACAGCTCTCGGCTGGCGTGGGGGGACGGTGCCTGTGCTGCTGGTGCAGCCTGGCTCTGGTGGGACGTCTGTGTGTGTCGCTGGGCTGACGTGCGGCTGCAGGCAGGGAGGAGCCGTCCTGCTAGGTCTGCCTTCACCGAGGACCTTTACCTTGTCTGCTTGCGAGGCTCCAGGGCCTCGGGATGCCTGCAGCGTCTCCAGTTGCAGGATTGCTCTCTTGTTGCTTTCCATGCCCCCCTCGCCCCGCTGAGCTGCGCCGCCAGCCCGGCCTGAAGCCCGCAGGGGCTGAGCGCTGAGCGTGCCCTGCGTGCGGGTGCAGGCAAACGCTTGCCGTCTGGCCAGCTTGCTGGAAGGCAGATGGTGGGCTGGCGAAGGCGCTCCCCATTGCCACCTTTTCTCTCATGAGTATCCCGAGGAAGGAACAGCCCTGCCTCATTCCTTGCCCGCCGCGTGGCTGGCTGGGACTCTGTCCTATGCAGGTGATGCCATTTTCCCCCTGCTCCTAGGTGAGGCCCCATCCCTGGAAACATTCACGGCCAGGTTGGACGGGGCTCTGAGCGACCTGGTCTAGTTAGCGGTGTCCCTGCTCACTGCAGGGGGGTTGGACTAGATGGCCTCTAGGGGTCCCTTCCAACCCCAAACATTCTGTGATTCTATGAGGTATCAATCAGCTGGGTGTGCCAAAGGCCTGTATGGGGTTTTGTGTAGGTGTGCGTCCAGCAGCATCGAGATCACAGTGACAGCCCAGGCTACACGTGCAAATCTGGGTACGTGCACGGCTGCCTGCGGGCTGGAGGCACCACAGAAACCAGGGTCTGGAGCAGATGATTCTGTGCTGGGTAACAGTGGTGGAAAAAGTTGTCAGAGGGAGCATGACACCAGGAGCTATTTGTTCAATCAATGATTTACCAGATGTGTACACTGTACTAAAGGCTTGTAAACATACTTTAATGGCCAGCTGTAAATCCAGGCAGTAGCAGTGCCAGCTCCATCTCCATCAGACGTGTTTTCGGAACAGCAGTGCGAGGGCTCTGAATCACTTTGTTATAAGCTCTGTCAGCTCTGCAATTGTGCGTGTAAATCAAGGAACGAATGTCCTTAGGTCAAAATTATTTGAATGTCAGGAAAGGTTTTATGACTGGCAGCTTTTCCTTTCCTGGGCTCCCTGCAGCTTCTTGTCTTCCACAGGCGGCATCTCCAGAACGTTGGGTTTCCGTCCCAGTGCCCCCAGTGCGTGGCTGTGTTTTCACTGACTATGCTGGAAGTCTCTTTTGTTAATCACTGAAGCAAAGCGTCATTAGTGAGAAGTGTAGGGTGTACACAAAGAGCAACTTGCCAAATTACTAATAAGCAGAAACTCCATCCATCTTAATGAGACAGGGTTAAGAAAATAGCACCCTGGAATACACACAATGGAGCCTTCCCATGCTGTTTATTTATTCCTGTTAGAAAGCAGCTCAGGACTCCATCTCTGGTGCCGCTTGGAGATTGTCGCGTGGTTTCCACACCACGGGCTACTTATGCTCTTGCAAATCATTAAGCGTGAGAAAGATAAATAAATAAGTGGACGGATGGCTCAAAAAATTATTAGAGGGAAGATAAATATCTGGCTTCCAACCAAATGAAACACCACCACGACAAAGCACCAATTCCAGGCTCTCTTTGCTGCTGAGCGAGTTAAGGTTGCAGCGAGCAGCCGATGAAGAGAGCGAGCGCACTGCTGGTGGCAGGGCTCGACATCGTCCCTGCAGGCCGGGGCAGGGACGCTGCGCAGCGCTGGTCGCGCGGTGCCAGTCAGGCAGCCCCTGGTGCGGGCAGCCC
>NW_009258681.1:279152-279528 GCF_000687185.1 Egretta garzetta
AGCCGTCGCTCCTGGGGTGCCGCCGTGCCCCCAGCTCCAGGCTTGCGCTCTGGCCACCCGCCCCCGTGCCATCTGCACTTCGTTACGCAGCATGGAGCAGGGCTGGGAAGAAGCAGAGAGGGGCTTTCATTTGGGGAAAGTCAAGGAAAAATTACAAACCCATTTATTTTCTGGTTTTTGTTATGGAGGGTCCAAAGAACTCCCAGAAGCCCCAGCCAGCAGCCTCGAGGCCGAGAGACCCCGGTGAGCTCTCAGACCCCCCAGATAATTCACATTCTCGCCCAGTGACTGCTGCGGGCGCCTGCTAAGGAGCCCGTGGGGACCCTGGGGTTTGGTCTGCCGGGTCTGCAGGGCCCAAGGATGAGCAGCGGCGGGG
>NW_009258681.1:279626-281338 GCF_000687185.1 Egretta garzetta
GCTCTCTGCTGATTTCGGGGTGCGGTAGGCTGGTTCCCTGGAGAGAGGTTTGCCACAGAGCGAGAAGCGTGAGGCGGCACTGCCTCGTGGTGGGTAGGGCTCCAGCTCCCTTCCTTTGGGGTCCTCACCAGCGCAGCCAGGGGTCCCCGTGTGCTCAGTCACTGTGGGGCTGCTCCTGGGCTGAGGCCCCCCTCGTGTCGGCCCGGCAGTGTGATTTATAGCTCCCCAGTGACTCGCGGCACTTCCCCGGGTTACCCTGGCCCGGCAGGAGGGGTTTGCACCCACACCAAGGTGCCTGCAGAGCTGTGCTCCCCAGCCACATTTTTCTTTTGTTGGGTAAGAAATGACTTGCAGCGCGTTTCACGCAAGCAGATCAGCTGCCGGATATTTTATTGAATGCCAGCACTCGCTGTATGTTATTCAAACTTTATATATGCTACAGACCCTCTCAGCAGCCTGCACCTGGTCCAGGGCAAAGCTGAGCCTCATAGAGAAGAATGTGCTGTAATGCAGCAAGTTATTACAGGATAAATATTTATAAGCCCCTGTAAATATTTGCCATCAGTTCCCTCCTGGGACTAGGGGCAGACGGTCAGAGTTTCAGCAGTGCTGAAGGCGTTAGCTGTTGTAGTTCTTTATATGTTATCTCAGCTAGTAAACCCTTTGCTGATTGTGTTTAGTTATAGCATTTAATGGTGCTAATTTCACACTAACAGGAGACATTGGCTGGAACTGTTGCGTGCCCTGATCCCGGCCCTGCTGCGGGCTGGCTCTTGGTGCAAGCGTCCTCTGCATCCCAGGCGGTGCCGAGCGCCAGCCCGGGGCGGCGGAGCAGGTCGCCACAGCTGCAAAACCTCCCCGCGCAGTTTCCCGTGTCGTGGGGCGAGGGAGCGTTCCTGGCTGCATCGGTGTTATTGGAACCTCGGAGCTATCCGCTGAGAAAACCAGAAAACAAACACAGCAAAACTAACATCCTCCTCGGCAGGCTGACCCCGGCGGGGGCTGGCGGCCCTCAGCTGGCCGAGGGGGTGTCTAATCTAAAGCAAATACTCCCTGGGGGTGTCCAGGAGCTGCCCTGCTGCAGGAGGTGGCACAGGACCCACGCGGCACTGCTGGGGTGGCACAGTGGGCTCCCCGTACGGGGACGTGGGGCTGCCTCCACCAGCGCTTTCCGTCTCCCCCTTGGCAGGGGCACGGGCACCGAGGGGCAGAGCGAGCCCTGGCGCGGAGCAGCCGCCGGTGGGTTTCATGTTGCCCTGTTTGGGGCAGGGGCAGTGGATGCCTGTGGCCGGCCGGTCTCAGCTCCCCCATCGCTGCTGCCTCCGTTGGGGCTGAGACGGGGCCAGCGCAGCGGTGGGAAACCGGGAAAGAAATGCCAGGGCAGGCAAGGCCATGACTCCTCCATGCCCCCAAATGCAGCAGTAAAACAATGGGCCCTGGGCAACAGCGCTTGCCGGATTGTTGCATGGGACTATTTGGGGGCTCCACTTTGCTGCTCATGCACGAAAGCCAGTCATTTGGCAAAAATCAGCTCAGTTAGCAGGCATTGTTCGTAAAGAGCCCGGGGCTGAATGGGCTCAGGGCTAATATATTCTATTATCCCACGCCTGCCTGTTTCCCCGAGGCGGCGTGGAGGGAAACGTGCATTCCAGCGCCGGGCGGCCGGGGCAGAGCGTGCCCTGCTGGCCCTGCGGGGCTGCCCGGCAGGCAAT
>NW_009258681.1:281526-281829 GCF_000687185.1 Egretta garzetta
GGCTGGGGGGACGAACAATGGAGCAGAAATAAGCACGGTTAATTGGGCTGGGCTTTTCAAAGGGGAGGAGAGGACTGGGGATAGCCGAAATTGTGCATGTTGCAAAGCATCTCATTATTCAATAAGAATATGTTAGCCCCTGTGGGAGAGGCAGCAATAAATGGCTATAAAGCAAAGTTAAATGATGACATTAGCGACTATGCAGAGATTTAAGAAGCAGCGGGCTACACAATTATGAACGGAAATGGCTGCACAGGCTTCGCTCAGAATAGTTAATGCCCAATTTGGAGGGGGTTTGTCGGA
>NW_009258681.1:281865-283411 GCF_000687185.1 Egretta garzetta
CAGCTGCTATTTAAGATGCCTTATACTGTGTATTAAGCAATTCAGTGGTCTAGACCAGAGCTGTTGGCCTTTTTTTTTCCTCTTTTTTTTTAAAAAAAAAGAAAAAATGGATTGCTGGGCAATTGTCTTTCAGTTCACAATTCACTCTCGGGTTCCCCCACAGGCGCTGCTGCTGTGAACGTGGGTATCAGATACAGAAGAGAGAAGGGAGCCAGCAAAGACCTTCCCTGGGCTGGGTTCAACAATTGTCGAGGCTTTGCGCGTGGGTGGATTTAGCAGCCGAGGCGCGATGTCTTGTAGCTTTCCCGCCTGGATTGAGTGCTGAACTGCGGCAGGCAGCCCTTCCGGCGCGTCAGGGTTCCAGCCAGCCCGGCAATCCGTGTGGGATGCTGCAGGTACGCGGTGGCACACACCTCTGGAGTGACCGTGACAGGACATTGCCTTGCTCCACGTGGTATTTGCTGAGCTGGGGATAACCTGGCTAGTTTTATCGCAGTGTTATTGCTGTTGCCTTTGGAGAGCTCCCCAACTTGTGAACAAGAGTTTCCCAAGTCCCCATCTTGCCTGCCTAGAGGTGCTGCTTCTATCACACTACTCAGCCTGGAATAGAAAGATAACAGCACCGCCAAGTAAAACGCGCCACCGCCACTCTGCAAATGGAGAGGCTCTGGGAGTTTCTTATGAACTTGCAGTCGAAAATAGAGTTACTGGCACAGTTCAGTTCTGAGTGCCCCAGATGAGCAGGGGTCGTGTTCTGGACCAGAGCCGTGTTCCTGAGGATCTAACACCTGGGTGCAAATAAAGATTCTCGAGAGAAGTTCAGCCCAACAGCCCTGGAGCGGGTAAGTGCCCTGTCCTGTGTGACACATTACAGCATGCTACTGGGATGCTGAGGTATTTGCTACATTCTCAAAATGAGGTGTTTTAGTGTTTCTAAACTGATTTTGGTAAAAGCAAATGCTAGGGGGTCAGAATTCCCCAAGGGATGGTAAGTCCATTTTGCGGCTGTTTCTCGGTGCAAACAGCGATCGGTGCTTTGCTACCGTTTCCTGAGCCCAGGCAGCGGGAGAGGCCCTGCTCCACCCCGTTGCCTCTTTCATTCAGCTGCTGGCACCTTATGGCAAAGACTTCTCTTGTTTACTGCTGGATTCTCCACTCCATTAGTGGTGCTGACTGGCTTCTCTCTTCTGTTGGCCCTCAGGTGAAAGTGGCTCTTTCACGCTTCCAAGCTGCAGAGCCTCTTCCATTTACCTCTCAATGAGGTGTAGTTCCTGTATTAAATAGCACAAGCTATTTAGGCAGAAGGCAGCAGCAGTAACGGGAGCTTTGTGTGAGTCTGGAGGAGGGAGCTCAGGAGAGGTCCCTCGGATGTGGACGCGTGGGCACATGGAGGGCAGAGCCACTTGATGGCCAGATCTTGTGCACATGGGGACTGAGACAGTTCCTTCTGCCTGGCTTGCGCTGAGGGGCACCCTGCGCTGCCCACAGAGTGGCCACAGGGCTCCACGCCTGCGCTGGCACCCGAGTGGGTTCACAGCCACCATCC
>NW_009258681.1:283674-283972 GCF_000687185.1 Egretta garzetta
CTGCGGGGGGAACAGTGGATGCTGCTGTTGCACGGCTTCTGCTTGCCCGGCAAGGGCTGGAGCCAGGTTTCCCAGGCGCAATACCTCTTTAAGAAACAGACCGACTCTTTCTCTCGCACACGGTTTTTTTTTCTTGCAAATACCATAGTTTTTGTTGGAATTTGTCCACAGGGAAATGAAGTCTGCACGGTCCAGCCCAGGTTCTCAGAAACATCTGTAGCGTTGGAATAGCCGCTCAGGAGCGCCGAGGCCTCCCAGAGCTGCCCTGGCCCGGCGCCCGGGGTGCCCGGCGGCGGGG
>NW_009258681.1:285113-287994 GCF_000687185.1 Egretta garzetta
GCGCTTCTACGCCAAGCCCCACCAGTGCGTGGCCATCCCCGCCGACCTGCGGCTCTGCCACAGCGTGGGCTACGACAAGATGGTGCTGCCCAACCTGCTGGACCACGAGACCATGGCCGAGGTGAAGCACCAGGCGAGCAGCTGGGTGCCGCTCCTCAACAAGAACTGCCACATGGGCACCCAGGTCTTCCT
Organism: Egretta garzetta; assembly: GCF_000687185.1. Taxonomy (NCBI): domain Eukaryota; kingdom Metazoa; phylum Chordata; class Aves; order Pelecaniformes; family Ardeidae; genus Egretta; species Egretta garzetta. Next base: position 285,306 of record NW_009258681.1, read on the forward strand.
CTGCTCCCTCTTCGCCCCCGTCTGCCTGGACCGGCCGGTCTACCCGTGCCGCTGGCTCTGCGAGGCTGTGCGCGACTCCTGCGAGCCTGTCATGCAGTTCTTTGGCTTCTTCTGGCCCGAGATGCTCAAGTGTGACCAGTTTCCCCAGGATGACGTCTGCATTGCCATGACGGCTCCCAATGCCACTGAGGTCTCCAGGCCCAAAGGTAAGGTGTGACCAGCGCCGCGGCCCTGCTCCTGGTGCTTTTCTCTGGGCTGATGGGGCAGGAGTGGGGCTGTGTGGGACCGAAGGGGGCCTTGCGGCAGGAGGAGGCTCACCTGGACTCTGCTGCTTGGCAGCAGTCCTCCTCCAGCCTCTGCGCACTCTGCGAGCGCTCCTGTCCCGAGGAAGGCAGGACATCCTGCCAGTTCCTCGCCTCTGTCCCGGAGCTGAGCCCGGGAGTAGATGGTGTCGGGGCACGGCGGGTGCGTGGCTGCTTTGATCCCCACGCAGGCACTGGGGCTCCAACCCTCCGTCCTCCAGGTGCTGTGCCGCCCTGGCAGCACTTTCTCTCCCAAGCCCAGCTCCTGTGGGGCTGTTCTTGGCAGCAGCAGGGCAGGTCTCAGGTGGGGCTGTGTGCGGGCGAGGGGGCACGAGATTTATCAAGAATGCCTGGGAAAAGCAGATGTGGTTCTCATTTGTTTCCATCACGGGCGGCAGGTCTGTTTGGTGCCAGGCTGGCTGGTTTGTCCAAGTTGCAATGAGTCTGGCTTGTTGCTGAAAACTTTTAAAATAAGTAAATACCCTGGTGTCGCTTCAGCATTCTGCATCGGAACGCTTTGAAAGGCTGGCAGGAGGGATATTTGTAGAGGGAGGAGGCAGAGGGCTTTAAAAAAGTGCAATGCTTTCCTGTGTCCAGAGCTTCACTGAAAGGGATGGGCACTCCGGATTTCACGAGGGGATAGCGCAGGCACTCGTGAGGAGCTCGGGGACAGGGGAGCCGCGCGTGGGGCTCAGCGATTCCTGAGGCTTCCGCACCGTGTCTGGAGCTCGTCGCCCTTTGCAGTGGCCGCTCACGTGCCGTTACCTTTACAGACAAAGGCTTTACGTCGTGCTCTGCGGGGAGCCCTTGCCCGGCCTGCCGGGGACTGTGCAGTGTTATCCCACTCATCCCAGTGGGATTCGTATTTCCAGGAGCCTTTGGTTACGGGGCAGGAAGCCAGTGTGGGGGCACATGGAAGGGAGCAGAGAGCGACGGCTTGAGCGGGATGGGGCAGTGCCTGGGGACAGGCAGGGACAGACACCTGAGCTCGACTCCCGCCAGAGCTGTGCAGGGAACCCGTCGTGTCTCGGTGTGAAGTGTGTACCCACGGGGGGTGAGGTTTGGCTGCTCTCGCTCCCGGGCACGCAGCCTCTAAAAAAAGGTGGGGTTTGGCTGCTCTCCCCCCCGGGCACGCAGCCTCTCCCCGTGCGGCGCTGACGGCAGCACAGCCGCGCTGGCTTCCTCGCCGTGGCTTATGCTTACTGATGGCATTGCTGGAGGAAGCTCTTTGTTTTCCAGGAAGGCTCTAAAATCACGTCCTGTGTGAACCTAGACCCTTGGTCAAGACCACAGTCTTGTCCTGGGTACGAAGGTTGCTTTTATTGCTGGGGACTTGCAGCCAAGCGTGCTCCTGGGGCAGCTGGGTCTGAGCTGCTGGCTCTACAGTTGCCGCTTCCCAGGGCTGAAATGGAGTTTGAGCTTGTTTGCAGGTCATTCATTTTAATGAACGACCCAAGACCTGGGAAGTCTTCTAGGTGAGCAGCTGAGTTTTCCCTTGTGCAGTTTAGTAACTTTGTGATCCCCTTTCAGTCCTGTCTTGACAGCAGTATTGGGGTGGGACATCACTGCTTGCTTTTGGTGCCCATCAGCACGGTATTTGGGCACCACGCTGTCCTTCACAGGCATCGCTAAAGGGACTCGCAATGACATCAGCTCAGGTCTGAGTCGGGTGTGCACCTATTGCTGGTCCTGCCTGGCGTGCAGGGAGGCCTCATTCTGCACGAGCCTTAGGGTGTATTAACTTGTTCTTCGAGTGAGCTGTAAATCGGAGCTGGGTGAGTATTGCGAGGAAGCATTGCAGCTGCTCAGATAAACCGCTGTCTCTTAACTCGTTTGCAAAACTTATGTCCCAAGCACTTTTAAATGAGCAATTTGTTCACAAGGTTATTTACAGAAAGTAAGTCTTTAAACCTGTTGTGCAGATGTGAAGTCTCTTCAAGCATTCAGTGGAAAAGCGTAAGCAGCCATCTTCACATCGCCTGGCTGCTTGAAAGGCTTTCAAGAGAAACCCTTGCACGTGCTGTAGCCGAGCCCCCGCAGCCCCGGAGGTGTCAGGCCGAGCTCCCTGTGCCCATCGCACCGGCTGGGGCACTTCGCGCTGTGGGGACGAGCAGTCTTGCTAGAAAACGCCTCCTCAAGGCGAGGAGGCCAGCCCTGGTGACCTGCTGGGACAGACCTGCTGCCCATAGCTGTGTCGGCTCTCGTGGCATTCGCGCTGGTCATGGGCAGGGGGATCTGGCGTGTGTTCTCCTGTGAGTAACCCTCGGCTGGTGAAGGTCCGTGTGCCGCGGGCGCCTGTGCTGGGATGCTCTTGCCCCTGACAGCTTGGAGTGGACAGAGCAAACTCAATTGCAGCTGCTGAATTGCAGCCGGGCGCTCCTGCTCCC
>NW_009258681.1:289286-289900 GCF_000687185.1 Egretta garzetta
GCTGCGCGGGCGTCCCTGCCAGCCTGGGCGTGCCAGAGCGTTCCCAGGGGCTGCCGTAGCACAGCTAAAACAAAGCCTGTGTTTTCACCAGGGAGAAATGACTCTCATTTTCCATTTTTGTTTTTTTTTTTTACTTTGGTTGCCTGGAAAGCTCATCGGGTGGGCGCAGAGGTGGCTTTCGCGCTTGTTTGTCTGGCCCATGCAGACTCTGCCAGTCTTGCAGCGTGCTCTTTGGCTGCTGAGGCACGTCAAGGTGCTTTGCACGCTGGAACGTGTGGAGCTAATGCATGGCAGGTACCCCCTCTTGCTCCGGGGGGTGGTCCCCAGCACAGGGACCAACTCCTGGCACCGCAAGCTGCTGGCGCTGTCGCCCTCCTGCCAGCATCCCCTGTCCCCCATCAGGAGCTCGTTAAATGTGCAGCCTGGATGGAAATATTCCGGCTGCTGATTTTAAAAATAAAGTGTTGGGGACGTCATCGTGTCCCCAAAGGCTGGCTTCTGCCTGTGTCACTCTAAGTTGAGATGGTAAAAGTGGCAGTTGCACGTGAGGATTTTGGAGGAGGGGGTTACCCCCGGTGATGGGCGGGTCTCGCAGGGGGCGGGGGAGCAGGGGG
>NW_009258681.1:296968-297312 GCF_000687185.1 Egretta garzetta
TGGGTTTTGCCGGCCTGGCTGAGGGCGGGAAGCGGGTGAGTGCTGTGTCTGCACGCCGGGACCGGCAGATGTTTCGCTGCAGCTCCGTCCCCAAGAATAACTCCCTTGTGTGGGAAAGAGCCCTCCGTTCTGCTGGACCCGGAACAGAAGCAGCATCTCCCAGCTCAATAAATTCGTGCGCCAGTAGCACAAATCTGAATGTGTGCCGCTGGGTGGTCTCCGCTCTGGCTGGAGACGGGAACCTGGAGACAGATTTTCATTCTCTGGGTGAAGTGAGCTTTCCTCCCAGGGTGGCTCTCGATGAAACGTCCTGGGCTGGCGTCTCAAGAGGAGGATGGCGGCCG
>NW_009258681.1:298380-298699 GCF_000687185.1 Egretta garzetta
CGGGGCTGGGACCTGGGACCCCGTGGCAGGGTGCCTGGGCGCGTGCCGGCCTCGAGGGCAATGATCTGGCACGGGCAGCCCGGCTCTGCAGTGCTTCTCGAGCTGGCTCCTCACCACCTCTTCTCTCCTCTTGCCAGGAACGACGGTGTGTCCCCCTTGCGACAACGAGATGAAGTCGGAGGCCATTGTGGAGCACCTGTGTGCCAGCGAGTTTGGTAAGGAGGAGCGCTGGGGGCACAGGGCAGCGCAGCTCCTGTGTGGGCCTGATCCTGCACCGCTGCCTTTACCTGCCCGCCCCGAGAGCAGTGTGGCCAGCAGT
>NW_009258681.1:299394-300547 GCF_000687185.1 Egretta garzetta
GAAACGCCGCGCAGGACGAGGGCCCCCGGCGCAGAAGCAGCGATGCTGCAGGCTGCGAGCAGAGAACCAGATGGTGCTGGGCTGGGGGCTGGGGCTGAGGCAGAAGTGGCGGTGCCTGTTCTCTGGTGAACTCGGCGGGGTTCCTAACTTAACCCTGGTGTTCCCGTGCTCCTGTGTGCTTGCAGGAATGGCACGTAGCAGGGACCCCTATTCTGCTTGCAGTCACGAAGGAGCAAACCTTTCCCCAGATTGCTCGTACTACTGGGTTTCTTTTCAGCAAAGTTAGGCTGCTCTTGTCAAGTCCAGGTGTAAAAACCCAAAGCCAGTCTTTGTCTAGCTAGGGCCAAGCAGCGAGCTTAAAAAATGCAGAGCTACTTGAAAAGCTGTGTCCTAAGTACATTAAGACTGAGTCAGACAATCATAGGTAAATAGAACTTCATTTAAAAAAAAAAGTATCTCAGGGAAAAATACTCGCTTTCTCAGATCAAACCCAGAATTAACTGGTTTTGACATCTTTGCTGGTGTGTGTGACTTCCCCGGAAGGTTATTAAAGGCATATTGAACAAGGTGTGCATTCCTCGGGGATTAGCACTTGAATGTGCCCTGTGCCAGAGCGCGCCGTGCAGCCCCAGACCTGCTCTGCGTGGTGGGCTATTACCCTTTCTGCTGGAAATGAGTTCTCAGCTCCTGCAGGTTTGGTATGCCAGAAGTCCTAAGTTCAGCGCAGGCTTTTTCTAACAGGGAAAAGCATCAAGAGGAACACCCATGCAATAGTTTCCCAGGAATGCGCGTACTTTGAGCCAGGTTGCGTAGCAGACGCGGGCGTTCGGCGCGGCAGCCTGGCTAGGGAGCGGGATGAGCCGGAGCTCTCTGAGCTCTGCCCCGGGCGGGCGTCAGATGAGAGAGGAAGAGGAGCTGGCCCTGCCCCACTGCATCCCTGCGGAGAGACTGCAGGGAGCTCCCCAGCTGGCAGGGAGGGAGCAAGCGGCTCTGGGGCCAGCGCCCCTGCTTTGGGCAGGGGCTGCGTGCCCGGGTCTGCGGTGGCGCAGGGGCATCGCCCCGCTCCGGGGGCTCTGGGCCTGGGGAGGAGCGAGGGGTGCTGGCCGGGTGGCAGCGGCAGGGTCCCTCGGCGGGGGGCCTGCGGCCACGCGCT
>NW_009258681.1:300585-303255 GCF_000687185.1 Egretta garzetta
CGCTCCAACGGCGGGAATCAGGGCCTAAGCCGGAAGTATCCACGGCCTCGGTGGAGCGGCTTGGGACATGGACTTGCCCACAGAGTAAGTTGGTTATTGGGAAATTTTGTGGTGACAGCGTCCAGAGGATGGAAATATTTCTTGGCAGGCGGCTCCCTGGGTAGGGCTGCAGCGAGTGGCCAGATAGAGCGTTACCGTGCACCATGAGCAGCAGAGGAGCAGCAAGTAGAGGAGAGCTCAGCCCCCGTCCCTACCCCCAGTTCAGCCAAAACGTCCGTGAAGGTTTTCACAGAAGCCTTTGGGGTGGCAGGGATGGGTCCCTGTTCCCAGGCCAGCTGAGCTGGGCCCCAGCACGGAGGGAGGGAAGTGGCAGGCTCGGCTCGCTGGGAGGAGCTGTGCTCTCTGCGGGTGCTGTGACCGGGCGCCCGATGCCCACCTCCAGGCGACCGCAGCTCCTGCAAACGCGGATAGATTCGAACCAGCTGGTGTGAGCCCTGGGGATCGCTTTGGTCGTAATGTCAGGCCTCACGACGGTGTCAGCACGGCCTCACGACTGTCTCAGATGACCACGTTTCTCCAGCTTTGTATAAAGTCATTTGTTTTCTCTGCCAAAGCAGAGCCTGATGGGTTTTTTTGACCATTGCAAGGAATTTGGGATCATTCTTTGTCCTGTGGATCAGGACCACTCCAACACGTAGCTTTATTTTTTAAACATCAGAGCTTTTGCTGATGCTGAGGTTGCTCCCGTTCCTCCTCCTTCCCACTCCTGCTTCCTCTTTTTGTGTCAGAAGGAGGTTTTTCATTTGAAAAAGAGGTGACCTCCCTACCATGGAGAAAGGCAGCCGGGCAGGACCCAGCTGGTGGCTGCTGCGTGTGAGCCATTGCTGTCTCCACGCTGGAAAGCTGCTCATGTCTCGGATGTGCTTTTGTTCCTCCCTGTCACCGGGCTCGATGGCGGCAGGAGCTCACCTTTCGGCGGGGTAGGCTTCATGCAGCTGCATTTGGTGTTTCCTCCCTTTGTCGCTGTGTGACCCTCCCCGCCCAGGAGGGTCCCGGGCGCGCGTCGCGCTGCCTCCAGATGTGCCCGGTCTGGGGAGCGGAGCGAGGGAAGAGACGCGACGCAGGGCAGGGCGCTCCTGGGGGTGTCCCAGCTGCAGAGAGGCGCCAGGAGGGGAGGCATCGGCTTCGGGACGTTTCCTCAAAGCAGAGTGCGTGGCCCTTGGATCTTTGTTTAGTCTTGGGGGGTCACTGTCGTGGGGCGATTTCTCAAGGAGAGCTGTTTATCTGGCACTAAGACAAACTCCCAGCCCTTCAGACTGAGATTTCTCATGCACATCCACCAAGGTAAACACCGGCAGCTGACAGGTTACAGATCCTCATCGAAGCCAGACACGTACAATAAATGTTTAAACTAGCGTGTGCTGCATGGGGCAGCTGCGGTGGGTCCTGCACCGATTCCTGCAGGAAGGTTACTGCGGGTTTCACTTGGAATCATAGAATCGCTTTGGTTGGAAAAGACCTGTAGGATCATCAAGTCTCCGGCGGCTCGTTACAGACACGGTGCGAGGAGCATTTTGCCCACCGCTGGTGCGTGGCTGTGCCGGGGTGGGAGGTGGCTGTGTAGCAGCCCCGGGAGTGGCGTCGGTCTCGAGGACGGCAAGGGGAGGGAGCTGCATCCAGCTGTGAGCACAGGAAGACTGTAAAGGAAAGGGACCTTTCTTCCCTGGGCCAGGAGAGGGCCTTGGACAAGATGCTGGGGCTAGGAGGGGTGCCAGGAGACCTCCAGCCTTGTGGGCCAGCAGGACTCGGGGTTTGCAGGCGTTTGAGCAGCAGTGGTTGCGGGTGCTGGTTTGAGGCAGCTCAGCAGCTCCTTCAAGAGCAGGGTGGCTCCGGGGCGGCAGCGTGCCTCGCTGTCTGCGCAGCCCTGGCTGGGGCTCGCCATGCGACGGTTGCATGGTGGGAGTGATGTGCACGTTCCTGTGCCCCCGACGAAGCGTTCGGCACTGTCTGTCCGCTGCTGCGGCCGCCCTGCCTGTGGGCAGAGGGGACCTGGCTCAGCGCGGCCAGAGGCACCTGGAGATTGGTTTCTCCTTTCATTATTTCAGCAGCATGCGGGAGCTGCCTCCTCTTCTCCACCCTAGCCTTCTCCTTGGAAGGAATCATAGAATGTTTCATAGAATCATAGAATGTTTTGGGTTGGAAGGGACCCCTGGAGGTCATCTAGTCCAACCCCCGAAGGAAGGAAGCACCAGCCAAGTGCCTCCAGGGAAGGGGGAATGTTTTTCACCCAGCGTCTCTGCGCGCAGCCCCCAGCATTGCGCCTGGTTTGCTGCGCAGTGACTTGCCACAGAGCAGTCCCTGTCCCTGCGGTACGCAGCAAGGTCCCCTTGCACCTCTGGCTGTGCGCGGGTGCCGGGGTGCCAGGGCTGAGAGCAGGCAGCAGAAGCATCGCCCATGGCTCGGAGTGGGGCTGCGGGGGCGCAGGGTGCCAGCGACTGGCGCGGGTATGCGTGGGCTAATTGCAGTTTGGATTTGGGTGCGGGTCCGGTGTGCTGGGGGCAGTGATGGATGCATGATGAAGTGCGAGATTGCCCTCCCGTGCCCCCGCCGCCGCCTCCCCCAGCCTCCCTGGGCTGCAGCCAGGGTTTGTTTCTTGTCAGGCAGGCTGGG
>NW_009258681.1:303311-303654 GCF_000687185.1 Egretta garzetta
TGCACTGGAGACTGCAGTACAATCAATACACGCTGTTTATTTTTTCCCGTGACTGACAGCTCCTTGCCTGCAGCCTTCTCCTGTTACAGCCCTAATGTGTCTTCTGGCAGGCTTCCTCCTCCTGAGCGATTTCGAAAGGAAGGAGCAATGAGGCTGAAGGAAAAGCAGAGCTTTCCCTTCTCTCGCATTCCCTCCCCTGCCCCTGAGATGCCGGAGTGGGGCCCCTGCCCGCGCAGGCAGGAGAACAGCAGGGACCGTGTCCCGGTCCCAGGCTCCTGCACGCTGAAGAAGAGGGGCTGGAGGTGCCCGCGGGGCACAGCCGCGGCGGGCGCGCGGTGGCGGG
>NW_009258681.1:303863-311109 GCF_000687185.1 Egretta garzetta
GCTTTGCTCTCAGGTGGCACTCGTGCAGTGCTCCCAGTTTGCCTGGGAGACTGGGCTTCCTCTTTCCCCGTGCTGGGGTTGGGGCTGGAAAGCTGGAGCTGTAGGGGCATTGATGAAACACGAGTTGTGCTTTGTCAGGCTGGACCCCAACCAGCTCTGCGGGGCCTTCGCTGCTCTCGGAGCTGCCGCTGCCAAGAGGCATTTCACTCCGAGGGAGCAAACACTTTCATATACCCTGTTTCACATTAGTAGAAATAAAAAAAGACGTTTTTATATCTCCAGCGCTTCCTACTCTCTCTGCATTAGAGACAGCAGAGCTGTGCTGGCGTCTGATACGAGCCGTTGGTAGTTGGGGCCAAACTCATGGCTTGGTCTAATGGGGGTGCATCACCCCAGACCGGGGGCTGACCCACTGCTAATGGGAGCTGTGGCTGCTGATGGGGCAGCAGCTCATCCAGAGATGCTGCTGTGCCTCTTGTGTGTCCTCCCTGGGCATCCCGGAGTTGGAGCAATCCAGAGGGAAGTGCGAGGCGGCTTGGGGCCGCAGGAGAGGAGGACCTTGGAGGGGATGAGGCTGCCCGTGCTGGCCTTCTCTTCCCAGCTCTGATGGCCTCTGGTGCTGTGGTCCTGCTGGATGACGCCGTGGGAGAGGGAAGGGCTGGGGGATGCTGCAGTGCTGCGTCGGGAGGAAGGGTGCTGGGGCAAAGCTGGCCGAGGCTGCCGGCTGGTGCACGCAGGCTCTTGCAGGAGCTGTTGCGCTGTTGGAGGGTGGTGCAGCTACGTCTGATTCTCGTGCTGGCAGCTCGCTGTGGCAGTGGGCAGGGTCTGGTGAGAGGGTCCATCCCTTGTGCTGGGCTTCCAGCGCCGTCTGTCCTGGCCGTGGCAAAGCATCGGGCTGGGCTGACATCAGCTTCTTGATGCTGGGGCTGAGCAAGTGCAAGCGTGGGTTTAGCCCCTGGGAGGATTTCTGCTGTTGGAAACACAACATGGCTGAGAGCTGCTGAGTCCCATATTAAATCCTGAACTCTACCTTTGTTGTGTTTTGGTTTTTCCCTCCCAGCCTGAGTAATGCTTTCACTTCTGTGTTTTCTGGGAAGACCTTTTGAAGTGGGCGGCTGGACGCTGGCTCATGCTAGAGGTCTTCTGCCATGACTTGCTCACAAGCAGACGTACCGGCAGCACTCACGGGGAGGATGTCCTGGGACCATGCATGGCAAAAAACTAAAACTTCTCCCTGTGCGGTGCAGGATTCCCCCTCTGCCCAGAGCACCGTCAGCCGCACCGCCCCGGGGTGCGCTCGATGCCCGAGGGGAGCGGAGGGGAGAGGCTCCCGCTTGGCCAGTCCCGCGTGGTGGGGAGGGTCATCCCTGTCCCTGTGGGCATAGATGTCCCAGAGGGGCATGCAGCATCCCTGGGGATCCCTGGGGATGCTGCTCACCTCCCGCCCCGGCACCCAGGGGCCGCAGTGCTGGCACCGTGCCGCGCTGGATCTGGTGCTGCCTGGCTGGAGAGGGTTTTCCTGGTTTTAAGAGTAGTCCTGGCTGCGGTCAGCCACCGGCACTACTGGGGCGGCAGAGAATGGGGCTCTTCTGCCATCACCTCTCGTGGTCTGGCTGGGAGTCAGCTCCTGGTCCCGTCACTGCTCCCGTTCACAGGAGGGTTCGTGGTCTCCCTGCAGCCCCGAGGCTGCCGTCTGTCCACGGGCGGTCGCAGCGCGGGGATCGAGGGCCTTTCAGTGCAAGTGCATCAGCCAGCATCTTCAGGAGCACGGTGGACGCTTCAGTTAACAGGAGCTTGGCTGAAAGTGGAAGGTGTTGAGTGTGTTAGGTGAGGAGGTGTGATTGCAATTTAGTGAGGGAGCACAGGGTTGGTAAGAGGTGGAGCTGGAACGTGTGTGCATCACATGAGAGCGAAGGGGAAGAGGGGCTTGCGGCTGGCGTGCTTCCCCTGCAGCATGAGGCGTGGGCTGGGCTGGGCTGATGCCGCAGGCGATGCCGCGGCCGCGGGTCTCTTCCAGGGGTCAGCTCCCTCCTGGCAGCGGTGGCTGAAGATTTAGTCTGTGTGAGCAACACGTCCTGGGGGCTAAGAGGCAATTTCGGCTTTGCTCCCGCGCGGCGCTGAGACAGATTTGGTGTGGCTGAGGGGAGCGGAAAGGCCAGGGCTCCCAGGGAGGAAGCTGTTTGCTTTGGCAGCTCAGCTGGATCCTGGAGCCAAGATTCCGTCCGTCCCACTCGCACCTTTCCCCCGCTGCCTGCCCGCTGCTGGGACGGGGGTGTCCCTGGGGCCGGGGCGACGCCAGGCAAGCTGCAGCAGCAGCAAGTCGCACGATGGTCCCCCTGCCAAATCCTTTATGTTTTGGGAAAGCCGCAAGCCAAGGGGTTGCCTCCCGCTGCGTGGTGGTGTGCTCTCGGAGCTGGGTGTGCAGCCAGGACCAAACGTGCCCTCGGGCGCCACTTTTCCGATGTGCGCGGCAAATGCCAGAGCCGCGTGTCCGGCCCCGCAGCCGTGAACGTGCCCAGGAGTCTCGCCTGGAAAGCGGGTCTGAGCCCAAGGAGCGCGGCCGAAGTAGGGGAGCACAGGGGGGCCGGGGAGCCGGGTCAGTGCCAGAGGGGTGGAGACTGAGCAGTGATTATAATGCGTTTTTTGGGGTTTTTTTTCCCTCATGTGACTGCGTGGTGCACTCGGTGGTCCTTGAGCCAGGCTGCCTTTTACCTGGGTAGCACCGCGAACTCCCCCTGCTGATGAGGAGGAGGGCGCTGGTGCTGGGAAGAGCAGAGTCCTACGCAAACTGCTTGCACCCCAGCCAGCCTCCTCGTTGCTCCTCCCTGGCCCTGTCTGATCCTGTCTCTGTGCGCTGCTTTGCACAGGTGAGGTTTGGATGAGTTTTTAGGTCATGTCTGGATTTACGGTTCGCCTGGGCACTCCCTGAGCCTGCATCGCCGGCTCGCGAACAGAGAGCTGCTGTTGTGCCGGGAGGGGACCGGCTGCGAGCTCCCGTGCCAGACCCTCTCTGTCTTCCCCACCCTATGGTGCTTGGAGTCGAACAGCACCTCGGCTAGCTGCCAGATTGTTTTCTTCCTCTAGCAGCAAGGATCTAAACTTGTAGTGATCACAGCAAAGCAATTTGCAAACAAGCCGTTTTGAAAAAGTCTCTTATTCCTGGTATTTTACCATTCCTCTGCACCGGCGACCGCTGTGCTTAGTGCAAGGGTTCAAAGTCGGAATGGATAAAGAAATTGAGGTTCACATTGAGGGATGCTGCTGCCGCTGCCCAATTAATGTCATGGAGCTCAGAGCTGCCTGCAAACGACTTGCTTCATTTTCCAGATTGGTTGCAAATTGATCTGGTTCAGCATCTTTAGCTCCTTAAAGCTTGAGTCTCTTCAGCTCCTTAAACATCCTCAATTTGCAAAACAGATGGAATGAAAATTTCACTTAGGTTTCCAGTCCTGGATCGCTTCCTTGCACAGGAACAGCGTAACACGACAGGGCTCCTGGCGAGCACAGCAGGCGCTTTTGGCCCGTGGGCAGACAAGTACCGTTACTCCTGCTGCCAGCGCAGTGGCGGGGAGCACGAGGGTAACGCAGAGACCCTGCTGCCTCTCCGGAGCGTCGCCGCGCTGTCCTCTGCCATTCCTGCCTGCAACGGTGAGCAGAGCTGCCGTCCAGAAAGCAACGTGTGTTCGTGGCCACAAGTTCCAGCAGAGCAAGGCTCCGAGGGACGGTGCTGGGGGGGCTCGTGCCCCTGCCAGAGCCAGAGGCCTCTGCACGCCGCCTGCTGCACACACTCTGCGAGCCGAAGGAGAGGGGACAGCAGACAATTAATCACCTATCCCAGCACTATTTATCTGCGGCGCTCAAGTAAACTCCCAAATGATGGAAAGATGTTAGTGATTTTTGGCCATATGTGCTTTTCCCCCAAAATGGGGCAGAGCCAAATGGCGCAGCAGTGATACTTTAATGTACAACACATTTCCATCATTTTTCCCATGTAGACTAAATTCCTCTTCGTGGTTGTGGCAAAGGAACATTAATTTTTTTCTTTTTTTTATTTGGGTTGTGATTAACTCAGGGAAAACGCTGAACCAAAAGAGGAAAATATTTTCCATGGAAGTCGTATTGGATTGACTCCCCTTCTCCTGGGGAAGGTGCAGGCGTGTGGCAGCCCCACGCGGCTCTGCCTCCCCTGCGTGGGTCCCGTGGACGGGGTGTTTGCCATGGGGGCTTCACGGCTCGAACGTAGCGGTGTTCAGTGCTCGGGAGGTTGTTTCACAGGCACCCGAGGGCCGGGAGTGATGGCAAACAAATGCTTGAGAGGCCAAGCTGACCTTTTAAATGGCCCTTTCAAGAGTCTCTCTGTGCGTCTAGGGCAGGGAAATCACCTTGTTTACTCAGCTAACATTTTGCCAGCGAGGAGCGTTCCGCCAGCGGAACAAGTCTCCCTCTCAAATAAAAAGTGCCTGGTGTGCTTTGCTGGGGAAAAGGGAAACACAGACATCAGTGTTTTACCTTGGTGCTCTCCCAGGCACGGGGATGGCTCCGCTTCAGGCGCGAGGGTTTTTGCGTTGCGGTCAGCGGGCCGAGTCATTGCTGGGGCGATGGCGGGGAGCGGGGGGATGCGGGAGGGGTGCGGGTCGTTTTGTGTTTTCCCCTCTCTCTGGCTTGTTTTTCAGCTCTTAAGATGACCATAAAGGAAGTGAAAAAGGAGAATGGGGACAAGATGATCGTCCCACGGAAGAGGAAGGCGCTGAAGCTGGGGCCCATCCGGAAGAAGAACCTGAAGAAGCTGGTGCTGTTCCTGAAGAATGGGGCTGACTGCCCCTGCCACCAGCTGGACAACCTCGGCCAGTACTTCCTCATCATGGGCCGCCAGGTGAAGACCCAGTACCTGCTGACGGCCATCTACAAGTGGGACAAGAAGAACAAAGAGTTCAAGAAGTTTATGAAGAAGATGAAGTCTCCTGACTGCCCGACGTTTCCATCCGTCTTCAAGTGATGACGTGGGCAGCAGGAGCGCCGCCGCCTGGACCTCGAGCAGCCCAGCACGGCGGCTCAGTCTCGCTCCTCTGCAGCGGGGATGCTGGAGCCGGGCCCTCCTGCTCCTCCCTCCTGCTCCTCGGAGCTTCCCTTGCCGACCCCAGCCCTTCCACCTCCCCGCTGCCGGCATTTTCCTGATCGCCCGGGCATGCAAGTGTGACGCGCGTGCACCAAATGATCGCTGAGATCACACGTGATTTACATCCGCAACATCCAAAGACCTGTTGCTGTACAGATGTACATCCATTTAAACAGCAGCTATCAGGTAAAGAGGGCAAGCGGAGGGGTGTGAAGTTACGTCAAGAAATCACACCATTGCAGAAAGGACCCTTGTGACCATTTCTCCTGTCTTCATGGCTGCAGGATTGCCCTCAATTAATTCCTGTTTGTACCAGAGCTGGCCAATTAGGAAAGCATCCCATCCTCACGATAAAGGTTAACAAATGAGTAGTGGAGAACCCGTTACAACTTCTGATAAAGTCTCCCAGTAGCTAATTGCCCTCACTGTAAAAAAAATCCCATTGTAGTCTAAACTTGCTTACTCTAAGCCTTAGCCTGGGGTCCTTGTGATACCTTGATGGGCCAGGCCAGGGAGCCCTCCCTTAGCAGCATCTCTTGCAGCGTGTCACCAGGACGCCTGCCCGGGCTTCTGCCGAGCCGAGCTGGCCGAGCCCCTCGATCCCGGTGCCACGCTGCTCCTTCTCCAGCCCTTGCGTCCCTTGTGGCCCGGCCCAGCTCAGTGGTGCAGCAGCCCCTCCGCTGCCACGGGGCCAGTGGTGGTGGGGGGGGGCTGCCTCCAGCCTCATGCGGACCCGTGGCCGCAGCGGCGTTGGGCTGAGCGTCCCCCACCCTCACACCTCCCACGTCAGCCTTCCGCGGCAGAGTTCCCGTGCACGCGTGGCCGGTGCTGCTCGTGCCCAGACGCGTAGTTCGACTTTAGCCACATCCCGTTTGCTGGCCAGCCCAGCAGTCTGGGACTCCCCATCCGGGGAGCGCCCGTGGCCGGCTCCTCCAGCCTGTGCCACTCCCTAACTTCACCAGCGATATTTTTACAGTTTCTTCAGGCTGCTGGCGAGATACCAGACTGCAGAAGGCCAAGAACTGGTCCCTGTGGAACGCCACGGGAAATGCATCGTCTCCGTCTCTCCCTCTTTGCAGTTGCTGTGGGACCTCTCAGTTTCTAGGTTTTTGCCTGTTTGATGTGTGACAGCTTGGCTTTGTATCATCCTGGGTTGGGGTTTTTTTCCTTAATCAAAATGCCATGTTAGTGTGAGGTCAAATAGTTTATGAAAGGCAAAGAATATTGCATCCAAATGATTACATTTATTGACCAAGCTGAAATTCATTATTCCATTAATTGGACAAGTTCTCTTTCCATAGACCCCTATTGCTCACATTAATTATGCTGTCCTGCTTCCATTCAGTGCTCTCATCCATCACGATTACTCCGAGAGAATGAATCTCTTGCAATCTGAGATAATCCTGTTGTATTGCAGTTAAGTGAAATAACAAATCCTCATTTTTGAGGCTTAAAACCACCCCACTCGAAGCTGGTGAATTAATTATTCTTCAGCTCGGAAGCGCTGTTTATTCCCCACGAGGGGACAGAGCCGTGGACTTGACTGTAGAAGAATTCCTTGAAGAAGCCAAGCACACTGAGGGATGGTGTTTCACAGCTAACGGGGAGATGGATTTAGGGTGTGAACTCTGTAGGAACTCCCACTAGGTTGTCTTAGACCACCATTTATAGTAGCGTTGTTTCCTTGATGCAGAATTAATCATTGTAGATAATGTGCTTTATCGGTGAATTAAATAAATAAATAAACAATAGGCGTTAACGTCACGGATTGGTGAAGTGAAACGATGGGGAGGGCTGATGAGTCCAGCCTTGTCAGGAACAGGTCGTGGCCCACAGTCGAGACGCGTTGAGCTGAAAGGCCGGTTACCTTGGGGCACCGACGGCAACAGCGCCCGGCGTAGCCCCGTGGGGACCGGGGCAGGGACCCTCCACCCCCACCAGCTTTTCTTCCGCAGCCGGGCGGCAGCATGGAAGAGGAATTGGTTTTGTGTGAGAGAGAGATGCTAAAACGCTTGATTGAGCTGGGGCTTTCACGCTGTCGCTGCGCGTGGGTGTCCTGTCGGCCGCCTCTAGAAACCTGGCGGGTAACGGGCTGTCCATTTACTGTTTAAAAAAACATGTTTCAGCAGG
>NW_009258681.1:311438-312472 GCF_000687185.1 Egretta garzetta
GAGGAGTGTGCGATCCTTCGGGCTGTGTCCCGGGGCCGGAGAAACCCCGCGCCTCGGGGCCACCCGTGGGAAGAACGTGCTGTCACTGTCACTGTCCCTGCCTTCTTAAAGCATCGTACAACTGCCGGCGCCTCGGTTGCTTCCCGCACCCCTCTGACCCTGCATGCGTGCCCTTGAAAAGCCGCTCGGAGCTGCTGCACGGGTCGGCACGTCGTATCTCAGACGTGGCATTCTGGACGTTTCCGTGGCCTGGCAAGCACGCTTACCGTTCCGCTGCCAGCCCGCTCTGTGCTCTGCCGTTCCTGCCTGGGGCTGGCGGGGACGCTGGCCGGCTGTCGCTCCGCTTCCCTCCTGCGCTCCTGCTACGGGGAGGCTTTTGATAAAGTTAACAGCGCTAAAAGAAATGCGTTTGGTGTAACATCGGGTGCTAAGCAGTTAAGGTACCTTCACATTTTGGTTTAGTGTTATTTTAGATCATTAATTTAGAGAAGTGTGGCGGATGAGAGGGGGCTGTGTTTCTGTTGGGAAGCTTTGAGAAAGGGGAAATGTGAAGGGCAAGTGAGAAGCAGCACCATGGGGCTCGGCCTTCTCCAGGCAGCAAAAACAAGCGTGAGGCTTTCCGTTACAGTAGCTGGCATGGATTTTTTTATTTCTATGAAAATTCTTACACATTTTAAAGGCTGACAGTTATAACGATTAGCAGTATGAAGGCTAGCACAGCTCTTACTCTAGAAAAGAAATCTGGCCTGGAAGTACATGGAAGCTAAATGTCTGGAAACGGGAGCTTTTTCCCCTCCTGTCACTTCAGGGGGAGCTTGGTTGCAAGGAGAGGTGGGCGATGCGGTGAAATCGCCACCTCACGGAAATGCGACTGTGGGCTCAGTAAGGGGGGTACAGAAACACCGGCCCCGGCACCAGGAGACCCTGCACACGCTGGTGAGTGTGGAGCAGAGCGGGGCTGGTGCTTGGGGATGCAGAGCCTGGCGCCGGTGGACGCTGCCCCTGCGGCGGGACGGGCCCGCCCCCCGGCCTTG
>NW_009258681.1:313079-313426 GCF_000687185.1 Egretta garzetta
GGTCCTGTTCTGGGAAATCCCCATGCGAGCTTTTTGGCCCGTTCTGCTCCCGCATTCAGCTCAGTTGCCCTTTCGATACGATACGATTTATACGAGGAAAGCCTTGGCCATCCAGCCCGTCTTATTACTGTCTGTTCTCTTTGACTTGGTGACAGCAAAACGGGCTTCACTCTGCCCAGCACTGAAGCTTCAGTTATGGAGGAGGACTGCCACAGCTTTCCAATAATAAGATGTTGGGGCAAAGTCTGGCGGGCGTTGCGTTCACAAGCGTCCCTGGACCCAGGTGGTGATGGACGCTGCCTGTGGGTACCCCCCTGCCTGCAGACAACGGGCGACGCCGCCAGAGC
>NW_009258681.1:313651-315351 GCF_000687185.1 Egretta garzetta
GGATCCTGCCGTAGCCCGAATGGGATCCTGCTGTACCCTGAACGGGATCCTGCCATACCCAGAACAGGATCCTGCCGTACCCCGAATGGGATCCTGCCGTAGCCAGAAGGGGATCCTGCCGTACCCCGAACGGGATCCTGCCATACCCAGAACAGGATCCTGCCGTACCCCGAACGGGACCCTGCCGTACCCTGGCATGTCCATGCAGCTGTAGAATTCAGGACCTGGGGAACAGAAGGTGCTTTTCATGGGCCAAGCCTCAAACTCCCCGGGGATCCATCCTTGCTGGGGGAACCAGGACCAGCAGACTTGGTCTTGCGGCGCAGCCGGCCGCTTGACAGGTCTCGGAAGAGTTCGGGGGGATGTGAGGACCCACGTGTGGGAGGAGGTCGACAGAGGTGGGCAGGGGCAGGAGGGCAGCGAGGGAACAGGTTCGCGTGGACCTGGGGAACAGCCCTGCTTCCCCTGACACATCCAGTCTGTACCAACGCACCGGCGGGTGTCGGGAATGAAGGGGGCGGGGGGGCTGTTCGGCACTTGGCAGAGCTCTGCTCTGGCTTAGGGGCTTTGCTGACCTCATCTGCCACGGCGATGTGGGGAGACGGCACAAGCTACGGCATCCTGATGGGGTGCGCAGGCCCTGGCGAGGAGCGCGGGTGTGTGAGCACCTCGGCGCGGGCACAAGCACGTGAGCAGAGCAAGAACCTGGGGGACCTGGGGGACCTGAGGCACGGGCACAGCGCCTGCTACCGCAGAGCACCGCTTGCTTTCCTCACGGCGTGTTTTGACGAAGAGCTCCGTGCTTGATTGCGTTGATTCCCTTTAAACTTGTGGTTGATACAAACACATTCTGGCTTCTGTTTGCTCTCTTCTGTGATGGAAACAACAAGCCCCTCAATAAAACGCCTTTTTTTCTTTGAAAGTTGTTTTTATTCCTGCCTGTTTCGTATCAATTGTGTTTCTCATTCCACGTGGCGCTGGCATCGCAGGGCCCTGGTGCATCATCTCCTTGGGACACAGCATCGCGCCACTGCTGCCGAGCAAGGGCTGATGTGAAAGTTTAAATCTTGGATCCACAGTGTTGGAGACAGAAGGGTTTACTGTCAAATCACTACTGCTGGGTTACAGTATTTTATCGCTGTAGTTGTTCCCCACTAAATAGCCCTGTTGTACACCAGCTAGCCGGAGCTCAGGCTCTGAGCAACCTGGTTCAAGGTGTCCCTGCTCCCTGCAGGGGGGTTGGGCTGGGTGACCTCTAGGGGTCCCTTCCCACCCAAACCATTCTATGATTCTATGATTTTAGCTTTCACCGAGGCGATGAAAGGGAAGCGGTGAGCCCCCTGCAGCAAAGAGTGTTGTGCGGGCATTGCCTTCCTGTTTGCCTCCCGGAGGAAGTTTGGCATCGCTGTAGCTGGTGCAGGGGGAGCAGGGACGCTTCCCAGAAACCTCGCGCCCCCTCTGGGCAGCCCGTCCTGGCTTCAGCTCTCAGGTTGTTCTGATCAAAGTGATTTACCCCCGCATCAGGTGAGGAACGGCCAAGCCGTGCGAATGCACTGCGGGCCCCAGGTGCAAGCGGGAGGTTTGATGGCTCCGGGGAGCCAGCAGCCTCCCCCTACAGCGCTTTTGGGCAGAGGCATCGGCTGGCCCACCGTCATCACCATCGCAGCAGGGAAGGGCCGGGCCGCGGGGCTGCTGCTTTG
>NW_009258681.1:315878-319217 GCF_000687185.1 Egretta garzetta
TGTCGGGTCTGTTTGGAGCGGTGCAGGAGGCTAGTCAATGTGTTTGCTGAAAATC
The DNA here is from genome assembly GCF_000687185.1 of Egretta garzetta. Lineage (NCBI taxonomy): Eukaryota > Metazoa > Chordata > Aves > Pelecaniformes > Ardeidae > Egretta > Egretta garzetta. The sequence goes on from NW_009258681.1 coordinate 315,934, forward strand.
TACAAACCCGGTTCCTTTGCTGGCCACCAGTGACGTCTGTCTAGAAAATGGAACTAGCAATTCCTGAAGTATTTTTAGGTCGGGTAAGAAGTGAGACTCGCAGTCACCTCTTGCATGTGGGTGCCTTTGCTGTCCTTACGTTTGCTCTTTTGCTCTCTGGTGAGGAAAGTTTACTGAAACCTGAAATGTCAGCGTAGGCTCTGGGCACAGCGCCTGGGAGATGGGAGTCGTGCTTGGGCAGAGTGTGTGGAGGAGCAAACAACTACCGAAATATCTATTATATGAAGTATGAGAGGCTGCTTAAATCAGAAACTGGGTCTCTGCTGACGTAGCATTCCCTGGGAGCAGGAAGGCTGGTGTTTGTGCAGCTCACGGGTACGTTACACGTTATAAATAGTTCAAATACTGATTGCTGTAATGAGTCCTAGCTTAAGTTACAAGTGTTTGTGTGAATTCTCAGTCTAAACTAAGACGTGCCTTGTTTTGCTGGGAGGTGACCTCCAGTTCTGCCTCACTGGGGGCTGTCGGGTGTTCCGAGAGATGCGAATGCGCTGTCTGCGGGATGCGATGCTCCGATTGCATCATTTTGGATGGACCTGCTGCTTTTCTGAAGCTCTGCTGTATAATAAGCGGGGGCTGAATTTAACACATGTATTGCATACCCCCCGTCTGCGTGAATGCTTTTCAGGGGCGCTAAGGCGTGCGCTTGGATCCTGCTGAGCTCTGGGGGTGCAGAGAAATGCCTGAAGTTAGGGAAGAGCTTGAGCTCTTTGCTGATCCGCAGCTGGCCCCTGAACGCTTCCCTCGAGGCTCCCGTGCTCGGCGGGAGCAGGGCCTGGCTCTGGGACACATTTCAGTACCAGGGAGGCTGAGAGAGACTTGGTGATGCTTGGGTCTGGCTGGGGCGCTTGGCAGGTTCCCGGACTCCCAGCAGCGCAGCACTGTGTGCCTGGGCCGTCCCCCATGGAAAACTGCTTCCGACTTGGGCGAGGGTTGCAGCAGCTCATCGGGGAGGACGAGGAAGTTCAGGCTTGCCGGCAGCCTGGGCTTGGCTGAAGTATGAATCTTGCATAAAATAAAATATCATCCTTTTGCGACCCAGTTTCTCCCCCCAGTAATGTTTACCGTGTTTGCTCCAGCATTCCTTCTGTTGAGCACTGCCTGTTAATGGAGTTTCTGGCCTCCAGTTTGCAGTGAAGTTATAAACAAACACAATTTTCTTTCATGCTATACAAGAGTCATCCGCTGATTTTTTTTCTGTTGCTGGCAGTCTGCGTTCTGCTTTGACCCCTTCTGGGAAATGCAAGGCTGGGAAGAACAGTTGAGCAATTAGGGGGGGCTTCTCCTGGAGGAGAGCAGATACCAGCCCGATGTGGAGCCCTGTTAATGCTGCGCGGGGCGAGAGGGTGACGCACCCCAGCTGCTCGGGGCAGCCCCGTGACCGTGTCCGGACGGGAGGATGACTCCGGTGTTTACCCGCTCCTCTGCGGGCGGCCGGCGGGTCCCGGCGCGGAGCTGTGCCCTCTCAGCAGGGATTAGCAGTAATTCACATCGGAGCCCTCGTCCCTTCTGGAGGTCCTCAGCCTTTGCCGGACACACGCTGGCGCTGCAGCCTGGTGCTGCAAAATGCCCGTTTTCCCTTTTCACGCGCCTGACCGAGGATCTAATCACCCCTAGGAGTGGCAGAGCGCTCTGCAGATCCTTTTCACAAACAGAAAAGATGTTTTTGCTCCGATACGGAGATAAACCCCTGCAAAGCAGGGGGGTCTTGCTGTGTGTGGCCACGCAAAGCATAGACAGGGGGAGACCTACGGGGCACCAGCAGGGAGCTTGTAACGTGCTGAGATGATGAACAGAGCAGGAAGCCGGAGAGAAATGGTTCCTTTCCTTTCAGACGCTTCTATGGAAAAAAGATCCATCAAGAATAGATGGATGCAAAGGTCCCGCTGCTGGCAAAGCGAGCCCCCGAGCTGCGGGGGGGGCGTGTGGGAAGTGCTGCCCTGTGCTCGCTCTGCTCCCTCCGCTGCTGCGTGGCTGGGACAGGAGGGGGACCAGGGGCCTCTGTCCCAACCCGAGAGCCGTCTGTGCCTGCGTCTTGGCCATGGCTCATCCCTCCGACAAGCTGGGCGGAATGCGCTGCTTTGGGAGCAGCAGCTACGTTGCGCTTGGATAGTGGAGGATTTGTGGGTTGTGAGTGCATCTGCCGGTAAATCCGCAGGCAGCATCAGCTAAGCCGCCACGCGTGCTGGGAACAGCGGGAGCTGGGAGCAAGGGCACTGGTGGGGTCCTCCTGATAAGCCTGGGACTGGAGCTGGCTTGTCATCGGCTTGCAGGCGGCTCATCTGGGCTCATCAGCCAGACATCCTCCGTTCCGTGCCAGTTCCCTCTTTAACCAGCTTTTCCACAAACAGGTAACCCGGACCCTGCAGTAACAATAGCAGAAATAACAGAAGAATAACAGAAACAGTAGTAACGGAGGTGACAAGCTCCTTGCTCCTGCTGGCAGATGGGGGTTGTGTGAACAGTGACTGCTGCTCTGTGTGGGGTGCGGGGGGTGCAGGGGGACCCCTGAGCCCCCCGTGGGTCACGAGACCAGCCGGGCAGCCAGCAGCCGCCAGGCAACCAGGGGAGATCTGAGGGGAGTTCTGGGGCTCTTCCCAGATGTTCTCCAGAGCCATGGTGCAACGCCCCTTTCTCCCCCCAACCCCAGCGGCCTTGCAGAGAAAATGCTCCACTGTGCTTCAGTGGCTGCTTCTGCTTTCCCACTGAATCGCATCGGATGACCCTTAAAAAGGACACACACACAGAGTTAAAGCCAACCACCACCCCGAGGCCAGGGCTCTGTCTGGAAACCGTTGTTCCCTGACGCAGAGGCTCTTTCTTTTCCTCTGTTCCAGCCAAGCCCTGCACATGCCGTAGCAGCTCCGCCACAGGGAAAGGGCTCAGATCAAGTGGGGAAAAAAATCTTCCAGCATCTTTAGCAAGTGCTTTTAAAATCTCTGTTTTGCAAAGGAACAGGCCTTTTCTTATCCTTGTTTCTTCCCCAGCTAATCCCATCCGAGCCCCTGAGCATGCTCCCCGTTGGCTGAGCGTCCCCTTTTGCTCGTCCGTAGGTGTCCAAGCCGTGCTCGAGTGTCCCCCTTGGAAGAGGAGCAGGGCGCGCTGGCTGGCTCCTCGGCTCTCGCGGGGCTGCTCGCCCGCGCCGCAGGCAGAGCCACGTGCGGGGCCCAGGGGCTCTGCAGCACGTGGCTTCCCCAAGCCAAGCCACATCCCGGAGCGCCGCG
>NW_009258681.1:319295-321105 GCF_000687185.1 Egretta garzetta
CCGGGCCAGGCCCGCCAGCGCCGGGGGTGGCCTGGCCCCGTCTCCTCTCGGCGCGTCAGAGTGATGGATCGGTCTCCGCTCGCCAGCGCGGAGGCACCGGCGCTGCGCTGCACAGCGGGCTTCGCTCGCCGCCTGTCACAGTCCCAGGAGCCGCGGGCAGTCAGCAAACAGCCCCGCTTTTCTGCAGAAATGTGCACAGCCTGGAAATTCGCTGCTGTCTGCAACGTTTTTCCTTTAGAGACAAACAGGAGATGTTTGCCAAGACATTGCTCTGGAAAGGAGGAGGAGGAAAGCCAGGACACGGCTGGAAGGAGCCGTACCTGACAGCAGCCAGCGCAGGCTGGGGCTGCTGCAGTCTTTGGGATCCAGCTCCCCGCTCCCTGCCTTGAGGTGCAGGCAGGGGCTCTATCCGAGACCCCCTGTGGCTGCTTTGCACGCGTTAGACCCGATTTACAGCAGAAAGGTCCACTGGGGGCAATAGAAAGTAGCTTTTGGTGATATGGTGGATGGGGTGTCGCACAAGGGATGCTGTGGGTGGCTCTGCCTCTATCCAGCCCGTGCCTGGAAAAGACGTCCCAGCTTGCCTGTCCCGACTGCATTTGTGGGGTCTCGTGGTTGTTTGAGGATGTAATTCCCTGCAACAGGGGTGAAAAGTGAAGGGGCTGTGTCATGGCCTGCTTCCTAAATGACGAGCCGTGCCCCAGTACCGTGCTGTGGCTGCGGCAGGGGACGCGTCTCCGACTGCAGGCGGGCATCGCCGACCGAGGCCACATCCCTCTTCTCGGCGCCGGGCCTGCCCCGGGCTTTGGAGGGCTGAGCTGCTGGCCTCCGGGCTCTGAGCCGTACAAGCGCAAGTTCATGGATTTGTGTGGCCAGGACGGGCTGTTCTGAGACAGCAGCCCACGTGCTGCCGAGCAGATACCGACGGGGCTCTTGGTGCCAGGGCGCGGGGCGTTTCACAAGCAGTAATAGGAAAGAGAGGTGATAAAGCCGCAGCTGATTGCCCGGGTGCTTGTGTGCGCGTCTGGCCCAGCGCTGCTGGCAAGGGGGTGCTCCCCATGCTGCCCCGAAGCCGTGTCCAGGGACCCGAAATGCAGAGGTACCTCGGCACAGCTGCTAAAACCCTTTTGCCTTTTCCTTGCTCAGCTCAGCTCGGGGCACGCTGTGCTGTCGGCGACCTCTGCTTTTGCAGTTCACTGCCTTGGCCTGACTTCCCCCAAACTCTTGCGTTATTAATGTGGCTGAGAGATTCATTTACTAGAAGGTGTAGTGTTGTGTATAAATAAATTATGGCCCCAGAAGGATGGCAGGGAGTGAGAACCTCTGCTGTTACTTGCAATGAAGAGATGGGGGTGTTTGGCGCGCACGTGCGGGGTCTCTCGTGTGGTGCTCAGAACCGCATCAAACCCTGCAAATAATGAACCGCAGCCCCTCCAGGCACGTGCAAATGTGATGCCTTTAAACCGGTCGTCCTCGAGGGCGGGTGGTCACACCCAGCGCGGTCTCCCTAGTTATGGGGCAGCGAGGGTAAAGAGCTGATTTGGAGAAGGCTGAGCTCGTCTGTGGAAGCTCCAAGGTAATTTAACGTGTGGTTGCGTGTGGCCACGCGTCTTCTCGCAGGGCTGGTGCCGTGGCGATGGCCGAGCTGTCCTTGCCGAGCCGGGGGTGCTGCTGGCAGGGGATCCTGGACGCTCGTCGGGCTGCGAGCCGAGCACCCCGCTCCTTGCCCACAAAGGAGGAGATTTCCTTGGCCCCCCAGGGATCCCCGTGCCCTCCTGCAGCTGCGGGGACAGGGACCGCCGGCCCCGGG
>NW_009258681.1:321287-321852 GCF_000687185.1 Egretta garzetta
GGTGGCCACGCTCGGCCGAGCCGGCACGCTGCGGCTGCAGGCAGGCCAGGGCGGCGTGCTTAAAGTGGAATGTTAAATGGTCTTAATAAATGTTAGCATCAGGCTAAATGTTTATAAAAGTCCCTCCCCTTGAATTAAAGCTTGCCGAAGAGCTGAGGCACGGTTATGGGTGATACTGCTTTAATTATTAAACATTGTGCTGCCCAGCTGGATCAGTGGAGCCCCTGAACCGCCTGCTCCAGAGTGTTTACAATTTCTTCACCATTTCATATTCTCTCCTCTCACTCACCCTAAATGTTTATTTAATAATCCTGGAAGACCTCTTAGGCTTCCTGCGTTTAATGTTTGCTAAACACCCTGTCGCTTCCCCTTCTATTGATAATTCCCGGGCTGCTGCAGAATCGCTGGGCTCCGCGCTCTGCCCGAGAGCCGTGCCGCAGGACGGGGCAGCTCCAGCCACGCGCCTCCGTCCCCGGGCGCCTGGGATCGTGCACCAGGAACGGAACTAACGGGGAGGCTTGGAGCAGCCAGACCCAGCCAGGATTAGCGGCTGGGAATTGCGCCG
>NW_009258681.1:322202-323074 GCF_000687185.1 Egretta garzetta
CCGCCTGGCGCTACACGTGCTGACGCGGACGTCTGAGCGCCAGCGTTGCGCCGACGAGAGAGCCTGCGGATCTCGGCTTGTCGGCTGGGTAATCTTGCCTCCGCGGCGCATTACCTCGGCCTCCGCGCTCTCCTTGGGCTCCGGCAGTATTAGTTTCAGCAAATTCATTTTCCTTCACAAAAGCCTTTGGTTACTTTGGGATTAGGGACTGTTTAGAGTTCATTGTTTTCCCGAGCTGCCTTGTTTTGCTGTAATGCTTAGACGCCCGGTCTGCGGGAACCTAATCTCCCTTCCCCTCCAGCCGTCCTGCTCCGTGAAAATCTGTTCTCTGCTTTAGTGCAAATTGTTGATGGGAGATAGCAGCGGGTCTTTCTGCTTCTATTTAACGTGTCAGCAGAGAAAGGCATCTGCTTGCAATTATGGGCACGGCCTTGCTGAAGGATTGGCGTGGTAGGTTTTATAAGATAACAGGAAATCTTTATCAATTCGTAATTCCTTGTGTCATACGAGGGAATATCTTTCATTTAAAATATTCATCTTTTTTTTATTTTACAAAATTAAAGGATAAGCCATGAGATTGATATCAAGGGAAAATGCCTTGTGCTCTGCGCAGAGCGAGCCCTGGGTTTCCCACGCGAAAGCCTCTGAGCTGGCGGGGGGCGGGGGGGCTCTGGAGCTGTTCCTTCGTGCCTTCCGCAACGTGCCCAGAGGGGCAAATCCTTTTGGGAAGCGTTTGATGCCAGCGTTACAGCATGCTCCAAAACATGAAAACTGTCCCCAACACAGAGCTTAAAGCACCGAAATCTCCTACGTGGGGCGAGGGGCAGCAGATGAGCTGCTGCGGGCCGGCGCCTCCGCCGAGCTGGCGGGGC
>NW_009258681.1:323862-324706 GCF_000687185.1 Egretta garzetta
CAGCCTTAGCCGATTAACAGGGGCCGCATCCCCGGGCTCCGACAGCTTTCTCTTCTCTCGTCCCAGCAGCACCAACCCCTGTTCCCCACTGTACCCCCCTGCTGGGACGTGGGATGTGGACCCTCACCTGGGGGGAGAGGTGTTGGGTGCGTCTGACTGCAGGGACAGCGGCTCCGTCCTGAGGCTGCGGGAGAGGGACGGGTCCCTGCTGTCAGGGGAGGTCGTGGGGTCCGGGTCTGGGCAGCCGCTCTCCTTGCCCATACGGAGATGCTCTCCGTGTTCACCGTGAGAAAACAAACACGGGGCTGAGACCCTCCCCTGGCACGACTTTTGTGCCCAAAGGATGAGACTCTCCAGCGGGGAACTTTGGGGCACGTGCAAGCGGCACAAGCGTGTGGCAGATCTAGAGCAGAGAGACGCGACCGTGCCGTAGCGTGGACGAGCAGCGTGCTGTGCGCGGCCGCTGTCGCTCTGTGTCTCGTTGCTGGAAACCTTTCCCACTCCGGGCTGGTACTGAAGCCGGCGTGCTGTACAACCAGTGCTTGGCTGGGAGCAGCGGGTGCTGCTTCGGGTTGAGTTCTTCTACACCCAAACCGAAAGGTCCGGCCGGAGCCTGACTGCGCAAACCTTTGGGCACCCTGTGCGGACAAACGTGCTGCGGCCCCGCAGCGCTGGGCAAAAGCATGGCACGGCTGGGTCCAAAAGCTTGGAAGGGCCGGCTGCTCTTCTGCAGGCTGCTGTTTCCCGGAGCGTGCCGCAGGGACCGGCAGCGGGCGGGAGCGTCCCTCCCGCCACCCTGTGCTGCTGCTCCCCGGCTCCCCCGGTCCCAGGGGGGGCAAAGGGC
>NW_009258681.1:325172-327338 GCF_000687185.1 Egretta garzetta
CGGCCTGGGGCACCGGGGCACCCACTGGGCCCCGCTGCGTGTGACGGCGCTGCCGGGCTCCCCGGGCTGGGGATGCGTTTGCTCCTTGCAGAGGAGGAGCAGTCTGGTTTCATTTTGAGCTCCCAGATGTTGGTCATGTTACCAACATTTCTTTTTACTGAAGCAAATCCAAAACATCTATTTTTCTTTAGGTTCTCAGACATGAGACACGGGGAAGTTCACTTCTGTGCAGCTCCCAACCCAAAACGCAGACCGTCCCTGGCCTGGGGGGATGTGCCGTGGCATCCCACACTGGGGCAGACCGTCTCCCCCCGGACCGTGCGTGGGGTCTGCGGGTCTGGGTGTCTCTGAGGCGGGATGAGCAGCCCGGGGTGCACACAAGCATCTCCGCTGGGACAGCGAGCTCTGGCAGACTGTCTGGCTGTTGCCTCTGCAGCCTGCCTGTGGCGGACAGACAGACGTGCCCCCAGCCGCCCCCTCGGGCTGCAGCTCTCCCATTCCCCGTGTGGCCGTGGACCGGGTTGCGAGCCTGGCCCTGCCGCTTGGAGCTTGGCTTGCAAGTGGGGCCCGGCTGTATCTGGGGGTGTTCCCACGGTGTGGGGTCTCCCCATCGTCCCCATCCTCCGGCCACCCTCCCGGCAGCACCAGGAGTGGGGCGAGGCTCTGCACGGCAGCACTGGCGTGCCGTTGATGCGGTCCGTGGTCACCTGCGGCGCTGCTCCTGTGGGAATTCACCCCGGCGTCAGTGACACGGAGAGGGGAAGTGTGCAGAGCGCTCTGGGCTTTGCATCTTTCTGCAATGCTGGGGACGTTGCTGGTCGTACAAGTGCGGGAGAGCCGTGCTGGCGAAGCTTTCGGAGCCCCCCTGCAGCGGGGCCGAGCCCCCCCGGGCACCCTGGACCTGCCTTTGCCCTGGGCTGGCGGTGGCTGCCACAGGGGACAAATGTCCTCCTTAGGATCGCTTTGGATCTGGGGGCACGAGGAGCAGCTTCTGCATTACAGCGTGGGGTGTGATTTTTGCTTCACTAAAACTTCCCGAGCCATTTGAGCTTGATACCACCAGCACCGCGCTGGAGCACTTCGGTTTCTTGCTGCTAAGCTGAAAAGCCTCTGAAAAGCTGAGCAGGTTTAATGTTCAAAGGGACCCTGAGCTCCCTCCTGTGCTGCTTACGCCAGAGCGCGCCGCTCGCAGGGCTTCCTTCAGGGCACGGAGTAGCCAGGGTTGGGCAGATCTTAATTTTTTTTATCGTTTGGAAGACAGGAGGCCTGGAAGCAGCAGCAGACACCTCCCTGCAAACCCCAGCCCTCGCGGCTCAGCCCCGAGCCTGCTCCTGCCGTGGTTTGCCGGGGCTGTGCCCCATGCGGAGCCGGTCAGCAGCTCCCCTGGGACGTGGCTGCCGGGCTCCCCTGGGACGTGGCTGACGGGCTGGCTCTGTTCGCCCTGGGAAGGCAACAAAACGGGGCTGAGGGGCTGCATGGCCCCCCGTGCCCCCCCCGTCAGAGCGGGGCCAGGGCGTCCGTCTGTCCGGCAGGGCCGAGCACGGGGTCCGGAGGTGATGAGCCCAGGGCAGGCGGGGGCTGGTAGGCTTGCTAGGGGTCTCCTGCTGATTCGGAGCATTCGATGATGCAGGATTGAGTTTGATTCCTTCCCCCCTCCTCGGATTTTTAGGAGCTGACAGTTGTTACCAGCGTGAGGTACCAACTTTTTATTTCGAACGCATGAGTTCAGCCTCGTTAATCACTTCCAAATGCCCTCCTCTAAAGGCTGTATTGTTTCAGCATTCAGCCACTCATTTTTTGAAATCTCTGAAATAAGACTCTGCTCTTGAACATGTGCTGGAGAGTCGTTCCTTTCCGCTGTATTTTAAAAACATACATGTGGTTTAATTCAACAAGAGGGCTGGAGGGGACATTTTTCCACCAGTTTTCCCCCCTCTTTTTTCTTTAGAGCCATATCTGCCAAACCGCCCGGCTCTGTGCCAACAGCAGCCCCTTGGACGATCCCAAATGCATCTGGGGGTTGAGAAGCGTGTTTCGGGGGAAGCCCAGCATCGCTGCCCCGCGATGCAAACCTTGAGGTGCCCGGGGGCTGTTGGTGCTCGCCCGACGGCAGCTCAGGGGCGCAGGTACCCAAGAGGAAGGAGAAGGGTGTGCAGGCAGGGTGGG
>NW_009258681.1:327394-327875 GCF_000687185.1 Egretta garzetta
GCTCTGCCGGCGCCGCTGTGCGGAGGCGCCGCTGATACAGGAAAGGACGGAGCTCGAGGGCTTCGCGATGCGGGTGCAGCCTGCTGGCTTGGAAAGGCGGCAGCTGCTGCAAACCTGGAGGAGAAATGGGCTTTCCGTGCGTGCTCGCGGCTCCAGCAGGCGCTGGAAATCCACGGATACACCAAAGCAGTGAGATAGTACGATTCAAAAATGTGAAATGCAGGGAGGAGTCCTGCCAGGCCTGAAACCCGCAAGGAGTTTGGTTGGGTCTGGGCTCAGGGATCCCAAGGAAACGTTGATTTCTGTGACTGAAGTCACCCTGGCTTTGGCAGGACTCCCGAAAAGGTCTGGGTGCTCCCTAGGGTCTGGCAGATACAGGAGCTGCTTTAAACCCAGCCATCGGACAGAGACCTCCGGCTCCGAGCAGAAAGGGACATTTTTTAAATTATCACTGCTTGTTTTGGGGAGAGGAAAGGGGTGG
>NW_009258681.1:327990-332865 GCF_000687185.1 Egretta garzetta
TGCAGCCCGCGTGGTGCAGCTGGGGCCACCGCGGCGTCTGCGCTGAGCCAGGTCTCCTGCGCCTCCGTCCGCAGCCCGAACCACAAAACCCTCTCGCCTCTGCCGGCAAGTTGCTGCTGGTGGAAATCCTCTTCTGTCTGAAGCTCCTGGAAGCCTTCGAGCGTGTCTGAGGCTGTTACGTCCTGTGGTTTTGTTGATATTATAAATAGATGTTGTAAGTGACCATGAAAGAATCTGTGCTGACCAGCGGCTGCTCTTATTAGAGGCGATGAATGAGGAGGGGCTGATTGCTGCCAGGCCCCATCCCTGACGTCATGTTGTCCTCGGGTGACCCTTCTGCCCCGCAGCATCCCGAGCTCCCCGCAGGTGCCGAGATGCTCCCTGCAGACCGGCCACGGCCGTCGCGGTGGGGTCCTCTCCTTGCCCCCAGGCTCCCCCGAGACGTTGCCGGCACCGCCTGTGGGTTTGGGTCCCGCCGAGGATCCCGCTCCCGGCAGAGCGAGGTGCTACAGAAGAGGAGGGGGCAGAGGGCTGTCACCCTGCCAGGCACCACGGACGGGTCTGGACTGCGGAGCGCAAGGTCTGGGGGTGCGTGCAGGCTTTGAGCTTGTCCTGGCTGAGGCCCAGCGAGCGCTGCCCTGCTGCCTTCGCCCGGCCATATGGGATAGGAGCGGCAATGGGAGCTGCCAGTGGAGCGCACTTAGAATCACAGAATCATTTGGTTGGGAAAAACCTTTAAGATCAAGTCCAACCGTACCTGTCCACCACTAAACCCTGTCCCTAAGCACCTTGTCCACCTGTCTTTTAAATACCCCCAGGGATGGGGACTTGACCGTTCCCTGGGCAGCCCCTTCCAGTGCCTGGTAACCCTTTCAGTGAAGAAATTTCTCCTAATATCTAATCTAAACCTTTCCTGGCACAACTTGAGGCCACTTGCACTCAAATGAGGGGACACAGGGTGGGAAGCAGCTGTGTGGCAGGTCTTCCTCTCGAGAGGAGGGGACGGCTTGGCAGCATGTACGTGGCACTTCTGTGTTAAGACGAAGATGGTTTTCTAAGAAGGATACTCGTGGTGGAGCCTTTCTCTAAAAGCTTCCGAAGTGAAATGCTGCTCAGAGCCTGCGTGGCCTCCCTGTCCTTTCCCTTATCCACGGAAACGCAATCCATGGCCAAAAAACCACCCTGCAGGCAGCGGGGCTGCGTGAGCCGACCTGCTCCTGGGCGCCAGCGTGGCTGCGCGGAGCGGCTCTGCCCTCGCTAACCGCGAGCGGGGACCGGCATCACTGGGCCACACCGGCCAGTTCTGGTGAGCCTGGAGAAGGCTCTGCGGGTGGCGTCCTGCCGGCACGAGGCCGACCCGGTGTAGGGGAAGGGCGCTGACGCAGGCTCTGCTCTCCACCGCCTGCCTTTGACCTTTGCAGATTGCCCAGGTTGCCGGCGATGTGGTAACGCGCCCGCGAGGAGGCTTTCCAGCCGCAGCACTGACAACTCTCAGCCCGGCTCCCCAAGGAATGTGTTCTTTCTGCTGTCAGAGTCATAAATCCCCCAGGACTCAGACGAGAGCAGAAGCATTAGGATTCTGGGCTGTCTTGTGTGTAATAACTGCACTATATTGATTTGTGATTCACTGGCTGTAATTATTTCTGTTCAGCATCACTGACCTGTTTATTGAAAAAAAATTTGAATGCTTTTTGTAAAGCAAGAAACAAAGGGAGAAGGTGGGGAATGTGCACGAGTTTCAGCCAGCTGGCTTCCTACAGTGCCCAAAAGCAACAGACCTGGCTGTATTGATCTCTCCGTTGGTAATCTCACGCGTAATGTTCCGCAGTAATAGCTGGTGACTGGTAGCTCTCCTCCTGTTGTTGGCTCTGAGCAACGTGTGCTCAACGGTTTCGTTCTCCGTGGTTTGATCTTGCCCAGCTCTGGTCCCTGAAGTCAGGGATCAGTGGCATAAATTGCTTTTACTCCTGGCAGGTTACAGTTAGAAACAGCTCCTCCGGTGACAACAGTTCCCACTACACACAGAGCAAACAACCCTTCAGTGATTTCTAAAACGCAATAACTCTGTGCTTCACGCTTGTTTTTTCGTTTTTTTTCTTCTAAAATATCACTTGCACCACTTTCTGCTCATGTGTTGAGTGTTTCTGGTGACTGCCAGTTTTTGGAGAGGGAGGGAGGGTGGTGCTCCCTGTGGTTTGCCTCAGGTCCTTGCAGTAATTCTGCAGTGCTTTGGGTGCCCCTGGGGAGCAGCAGAAGGGCGAAGGAGCCGCATGGCCCCTGGAAGTGTCTGGGGATCCACGGAGCGGGAACTGTTCCAGGGCAGCCGCAGGCTGGAGAAGGAAATGGTGCAGGACCAGGGAGTTGGAAACGTGGCCAGCGAGGCCTGGCTGGTCTGGGGAGAGATGGGCAAGATTAGGCTGAGGAGTGCTGATGAGATGGTGACAAGCCAAGCGCAGAGGGGACGGGGGCAGAAAGCCCTGGCAAACCCAAACGAGTCGCTGCAGAGCCCAGCTGGGAGGGCGGGTGGGATCAGGGATGTGCTAGGGGCAGCCTTGTGCCCTCTCGCAGTGAGCCCGCTCACGACCATTAGCCGTATTTCCCAGTTTTTAATGCCCTCATTCCTCATCTGCTCGGAAACTGCCTGGCCTGGGGCCTGTCCTGGCTTGTTCAACGGGGACAGCGCTGTGCCGGGACTGACGGTGCCTGCCAGCAACCAACGCGTGCGATAACGTACAGGGGAGCACAAAGCACCGAGGCCCGGGCGTGCAGGGCTGGTCCTGCGCAGCGGGAGATCCGTGCCCCGCGTACGCGTGGAGCAGGGCTCAGCGGGCGGCTCTGGCTGGTGGGTGAGATGCCCGGGCAGCACCTCCCGCATGGCCTCTGGCTGCCCGTCAGCTCTTGAAGTCGGGTATTTAGGGTGCCCACGTGCACCCACAAGGAAACATCTTCCTCCTCCTGAACTACAGGGGCTTTCAGCTGCGCAGGGCGAGATCTGCTGAAGAGGATGGAGTGCTTCCTCTGCCTTCCTGCAGCACTGCGGGAACGCGAGGCGGGGTGGGGAGGCATTAAACGGGCAGCTGGGTTCCTAGGTGCTGATGTGAGCCCCGGGAGCAGCTGAAGCCCTGGCTCTGAGCTGGGCGTGCGGCTCAGCTTGGCCTTGTGTGTTCAGCAACCTGCAGAGCCGTGACGGGCCATTGCTGAGAGCCCGACGTGCTGTTTGCACAGCTCCTTCAGCAGCCTAAGGGCTGGGACCTAGGGAGCACGTTACCGTCCCGTTGGAAACGCGCGATGGCTTTCCAAAATGCCCAGTTTATGTTTCCCTGTAAATTGCCTCCTGGGCTTAAGCATCTCAGTCGCTCCATACCAGTGCGTTCCATGCAGACCCCTACCAGCGCTCTGCCGGGGGCACAGTCAGAAAGGCTCCCCCTCAGGCACCACGCGTCACGGGTGCCCTCGGGAGCAGCCCTTTCCCCGTCCCCCAGCAGCACGCGCAGGTTTGTACAGGCTGAAGGGAAAGTCAGGAGGGATTCAGCCGTAACCCAAAATGCAGCCCAGCCCTTCCAATGTTTTTGCTCTCCCAGCAGAGTCTCTGGCTTTGCTTGGCTTGCAGTGGATGCAGATGCCATCGTGTATCTCGACGGGAGGTTAAGCACAGAGGAACTGCTTTGTTGTAAGCCACTGTGGCTGCCCGGGCTGGCGTGTCGTGCAGACGACGTGTCACCCCCAGGTCCGCGCCCCGGCCTGCAGAGCGCAGCGGGCTCAGCTCGGAGGTTTGCTTCGCTTGGCCCAAGGAAGAGACTTCTCAAGCCCTGGGTTTTCCTTGGCAAAGGTCTGAGCTGTGCTTGCTTTTCTAATGCACTGGAGATGTTAAACTGATGTGCTTGCTGCTGGTGCCAGGGCACCAGCTGAGATGCCCGCGTGCCCTCCTGAAGTCAGCCCCAGTGGGATGCTCCGTTGCCAGCGGCTGTGCTCGAGGCAGAGATGGGCTGCGGGGGGAGATGCCAGATGGCTGGACATGCCCTCAGCGGGGCAGGTGGTGGCACTCTGGCAGCCTTTCCCTGCGAATGTACGAGGCTGTCCTGTTGTCACCCTCCCCACTTCGGTCAGGAACCCCCCGGTGCCTCGGCTGTTGCAGGCATCTGGTGCAGACTCCTCGTTTTCTCTGCTTGCTAAAGGAGGAAACTTCTCCTCCAGCAGGAGGGCTGGGAAAGCTGAACACAGTCACTCAAAGGTTAAAAGGCAAAAGATTAATTTAAAATATAGAGGATCCAGGATTTTAAGTCATTTTTTTGAGTCTGGATGTCTTGGTTCGTGTTCTCCAAGCACCTGGATTCAACATATGTGACTGAGCAGGAGCAGAGATGCTCCTGCTCCCCCTGAGGTGTTTCTTGGCTCCCAGAAAAGCAGTTTCATGGCTTGGGTGCCTGCTGCCGGGGGCTGTGCCCGGCACTGAGAGCATGTGCCGCTGTTTTCCCTGGGAGTTACAGGAGATTCACACAAGCCCCCTCAAAGAAGCTCAAGCAGAGTTGAGAGGAGATTTTGAGCAGAATTTTGTGCAGTTGCTCTCATGAGCAGGTTCAGGAGCCAGAATACGCAAATTCCCACTGGCTTTGACCAGAGGGACAACAAACAAGGGGATTAAGTGGTCCTGTGTGGGGACAGCGCGTCGGGCTCCGCGTTCCCTGGGGTGCTGCGTAACAGGGGGCAGTTGGAGCGGTTTTGGCTCCGTCAACGATGGTGAACTGTGGAAAAGCAGCTTGTGCTTTGCTGGGGACGTCGGGGGGCAGCCGGGCCGGTGGTGTGGGGAGCAGGGGCTGCGATGTGCCCGCCGCCCCCCTGCAGGCGGGGGCCATCTCACGGCGACAGAGGGGGAGG
>NW_009258681.1:334742-345381 GCF_000687185.1 Egretta garzetta
CCCGCCGCCCCGCTGCAGGCGGGTGCCATCTCACGGCGACAGAGGGGAAGGGGACGGGGCGGGGGAGCCCCCAGCGCACGGAGGGCTCCCTTGGGGAGCATCGCCCCTCGCCCCCGCAGGAAAGCCGCACCTTCGCACCGTGGTACCGTTGTGCCCTGCTTCTGCAGCCGCTCTTCTGCTTTATTCTCTTGAGCCCGTCTCTCCGTCGCTTCTCAAGAGAAGTCGATGGTTCTGCCTGCGCCGCCTCTGCCTGCGTCCCGCTGCGGGGCCAGGGCTGCCGCTGTCCCCTGCCCCTGTGACCATGTGGGTTGGCACGGGCGCTTTCGCTAGCAGTGCTAGCATGGCTGCTCCAAGCACAAGCACAGAGGAGCTGCCCTGAGCCCCAGGCTCTGCGCTAACGGCGGCCCTGTCCCCCGGGGATGGAGGTGCGTCAGGGGATGCCTGCAGATGCAATCCCCAGCAAGGGGATTTCAGCGAGGAGAGGGCTGGGGTGCGCGGCGCTGCTTAGCAGCTGACCTTCTCAACGGCTCAGCAGCAATGACCGGGATTTTAACCGTGCAATTTGAAGTCAAGCACAGGGTTAATATGAAAATCTCCTCCATATCCATTCCTGCGAAATGACCTCTGCAGGGCCCTCCCAGAGATGCAGCTCTCTCGTCTCTGTGCTCTAGGAGACAGTGCTTACCCTGAGCCCGACAGCTCGCTGCTGTCCCCAGGCGCGTCCTCAGCAGCTGCTTTCCGTTATCGTCACCGCGTGGTACCTCACCTGCACCGCAAGCTGCTGGGGATGGAGATGTGTCACACGGTGTCCCCACCAGCCTGGGCAGGAGCTACAGCACTGAGTGCCGGCATGGGAGGCTCATTCTGATACAGCTCCTCTGTGCATTGCCCTGGCTTACGCCAGGTCTGGATTTGGCCCAGTGAATGGGAAACGTCTGCAGGAAATGCTCTTTTTTTTCCCCTCCTGCAGCACTAGAAGTGCACAGGGTTGTGCAGGTCATTTCTGTGGATTTTAGAGCTGGCTCATGCAGCTCAGCTGGCAAGACTCTGCTTGGTCAGAAGCACGGAGCCTGGCGGACGGATGTGCAGAGCTCCTTCCCGCTGCCCTGCTCTGCCGCACGGCTTCCAGGAGCTGGGCTCAAAATGAGCTCCAGTTTGAGGAGAGGGCCCTTAACCAAGCAGTGCCAGGCGTGCCAGGTCCCCTGCTCATGGGCTTTCCGCAGGATCAGCCTTTCCCGAGGTGCCAGAAGCCTTCCCAGTGACGGTGCGGTGCTGCAGCCGCCGCTGAGGCCGGACCTGGCTGGGGAGGTGGGGACCACAGGGTCAGAAGGCAAAGCTGCCCATGGCTCATTTTGCAGGCCCAGAGGCCGCTTTTTTCCCATGCGAGAGGTACGGTCCCAAGCCCTGCTCCTTCCTCCCCGGCTGGATGCCGGAGCCGCGAGCCGCTGGCCGGGGCACGCGACGGATCATCGCTGCTCTCTGCTGCAGAGATGCACGAGCGCTGCGTGCGCGGTGCAGAGGGGCGCTGCTCTCTGCCAGCGCCTTTCAAACTGCCTGTTTACACCGCCAGTTAGTAACAGCCTTGAAATAAAGCAAAAGCAGCCCAAGGAGAGGAAGGGAAGGACCAATTCAGCAAAGTTCACCTTGGTTTCACTCTCTGGAAAAGAAACAAAGCCCCAGGGCACAGCCAGTGCACTTGGAGCCTCTCGGTGACAGAATCCAGACGGCGTTTGTTTGGTAGCAGAACACGCACAGGTTAAAACAAGCATTACAAGAAGGAAACTGCTCATCACAGGCCCTCAGGCTGCTGAAGGTTTCTTCCTGCTGCTGAGAGCATCGTTCTTTCCTGGAGTCCTAGGCTGGACCAAGCACCTTTTTCCTGGAGACCTTTTCCGTGCATGGCAGTGTCTGCATGGGCCGAGTGTTTCCAAGCTGCGTGAGATCTGCCGTGCCGCAAGGATCCCGCCTGAGCAGCCCCAACCGCATCCTCTGAGCTCAGGGCTACTTCGCTGGTCTCCCTTGCAGGCAAGCCCTGCCAGCCTCACCCCTACGGGCAAAAGAAGGGTCACTGGTGTGTGTCGCCAGTCAAACTTGGGGTTTTAGCTGCAGAGAGCAGCAAGGGAAGTGGTTTTCCCACCGCCATGCCCAGGGGCTGTAGCTGGAAAGGGCTCTGCTGTCCGAGGGAAAGCTGGATGCAAGCTGAGGGGAAGCAGATGGTTTCAAGATCAAGCCCATCACAGGGGATGAGAAGCCAAACTGCTGACGGATGGGGCAGTGTTTAGCTTGGGCATGGAGCCAAATGAAATATCCTTCCCAAGCTGTGGGGCTGCTGATGACCGAGAACACAAACCCTTGCTCAGGTCCAGAAGAGCCTGGCTATAAACAGAGCATGACCCAGCTGGAGCGCGTGCTGCAGCTCTGCGGCGTTTCGGCTCTGCTGCAGCATCGTTTCACAGCACAGACCCTTAATCCACGTTTACATGGCAGTCAGGAGGTAGCCGCTGGTGCTGCCCGTTTGAGGATGGTTTTAGCTGCCCAGTTACAGCACTGTGGCTCTCTGCAGGTTGCTACACCCTGTCCCGTCCCATGTCCCCGCTCTGCCCCCCCTGCCCCCCAAAAAGGCTGGGTTATTGGCCGGTGGGGAGCTCTCAGTAGCAGTGTTGTGTCATCTGACAGCAGCGGAGATCAGCCCTCTCTTTATCTTCCTTTTGCCCAGGTCCCGCTGCAGCCCCAGCCACCAGCAAAGCGTCCTCCTTGGCCGTGGAGCCCAGAGGGGTGAGGGACGGCTCCGTAGTGTCCCCAGACTCGGGATGTGCCTCCAGCGCTAGAGTCACTGACTTGGCTGCTGCGGTCAGAGGGACCGATGCGTCTGCTCCCTCCCAGGATGGGATGTGTTCCTGCTGTTTGGGTTTGGAGGGACAGCAAACCTGAGCTAAGGGCTGAGCTGAGGCTTTCTGGAGGCTGCCACGACCTCGCTGCCCGGATGCAGCCGCTGGTACTTGGAGGTGTCGCAGTTCAAAGCCTCCCGTGGACCCTGCAAACCGAAGGGAGCAGAAGGGGAGGTGCGGTCTCAGCATCCTGCCCAGGGGCGTTGCAGCCTTCTGCAGGCCAAGGAAAAGGCTGGCGGCACCAGGGCTGTTTAAAACGGCGGAGGAAGGTGCTCAAAGGTGCAAATCCGAATAGGCCCTGGGACCAGCCGGACCCTCTCGGCCCCGGGCTGCTGATCAGCAGCTGTATTGCTGCACCAAGGCCCTGGCTTGTGCTGTGGCCTTTAGGAACAGGGAAACTGGCTTTGTTGTGACGAACACCAGACATTGCACTTGGGATATACCATGCAGGGGTGAATCCTTCGTGCGTGGCTGCAGAAAGGCTACTGTGCAGGCACAGAGACAGGAGAGTGATTTCAAGGAGAGAGGAGTAATGGTTTAGTTCAGCCAAAGCAATTGGTGGGCACAAGGCTGTTTTCAGCCCGTCCCTGGCTGCAGCAGAGCGCGTGAGAGACGTGCGATGCTGGCTGGGAAGCAGGCGCCTGAATGGCCGGTAAGTGTCCTTTGCAAGAGCAGAGAGAATCGCAGCAGGTCGTAATGGGTCTGGCAGTTACGGTGGTGGAAGCCTTGGGCTGAAACAGAGCTGCAGGGAAGCAGCCCGGAGCTTCCCTGGTCCCTGCTTGCAGGCCATTGGGAGAGCCCTCTCCCGCTGCATTGCCCCGTCTCGCCCCTCCTGCTGCATCGCCCCGTCTCTGCCACGCTGCAGACAGTTTGCTCCTGGGGAGCAGAGTGGCTGTGGAGGGGCAGGGCTCTTGCCTCTTCCTCTGCACCGGCCAGCGGCAGAGGCTGCACCTTGCCCTGTGGTGGTCATGGCCATCCCTGCTCTTTGCCAAAGAGCCTGATGTCAGAAAGAGCCCTGAGCCTGCGTGCCCTGGGAAAACATCACCTTGGCAAGGCCCTGGGTTGGCAGTGGGGTTGGGATTTGCAATGGGGGCAGAAATGCCGCTCCACCGCTGCGCGTGGCTGTCCTGCGTGGTGACAGACGCTTGGATTAGGCGGCGAGGCTGCAGCACGGAGCCAGGGCTTGTGCTTGCTCAGCAGCACGCTTCACCCCCAGTCTCAGAAAATCTGTAAGAGGAAATTGGATTTAAAATTGTTCTGCCTGTCTCCCAGGAGAAGGCCCAGGAGCGAAGGAGGGCCGAGGGAGGGAGGGGTCACTCATCACCAGCTCATTAAAGGCAGAAACCCAAACCGCCTGGGAGACCCCTCTGCAACGGGTCATCTGCACAACCTCCTCTGCTGCTGCGCTGGGCGGCTGTGAACGCACGTTGTGCTGTGCCTCAAGCCATGTCCAAATCGGGACGTTTTTATTATTTTTAGCATTACTTGCAAAGTATCCCCTGTTCTCATCCTGTAGGACCAAATCCCAGGTGGTGTTTACTTTTGGAGATGTAAAGGCTTTGTTTCTGTAAGGTCTCTTGATGGAGTTGTGTTGCATTTTCATTTGCATTTTTCATGGATAACTGGGTATGTGAGTCATAGAGAGAAAACGAGCTTTGTGTCTGAGAGGGTGCATGGCCTGGGGGGAGGAATGTCCCTCCCCAATATTCCTGAGGCCTGGACGGGATCGGAGTGGGACCAGCAGCCTGGTGGAGGACGGGCCTGGCAGGGGGGACAGGGTGGCCGTGTCCTGCTGCCCGCTCCGGGATGCACCAGGGAAGGGGCAGAGCGGGCACCCGGCAGATTTCCCTGAGCATCCTCTCCGAGCGGTGCCAGCACCCCGCACCTGCAGGCACGCTGCCCCGGGGAGGCGTTCAGTGGCCTCCGGTAACGGCTGATCCCGTCCCACCCTCCAGCATCGTCCCCTTGCTCTGCCCCCGCGGTGCAGCTGCGTGTTTTCCAAAAGGAAGAGGGAAGGAGCCCTGTGCACCCCCCGAGCCACCCTGCGTCCCCCCCCCACCGTCCCGGTTTGCACATCGATGGGCTCCTCCTTGTGGGGTGAGTTCAGAAAGGCCCCATTTGCACTTGAATATCCAAATAACATAGGGGCAGGCAGCTGATGTCTCAATCCATCTCCAAGGCTCGCTGCTATATGCACTTAACTTTGCCCTTGCCCAGATGTGCGTGCGTTTTATGTGCTGTGCATAAAAAGGCAGAAATTGCACGGGGTGGAATGTGTTGGAATTGGCACTTTGGAAAATGCACACTCTGCTGGAATGTGCTAACATCCAGCGTGCACAGAAGGGCAATTAACTCTATTTATGTTCATGAGACTGAATCTAAAACCGGCTTCAGAAAGCAGCTCGCTCACATTAAAGGGCTTTATAATCATTACGCTAAAGTATTTCTTTTGAAAACATTTTCAGTTTCTTAAACAGTTAGGATATTTATAAAATACGGCATCAATTACTACATATTTCTTTATTCACACTGATTATACAACCTATAATTATACTTAAGCCTCTTATTTGTATATCATGGCAGCATTAAGAAAAGCTCTGTGATTTGTCTGCGTGTTGTTCTTTCCAGAGAGCAGAGGGCTGCAGTCTCTCCCCTCCTTTGGAGAATGAATCTGGTTGTGTTGCCCAAACAGCAGCAGCCCAGGTGCCTGCTCCTCCCGGCCAGTTCCTTGCAGAACACGCAGGCTGAGGCTGACAATTTATCGTGACAGGTAACGCTCAGCTTTGCGGTGTTTGGGCTCCGAGCGCTGTGTTTACAGCCAGCCTCTCGCAGTCGTTTACTCGCAGGAAAACATTTTTCCTGGAGCCCTTTTTCTTGCTGTAAACCAGTCAGCGTTGGCATAATTGAACTCCCTCGCGCGGTCTGTCATCAGCAAAGGTAGCGTGGACTCCCGCTGCCGACAGCCGTGCTGCTGGCGCGGTGCCGGGGACCCGGCTCCCCTGGGACGCTGCTCCGCTCGCACCCGCCACAGGGACGTGGGGTGTAGCTGGGGCCCAGCTGCGAGCCGGGGATGCTGAAAGCACTTTGCTGCTGGAGTACGGCTGGCGACGGCTTTGCACCTCCCTGTTGTGAGCGGCTGAAAGCAAAGACCCTGCTTGAACTGGGAAAACCGGCCGTGCCCTTCGGAAAGCGGCACTGGCCTGGTTGGAAATAGCTTGGCTCTTCTCGCGGCTCTTGCTAACTTGCGTTAGGGTTTCACTCAGTGTCCAAGCCTTACTGCGGGTACATAATTCCCTCCTTGAAAACTGTTTATTATAGATGAGACAGATCCCCCGGCTCCTGAGCCGGAGCAGCCGACTGCACGAGTTCCTCTCTGGCATTGTGATGATTTGTGGGGGCCTGGGGGCTCGGCGGTTAAACCCCAGGCTGAGCCCGGGGCTGCCCTGAGGGAGCGCTGCAGTGGGAAACCCATCAGAAACCCCCTCTGCTGCACTCTGCGCCCCCAACAGCAGCGGGTGTTCCTGGCAAGCAGCTGACTGCATCTCCTTGCAGACTGGGGTCCTGCAGACTTTTCCTTCTGAGCCACCGAAGGTGCCACCCTTTGGGGCAGCACAAGCAGGGCACGGAGCTGGACTCTGGAGGAGAAAACTCTGAATGCACAACATGAACCAGAGCCCTGGCGACTGAACTTGTGGCTTCTTTCTGACGAGGTAAATGGGAGAAGAAAATGAACGTTTTGAGAAGGAGAAGCAATTGGCTTTGGAACATTCTTTGTGAGAAGGAAATGCTCTGGACAGATTTCAGCTCGATGCCCTGCAGAGGTGGGAGACAAATTGCTCTCTGACGGGCGGTAACCTTCCCGCGCTGCCGGCAGCTCCGTTACAGCCAGGATGTTTCTGCCGGGGAAGGCGCTCGCTAAGCCCGTCCTCAAGTACTGAAGTACAGGCTGAAGAAAGGCCTGGGAATACATTTTTGGGTTGCGGAGCTGAAATGTCTGACATACCCTTCCACAGCCAAATAAGCGTGTGGGCCCCAAGTCTAGCGTCACCTCTCTGCAGACAAGTAGCCAAATCCCCGTCTTTTGGGGGTGGGATCCTCGCAGCGAGATCTCAGTGGCTGCGAGCGAGGTCTGGGCACCCAGTGTGGATTGGGGAGGAGGTGGCTCCCGATTCTCACGCTGCGAGCGGGGGGGTCAGCAGCGGTGCAGTCACGCTCGGTAGCGGTCAGGAGGCACAGGAATGGTGTGAGAACCTCCTGGAGCGGCTGGGAAATGGTGCGGTTACCAGCCCGCCGTGTAAAACCTTGTGTGAACAGAGCAAGTGAGATAAACTAGCTAGGGAGGAAGGATGGTCCTGTGGGACTCGGCCTTGGTTACTCTGGCTTAATTTCTGATTTGTGACACGACCATGGGAAGGAACTGCCTGCCAAAGGAGGGGAACGCCAAGGCTCTTTCTGTGCTGCAGTTTCCCCACACCACAGTGGAAAGAGCCCAGCTTGCCCACATAGTCTGAGACTACAGGCCCTCTGTAGGGCTCAACAAGGCCCCGCCACCCCGAGAGGGACCTGTTCCCGAAAAAAGTGGGAGAAATACAGAGTCAAGGGCTGACAGCATGTATGGTAAAGGGAATGGCCTAGAAATAGCGACAGGCTTTTCCTGAGAGGTACGAGGAAACGATCATGTGAGACGTTGGCTATGATAATGATATGAACCATGCCCATCAGTTATGCTAATAAATCCTCTGAGGGCCCCGGCTTGTTTCTGAAACTATGGGAGCAAGTTGGTGTGCAACCAGATGTCAGACAAAGCTCTGGCTGGGGTTAGTGAAAGGTGTGGCCCGACGCAGCCGATGTGTTTGGCACGTTCAGAGCCCGGGGTCAGGCCAGAGAGCGGTCTCTGCTCAGAGGGACACCGGTGGGAATCTGTCCCTGGAGACGTGCCGCACTCTGCCACGTTGTTCCAGTCCAGCTGCGGGGTCTGCGCACATCGACGCCTCTTAAGGGATTTCACCTTCGAGCGAGGACTCTGGAAAGGAGACAGAGAGATGTCTACTTGCCCGACTTCAGTTCTTACCCTGATTTTCCTACGCGTGTGCACGGTTCCACAGGGGTTAAGGGAGCAGAGCACTGACATTTCGGTGCATGCAGAAACTCCCCGGCAGTGGATGAAGCGTGCACACAGCTTTCCCTGTCACGCTTGACAGATGTGCAACAATAGGCAATCAGTCAGCGCGGGGAGCCGGCCGAGAGCTCAGGAAAGAGCTGCTGAGAGTTACTGGCGTGGCTGGGAGAGCAAAGCCCTCCTGTAACAGAGCATTGTTCTCCTGGATATAAATCTCAGCTGAAATATGAACGCCAGGCTTCCAAGGACTTCCCAAAGCTGGAATGTGCATCATCAATAACTAAACCCAACGTGCCCTGCACAGGATCCTATTTATCACCTTATGCTGTGGCGTGAAATCCCCACCCTGCAAGGCTGGGGCGACAGAGGGACTTCCAACTGGCGATGAAATCAGGGTCAAGCAACAGGGGGGGCCGGAGGAGGAGGTGGTTGTGCTTTTCTTGGTAGGAGCAATGGCCGGGGCGCGTGCCCGCAGCTCACAAAGGCCCTGACAAGCACATCCTACGCAGAGCCGGTGCAGCCACGCCGTGAGCCAGGGCTGGGTGAAGTTTTGGGGCAGGACTGGCTGGTGTCTGAAAGCAGCATCACCGCCAAATCGTCAGAGGTGGCTCTGCCTTTTATCTCGGATGTGAGCAGGAGCCGTGCTCAGCCCCGTTTCTGCGCAGCGCTTCCTTCCCGTCCAGCGTGGAGCCAGTTCCCAGTCTTGCTGTGAAGGCAGCTTTCTCACGCCCATCGATGCACCCGTGTGAGAGGCAGGGTCCCCGGGACAGTGACATTCCTGTACTTGGCCAGGACAATGAAGCCATCCCTCGTTTACCGGGATAGGACCGAGATAAGAAGGGCAGAGATGAGCACACAAGGTGCTACCCCAGCACGAAGCACCCTCCTCGCTTTAGCCAAGGAGGAATTCCTGTTTTGTCCCAGTACAGTTCCTTGCAGCCTGGAACATGACTGGAGATGACCGAGTAACAAACCCAATGGAAAGGGCCGTCATCTCTGCTCCTTCGGCACGCAGTGAGCAGCGTGCGCGTGTTCTCCCAGACGGCTGGGGAAGGTTTTCGGCCTCGCTCTGTAGCTGTTTGCAGCGACCGCTCCCCGGTGGCAGTCTGGGATCCGTACTGTGCTGGCAAGGCAGGAGCTATTGTTTCTCTCCTCGACAGAACGGCTGTGCGAGTCCCAGCTCAGCGTGGGCTGTGGATTTGCTTGTTCTGTTTATGTGAAGTTCTGCATTGTTTCTGCTGACCTCTGCGCGCGGAACACTTTTCCACTCTTGTGAAACTGCTGCTTGCCTTCTCAGAAAATCTGCGAGCTCGAGGGGGCTGTACAGCGGGAGAGCTGAAACCCAGCTTCATTTTTCTACCCTGTTTTTCTTCAGCGGTCGTTCTGTTCCACTCGGCGATGAAACGGTAATTCTGGTAACGGGTACGCAGCAGGAGCAGACGGGCTGGTCTAGCTGAGAGCCTGAGTCACTTCCAAAATCCCTGTAGTGTATTTCCTAGGCCACATCTGATCCTTGAAGCTCCTCATTCCCTCCGATTACATCTTCTCCGTTGTCTGTAGGCCTCCTGTCTTACCTGGGGCTTCTCCTAAGTGCCCCTGCACCGCTCTTTGCTCCTGCTGCGCACGCTTGGTACAGCCTGAGATACTTCTGGGAAGGGGAAGCGCATCCTCTGCTTCTCCAGGCGGGCACGCAACTGCCCTTCCCCGCCTGACGAGGCCCTTGCTCCTGCAGGCAGGACGGCTCAGCTCCGGCTGGGAACCCAGAGGTCCTGCTCTTTGATAAGCGTCTCATAATACCCGGACTGTTTCCTCAGAGTAAAAGGGACTTAATGGCAGGATGCTGGTATCACTTCTGTGCAAATATCAGATTACAGCCTAGAAACCAATTGCCTGCAATTACACGACCGAATTAAGGGGAAGAGAGACAGGGGCACGTAAAACATGAACGAGGGTCATTGTTTGCCTGCAGATATTAAAATTTCTTCAGTTCAGTCTCAGAAAAGCGCTGTTGTGTCTTCCAGAGTGGCACATAATTTGATCTGCTCCTGCTTTCAGCTTCGGGATGGAGTCCAAAATTAATTCCCTGCAGATCACCTTACTTCATGAATCCGAGGAGCTCCTTCTGCAGTACCTGTGTGGAGAAAACAACGGGTGGGAATGCGGCTGGAGCTGCGCAGCGGGACTGAGCGCCATCCTGGGGCTCGGGGACGCTTTTCCCAGCGCGGCGGCAGATGCTGGAGTGCGGGTGAGCGGCCCGGGGAACGGGCAGCGTGCTCTAAAGCAGAACGCCCTGAACTCTCGGGTTTATGTTTGACCCTTCCAAAACGCACTTCTCCCCGCTTAAGGCACGCAGGGGGAATTCTTCAGCAGCAGGAAAGGTTGTGAGCAGTGAATGGGGTTGGCCAGAGAGGGGGGGAGGCCCCATCCCTGGGAACATTCCAGGCCAGGTTGGCCGGGGCTGTGAGCAACCTGATGTGGTTGGAGATGTCCTCCTGCAGGGGGGTTGGGCGGGGTGACCTCTGGGGGTCCCTTCCCACCCAAAACATTTTGTGGTTCTGTGATTCTATGGCTCTATGATTCTATACGCTGCAGCTTTTGGCTCGGGCGCGTTGTGCAGCCGGGGCTGCCGCTC
>NW_009258681.1:346476-347112 GCF_000687185.1 Egretta garzetta
CACGTGTGCCGAGAGCAGGCGATGTGTGCCAAGAGCGTGGCCATGTGTGCCGAGAGCAGGCGATGTGTGCCAAGAGCGTGGCCATGTGTGCCGAGAGCGCGGCCATGTGTGCCGAGAGCATGGTGATGTACACTGAGAGCGCTGCGATGCTGGCGAGAGATGCACCTCCCAAGTTTGCACCTCTCCTGCTTCGCGGTGTCAGGTGCGGCGGTCGAAAGCTCCCATTCCGGCCCAGTCGGGGTGGTGCCTCTTTGTGGCGTGAGCACCCTGGCCGTACGAGCTGCTGCTTTGCTCATCTCACTAATTGCTGGCGGCTGTTAAAGCTTTTCATACTTAAAAAAACCCCCAAAAGGTAAAAGTTAATCCCCAGAAAATTCAGAATTTGATAACGGCCTACGCTGGAAGGAACGGAGATGAGAAGACTTCTGATTTGTAATTTGTGGTCTAATAAACTCATTAGGAAGGAACAAAAGCTAAGGGGAGCGTTGCTGGTTTTATTTAACATCTAACAGAAAATCTGCGTCGGTTAATGTTTGCTGCGTGGCTCTGGATGCTGATGGCACGGTCACTGCAGCCCCCCCCACCGCAGCCCTGCGGGGAGGACGCGGCGCGGGCAGCGGGGAGCCCTCGGGGAGC
>NW_009258681.1:347794-348178 GCF_000687185.1 Egretta garzetta
TTCCGACATCCCCGTGGAGGGCCATGAGTGCAGACAGGAAAAAAAAAAGCCTGTTGTGTGGGTATTGTACGCTGAATTAGGACCTTGTGGAAGAGGGAGGGCAGCCCCCGCGATGTGTTGTGATTTTGATCCTTATTTAGCGCCGTGTGTTGCTTCTCACCCCGTCTCTGTACAAATGTGCTCTTCATCTCCTTGGTGGAGAACGGGCTATTGTACCAAAAGCCATTAAGTTATGGGGCCTGCAGCAAGGCTTAATGACAATTTAAATTAGGAACCTGCGTTGGGGCATGGTAACACTGGCGCGAATGCTGTAATTAGGAAGGCAGTGATTTCCCTGTGACCTTCTATTTTTAAAGTGTTTGAAATGGCCCGGTCTCGTCTGCA
>NW_009258681.1:348244-353534 GCF_000687185.1 Egretta garzetta
CCCGTTAGAAGTTTCTCCCTAATGTGGGTCGTGCCTCCGCTGTTTGCGGGTGGCACAGTACAGAATCTGCATTTTGTTTTTTCAAAGTTAAAGTGTCTTTGAAATGTGATGTTTGCATCTAACGTGGAATGTAATAAAGAGACTTTAAAGAGCTGCTGATGCCTCGTGGAAAGCTGAAAACCTGAATTCTGCTGGGCTGTCTTATCTGCTGCTCCCTTTGCTAATTTTTGATAGCAAGGGGCACTATAAATATACACAGTTATACATAAAAATGAGAAACCTTGGCAACCAAACAGAGGGTTACTTGTTTTCTCGTGTTCATCACTGACTATGGGCAGGTGGGTGAGGGGAGATGGAGTTTGTCCGTCGGCATTTTATCTTACAGCTGCTGGGCCGATGCTGTGGCTGTTTGCCGAGAGCTGGGCTGAAAGGGAGTCACAGACCGGTGGATTTTTTTTTCCCTCGAGGTATTTGTTAACCCTCTGAAAATAGCAGCAGCGGTTTCTGGGGCACTCTGACAAGGTTGGTGGTGGAACAGAAACAAGCGACACTTGGGAGCCGGAGGACAGGAGCTGCCATATGGTGACGGGGGCCGAGCCCCTCCGGGCGGCAGCGGGGCCGGTGGCCGGCGCATCGCAGCTTCCCGGGGAAGGCACGGGAGGCGTGGTGGTGCAAGGCTGTGGGATGGCCCTGAAGCCCGAGCAGCCCGGCTCTCCCTCGCTGCGTTGTCCCTCCCCGGCATCACGCCGGGCTGCTCTGACCCGGCGGTGTCACCCACAGGGTGCTGGCAGGGCGATGCCCCCCGGGAGCCAGGCATGTGGACCACAGGGACCCCTTCCCCATGCCGACATCCAGAACCCACAGCGATTCCTTTAACCTGAGCTGCAGGGCCTAAGGTCTTGCCTTGTGGAACTGATGGAATTGTTACTGCCTTGAATTAGCCCCGACAAGGGGCAGGATCTCTGCTGCAGGGAGCGACTCGCATCGTTTCCAAATGACTGGGCAAAACAACTTGCCCGATCCTGTCCCTTCCGATGGCTCTTGCAAAGAAATGCTATTGCAGCAGCCCAGCCGCCTGCTGCGCGGCGCGTAGCGTGGCACAGCGGAGAGAACACCTCGCTCTTGGAGCCCGGGCAGCAGAGGGGAGCCGGGCTTGTCCAGCCCTGCCACGGCGCCGGGCACCTGCAGACTGGAGCCGTCAGGGCTCCTTGGCCGTTCGGTTGTCCAGTGATTTTCCCTGGCAAATGATGAACCTGCCATGGCCTCGGCAGAAAACATTTTTTGCCACAGCCATCAACCGTTCAGAAAATGGAGAGGCATTTTGGCACCAAAAGACTACACTCCCCTCTGAAACGGCATCTTGTTCACGCCCGCGTCAAATAGGAAAACGCGGAAGGACTGGGGCTGCCGTTGGGTGTTGCGAGGTGCGCTGTCCTATTATCGGCATTTTTTGAAGTAAGAGCCCTTCCACAGCAATTCTTGTGTTTGCTATTAGCAAGTCGCGTGGAAAAGGAGCGTTTGGGCAAAGGACAAGGGGTTTTAATGCTCGGGGCTGCAGGGGCTGCCCCAGGCTGGTGAAACCTCAGCAGCCGTGCAAGGGTGCAGGGACCAGCCCTGCTGTGGCCCGGGCGCTGGAAAATGCGCCTTTTCACTAGGACGAAGCAGGCAGTGGCCTGGTAACTAAGGCAAGCCAATTTAAAATGAAGGGTTAATTGGGAAGCTGATGGGAAGCAGGCCTTCGGTATGCTCAGGAGTGTGCTTGGAGGTGGTACAAATCTCAATGTTTACGTGGACGTGCAGCTCTGTGAGATGCCAGACAAACCCGATAGGGATCCTTTTAGGAGCTTGGAGCTGGAGTAGACGCAGTTTTCAGATGTGTCTTATTTAATATGAAGAAATACTGTTTTTTTTTTTTTGCTTTGCTGCACTCGTGACTTGATATTCCTCGGAATTCTGAAACGACGTACGGGTATGTTCTGCACAGAGCAATCCAGCCGTGCACTGGTGAGTGGGCTCAGACATCTGCACGGTATCATTCCCCTGTCACCAACTGGTGGTGGTATAATTAGAAAAGTTATTAATCCTTTCTCAGCAGTGCTAGAAGCTATTTATAGCAAGGCAGACAAACCGTACCCTGCATGTTGGGCTAGGGTGGGCATGGAAATGACTCCTCGCGCCCTGTGTGTTGCGGGGCCCAAATCAGAGAAAGTAATTTGCTTCTGGGAGGGAAATTCCCTTTCTGGACAGATGCAAAGCGTCTGCTCTGGCCTCTGGGCTTGTCCCAGGGGATCCCTCTGGACATCCCCCATAGGCTGTCACCATCCTAGGCTTTGAGGTCCTGGTGGGAGTCCTGTCCTGCCTGCATCCATGGGGACCCACCAGCAGCCAGCGCAGAGCACAGGGCTGGAGCAGCTCTCAGCCAAGGAGCAATAACGGATCGACTCAGCTCTCCTTTTCCTCAGTGTCCCTGGGGAAAGGCATTGAAGCCAATCAAAATGGCCCTTCTGATAAATTAGCAGTGACAAACAGCATCTGACAGCCTGTTGTTAATACTTACCCCTAGGGACGGGGCTGGCTGTTTGCTGGTACGTGTTCATCTCTTGTCCGTGGAGCGGGAGAGCCCTGGTCCACTGGCTTAAACCGCGTTGGGCAGCAGCAAGCACCCTTAGCGGCTGATACGCAGGAGACAGGACTGGTGGATGCTGGAGCCTGCCTGGGGAGGAGAACGGAGCAAGCGCTCGTGTGGCTGCTTGTAAAGCGAGCGGAATGTGCTGTGCCCCAGCGACAGCGGTCCAGGCAAGCCTTGTTCGGTGCTGGGAAGGCACGGGCACTGATAACCCGGTGCTGGAAGGGGCCTTTGCAGCAGCGCAGTGCGCACGGAGCCGCTGTCGGGTTTTGCACAGAAGGATCCGTGGGCAGAGCCCCGTGCTGCGATGCGCTCCCTTCCTAACCAGGTTGCCCCATCGCCCTGCTGAGCCAGCTCTGCTGGGCTGTTGTGGGGTGATCCTCCAGCAGCGCCGCAGCCTGCACAGGGTAACCAGTTCCAGGGTAACTGGGACCCAGTTAAGCAGTTAGCACCCAGGCTTCCCTCTCCTGCGCAGTCCCCGGTGCCCAAGTGCCAGCAGGATGAGGGGCACAGGCGTGCCGGGCTTGCCTGGGCGCGAGTTGGTGCCTGCCCAGCTGGTCTGCATTGCATTGCCGTGGGCTGTCCTGCCAGACCACTGGTAGCCACTGGCCTCGTTTCCCCCAGCCCAGGCTGCTCCTCGTGCCGGCAGTGCCGCAGCAGCGGAGGGCAGGGGAAAGCAGAGCCGGGAGCGCGAGCTGGGAGGGCTCCCCCACATCTGGGCTGCTGCTCGTGCCCAGCAGCTCGTGCCCAGCTTCCACCCAGCTTCCACCCACCGCCTCCTCGTGCCTGGTCTCAGCCATCGGGGAGTTTTCAGGATGCTTTGACAGGTAAGGGTTTGTTACTCACTTCTTCCCACTCGGAGACTCCTGCGACAGCCGTATCTGTTCCACTCTGTGTGTTATCACTCTCTAACTCTAGATTAATGCTAGTGGTGTGGGCAGAGAAATGGGTCCCTGTGTCTCTAAGCCAGAGGGAAAACTGGGGCGTTAGCAATGCTTAGCGAGCCGCAGGCCGAGCGAGGCCGTTATGTGCAAGCTTCCGAGGTGCAGCTCCGTCCGCGTTTTCCCCGTGCGAGAGCCAATCTTTCTGCCAGGCTTTCCGCTTGAGGGGCTCCATCTCCGCGCTGCCTCCCCGCGCCTGGGCTTTGCCCTCCGTGCCAGCCCCTGCGGACGGGCAGCTTCTGCGCTGGTCTGCTGTAGGAGGGGGTGGGAGAAGCTCCAGGCTTTCCGAAGCAGCAAAAAGAGGGCGCAGCGAAGGACTGCCGGATGCGAAATAGCGCCCGAGGAGCCTGCAGAACTGGCGTAGGGGTGGCGCTTGCTGGGGAGCGGGGTGTTGCAGGCAGCAGCGGGTGTCGGCGAGGCGCTGGGGGAGCTGTGATGTTGTGCGGGGGTCAGCCGAGGTGGCCACGTTCAGAGAAATGCTCCTGTTGTCAAGTGAAACACTTGGCTGGGTTTTGCCTAGCAAGGCACAAATTGCACGCCTGTGTGCTGGCAGTCAGGCATCAGGGAAGCCACAGGGGAAATATGTTTCTGTCTGGGCTCGCTGCGTCTTCCAGCCTTTGCTGCGAGGATTTCTCAGAAGAAAGCGTAAAATTATTTTAGCCCACGAGATTAGCGGGCTGAACCTTCCCGTCCTCCGGGACGGGGCTGAAATCCCCTGCAAAGAGTCGTGGTGGGCGGCCGGGTCCCCGCTGTCTCGCCTGGGGCTCGGCCGCTGGGCCGTGCAGCGGGGGGGTGGGACGGGACCTGTTGAAAATGGGGCGACCGCTGTTTAGTGGTTGCGGGAAGTCCCCAGCGCGGGCTTTGGCTGACAAAAGCGGCGCTGGGGCTCTGCGCTGTGCCTGTGGTTTGCCTGGATGATAAAAGGTGACCTCGGAAATTGCATTTCCAAACATCCTCCCCTATCTGGGAACGATGGCATTGTTCCCAGTGTTTCAGGCTGGGACCGCCTGGGGCTCTTTGTTTAAACTCCCTGGGCGCTGAGATTCTTCTGCACAGAGCTGGGGATGCTCTGCCAGAGCCTGAGATCCTGGGAGGTGGCTGCAGTTCAGCCTTTTGTTATCCCGAGGATTAAAAACTGCAGTCGAGGATGAGCTAACGAAATCAAAGTAACCTACCTAGGGACGTCCCGCAGGCGTGTTTAACAGCGCGGGGGAGCCAGGGTCAGCCGCTCCTCAGGTTGTTTCAAACAGCACGGGCTGGCAGAAGGGCCCGCGCACCTCGGTGAGCAGCACGTAGCACTTCCAGCACGCTTAGCAAACTTTGTTTTGCAAAAAAACCTGCTGCTGCCTGCTCTAATTTCCCTGCGCGGAGGGCTCTTGCTGCCGCGCTGGGTGCGGGAGGGTGGGCTCCTCGCTGCGCCTGAGCAGCGAAAGCCGGGGTCTGCGGGCTCATAGAGTGTTTTAGGTGGGAAGGGACCCCTAGAGGTCACCCAGTCCAACCCCCCTGCAGGGAGCAGGGACCCCGCTAACCAGATCAGAGCCTGAGCGTGCCGGTCCTGGAGCCCGAGCCCCTCGCTGCCGTGCCGATAGCGCTTTCTCCGGGGACAGATCCTCCGCTGCTGAAGGCGATGGACAATGGGGGCAGCACGATTTGGGTGACGTTTGCCCTGCGTTGCACGCTGGCCTGGCTAAAAGAACAGCCCCGTAACGGCGTGTGCGTGGCC
>NW_009258681.1:353601-353910 GCF_000687185.1 Egretta garzetta
CTCCGGTGAGGGCAGCAGCTTTCACCGGCCCGCAGCCTCCTGCGCCGGGGGCGCGCCAGGGCGGGGGGAGCGCCAGCAGCTTTGTCCCACGCCTCATTGGAATGAGGTCCGGGTTCAGGCAGGGTTTGCTGCAAGGGTGGCTCATAAACAACGCGCAGGCGACTCTGCCTTTGCCTACGTTTTCCTCTCCGCTCTCCCCTGCCTGCCGGCTCAGAAAATGGAATGTGGATAGCAGAGCCCAGCCGGAGGGAAGGGACGTAGCAATGCCGAGAGGAACGCCAGATGTTGCTGCATTGCACAGTAGAGCGT
>NW_009258681.1:353954-359182 GCF_000687185.1 Egretta garzetta
TCTTCTCGCCAGAATTCGCTCTGAAGCCACGGGCTGAGACCGATGAGTGGTGTTTCGGGGGCAGGCCTGGAAGGATGCCCTTCGTTGTCCCCTGGAAAGCGTGGCACTCGCCATGTGGCAATTGTTTCACTGGAATGAGATAGAAAGTAGATTTTTAAAGTGCAAAATGCAGCTACTTCCAGTGACACCCCCCCCCTTTGTCCGGCAAGGTGACCTACCGCTAGCTAGTCCCGGGTACGATGTGCTTGGGCGGATTTTGCTGTGTCCTTCAACACGCTCTGATGTGCGGGCACCGAGCTGTGGATGCACGCAGGGGCTGGGCCTGCCTGTGAAAAACCAAGGGCTAATTTCACTTGGCTTATTTTGCTTCCACCCGGTGCCTTTGCCGTGCCCCTTGACCTCTGCAGCGACTGCTAATTAAGAAAATGGCTTTGAAGACCGCGGGTTTCTTTCTCTTCCTTCCTTGGGGAAAGGGGGGTAAACTCAGCTTGTACACCAAGGGCAGATCAGTAGTCCGGTTCCCGTTTACCCTCTGGCCACATCATCCCACGGGTTATGGTCCCATGCTTGCCGTAGCGCTGATGTGTGGCCCTAGCGCAAAGGAGAACCTCGGCAACGGCGAGCTCTCCTGGGCTGCAGAGCACCGTGGAGCCGTGCTCGCAGCTGTGACAAATCCTGTTTATTTCTGGAGATTTTTGTGATCATTCTCTGAGCCATGAAGTGCCCCAGGAACCGGGCTGTGGGGTCGCCCTCACGCCCTCCTGCACGGGGACTGCCCCTTGTCCCCGGGCTGCCCGAGTGAGATCCGCTCGGAGGCGTTTGAGAGAGCAAGGGGCTCGACTTCTCCGCTGAGAAGGAAGGGGAGGGCTGCGGGGTTTGTTCCGACACCTCGAGGCCGTACCTCTCCCTTTTCCAGGGCATTTGCGTTGTCCGTCCCTTTAGCCTGCTTCAGCACTGCAGATTGCTGCAGGGCTCCAGGCAATTACACCAGCCTGGAAGCGTGGAATGCCGTGTAAATGCCAAGTGGTCTTGAGGTATGCGTTAGGCTGCACCAGCATGACCGTGTTTGATGTGCTTGTGCAAGTGAGAGCGTTCGAGTGCCTGGTTCTCGTCTTTTGGGTGCACTGATGTGGAGGGGAATCCACCCAGAAAGAGGCGTTCCTGTTGCCGGCCGAGGGGCGGATGCGAGCTCAAAGCCCCTGGGTACCAGGGCAGCGTTTCATTGTCCTTGCTGCTCTCCGCCCACAGCAGGGCCTGATCCGGCGGGCGCATCGCTCCGGTTGCTGCTCCCGGTGCAGATGGACCCGCGCAGCGCTGCAGCCGCGCCAGGGCTGTTCCTGTAGCACTGCTGCGGGGCGCTTGGCTCCCTGTGCACCCCGATGTTTACGCCAATTAAAATTGCTGACCAGATAACGGTTCTGTGTTTGACTGGCGGCTGAAAAATATTTTGCTGAGCAGCCCTGTGGGGTGATGGTTACTGCACCACGTGCTTGCTGTGGACAGCGCTTAGCTTGGCCTTTGGGAGGAAGCAGGGCTGGTGGAAGAGGCAAATTAATCAAATGTGACTGCCCACCAGAGTCAAGTTAGAGAGAAATTACATTTTTCCCTTCCAGAAAGAAAAAAAAAATCTATGTTCCCATAAAAAATACAAGGAATCCAAAATATTTCATAGCCGTAATGTGTGTGAGAGGGAGGGTAAGCTTCCTCTGGGCGAGGAGGTTGGATGGGGAATTCAATTCTTCACTCGGCTGCAGGGCTGTGGGTGTTTACCTGCAAGCAAAGGAAGGTTCGTGCCTCCCTCTCCAGGCAGAGAGTACCCGATACCCTTTGTGGGTTGGGATTTCTAGCGGGGGCTGAGCATCTTCTGGTCCCGGGCAGCCCTTCAGCAGCAAGGGCGTGCGGTGATGAGGGATGAGAGCAAAGGGGTCTCCCAGACAGAGCCCACTGACGCAAACGGGCTGGGCCTGCCTGACCAAGCTGCTCCAAGGGGGAAAAAATACCCTTGCTGGCTGAGGGGATGCAAACAGCCGCTGAGGGCTTGCAGCCTGGGCAGGATGAGGCCGTGCACGCTGGCACGCTGTCTCCCCGTGCAGGTAGCACGTGAGCATCTCAAGAACCCGGCCCGGGATCTCAGGCCGTTTCCTTCCCAGCCGGCAGCAGCCTGGTGGCTTCGCTCCCCTGTCTCGACCTCCCGCTCCCCAGAGGCACCGGCCGAGGCAGCACAGCCTGCCCAGAGCCTCTCCCGGGGGAAACGGCCACGGTTTGTGCTCTGCTTTGTTCTGTGGCTGCGGTAACCTCTCCTTCTTTGGAGAATAAGATCTTAAAGAGTTTTTGAAAATGATCAAACACTTCAGCTTCACTACTGTGATTAATCAATCACAGCTGCTGCTTTACAGCTCCGTGTTTTGATGCGTTTCAGGTTGTTCCAAAGTTAGCCCAGCTCAGGGCCAGTAAACACATTCCTGAGCCCTAGCAGGGTGCTGGGATGGAGCAAAAGCTAAATTTTCCACTGCTGCACTTTGTTCAAAGCCAAGGCTGCCCAAGTCTATTGGGGAGAGCCGTGGGGCAGCCTGTTTGTTTGGCACAAAGGAGGGCAGTAATGAATTACTCATTCTCGCCATTATTTTCTGCAAAAGAGAGTTCTGCTCGGAGGCATTTTTGTCCGGGGAGCCTTGCGTGGGCCCCCCGGAGCTGTGCTACGCTGGCATGCCTGGCCAGCGCCGTGGGGACACTGCCAGGCTCTTGGGGAGCGTTGGGACTTTGCAGCCCCGGGGAGAGGAAAGGTTCCTGGCCCCTGCGTGGTAAGAGCAGCCTCTGCACGGCAGGCGTGCTTTCTCCTGGCCGGCGGGGAGCCGTACAGCCCGCTCCTCCGGGTCTGGTTATCTCCGTTCATTTCTCTGCTGAGCGTGCAGAGCTCAGTCTCCGGGCTGGCCTGGGGTTTCCCCAGCTGCCTGCGTTTGGGGCGACAGGTTTGGCCCTGCAGCCGCTGGACGCTGGCATGGAGCTGCTTCCAGCAATGGTGTGGTGCGTGGACACCCTCGTGCCCCTTTCTGGTGGCTGGGGCACAGGCGGCGCCCCAAAATGCTCACTGGGTCGAGGAGCCACAGGCAAACGTGAAGGCAGGGAGCTGGTGCTCTGCGGCAGATGGGGTGAGCGTGCTCGAGGGCGAGGGTGCACCTTGACAGATTTTAAAGAATTTATTAATTTTTAAATTACTTCCAACATTTCTTGTGCTGATGCTGCCGTTACAAGGGAGCATGGGATGCTCCTGGGAATGATATAATCCTTAAAGAAAAAAAAGTGAGGACGAGATTCAAGAAATATCTCTCCCCTGGATGCTGGATGTTCCCTGGATGTTCCCAGCTGCATCATTGCAAATATTGTCTGATCTGCCCTTCTTAGCACTGAAGTATTGGAGGCTCCAGGTGGCAGCTCGAAGGAGTTTGTGTCAATTTTGGAGGCTTAAATGCTCCTTAGCAGTTATTTTTTTAACAGCTAAAGAGCCAAGCAGGATCATGAAGCAGCACAGCTCGGAGTTTGTAAAACTGCTGTCAAGCAGATAAAGCTGGAAAGGGAAAAATTGCTGGTGAAGTCTTTTCTCTTCTTTCTGTTTGTCTGGTAGAGGGTGATTTAAAGCCCCTTTCACCACCCGGGTGAGGCGCCAGATGCCCGGTAGCAAAAGTGCAGCAGTGTGGCTCAGCCAGCTACTTTGCACAAACAAAATCCCTGAGACTGTAAAGTACATTTAACAGAAACAAACCAAACTGAACAGGCTCGCTTCATAAGGGTACTCCAGACAACCCCCCCTCAGTGACCATCAGCCATAGCTGACCCGAAAGCGCCTGGAGACCTCTCGCCCAGGGTACCCGTCAGATTTTGCTGTTACTCTGCTATGTGTGCAACACGTGCTTTCCAATAAGGCGTATTGCTTAAAATACAGCATTTTTATCAGGCTCTGGGCTGGCAGCAGAGCTCTTCCCTGAGAAAAGGGGGAGGCCTGTAATCGCTTTGATTAGCCAAACGTTCAGAAGGGGAATGAAGCATGCTTGGTTTTACCTGGCTGTGGAAGTGAAGGCGTAGAGGAGCCTTTCTGCACCTCGGCATGCCAGACAAGCGTCCCCCAGTTCCTCCAGGGTGCAACCCCCTATTGCCTTGAGCTGCAAAGACCTTTGAGACATCTCCCCTGCCCTGCAGAGACCCAGCACCCCCAGCCCTGCTGAGAGTCTTGATGGGAGCAGAGGGAGGCGGAGCAGAGCCAGATTAACTGCCTTGCTCCTTGCTGGCTGCGTACGCACCACAGGCTGGAAATGTCACCTTGCAAGGCTGGGAGCACAACCTCTCTGCTCCATCGCATCCCCATTTCTTGCCGAACCTGCGAGTAGTAAGGCTCATGTGCTGGCAAATGAGGTGCCTGCCAGTTCGGCAAAGCTGGGGCAGAGGCTGCTCCCCAGCCGGTCCTCGCCCTCCTTATTTCGTTATAAGCAGAAGGGAGAGCCGGCGAGATGATGTTGCCTCTGAAGGTTTGCATTGGCAGAGGTCGGGTGCATGGGATCGTGCTCATTTACACCCTGCTTTTCAGGACTTTCAGTCTGAACTCTGAAGTGGTTTTGCCTGGAGGATATTGTGCACAAAAAATAAGGGAAGCCCACTCTCTAGGTTCAGCTGTTACTGGTTTTTGGAGTGGGGAGATGGGTTTGGTTTAAGCCTGGCTGTGCATTACAGGCTCCTGGGCATGTGTGTGTGGTGCTGTGTTAAGGACCATCTCCTCATCGCGTATGCTTTGCAGGGGTCTGCATCCCCCTGTTTCTCTTTCCCCGGTCACTGCCTTGCCCTCCCCTGCTCTGCCCCTGGGCACTGGCTCATTGGCTTCTGTGTCCCACCGGTCCTGCCCGAGGGAGGCCGTGGCTGCCCTTTGGCTGGCGACGAACCCGTCCCATTCCCTTTGCTCTCCTCTGGCCGCCGCTTTTCCTGCCCTTCATCCCTGCGTGGGCTCCTGCCTCCCGTTGCCCCTCGGTGCTGCGTGTGGCTGCTGCCGGCCGGTGCCCGCATCGCGAGGCGCGCTCCCTCCATAAATCCAGGGTCTTAAAATAAGTGCGTCATCTGCAAAAGTACCGATCTGGCAGTGAACAGGTTCCCCCCAGAGCCTGTGAGATCCTTCCCAGCCGCTGCCGGGCGAATCAGCCCGTCTGCTCTCCCGGCGAGGAGGATCCCTCCCGGGCGCTCCGGGT
>NW_009258681.1:359846-367806 GCF_000687185.1 Egretta garzetta
GGGCCGGTCTGTGCCTCTCCGCCGGGCTGGCTGCCCCCGTGTGTCGCGCTGGAGTCATCCGTAGGTCTGAGAGCCCGAGCAAAAGCCGCCCCTGATGCAGCGTGAGCGAGGTGGCTGCTGTTCTGGGCCGCACGGAAAGGTTTTCGGTAGCGGACCCTTGAGCCACCCGAATTGCTGGCAATCCGTACCCATCCATGAGTGATACCAGCCCTGGGCAGTGCCCCCTCAGTTCCTGGTGTTAAACATGCTCTGGTTGCTGCGCTTTGGGAAGCCGCGCGCTCCTTTTGCTCCCCTCTGATGTTGGGGTGACCCTAGCGTGCAGTATTGGGTGAAGAACAAGGTTTGCAAAGCCATGAGGAGCCAGTTAAAAATCACCAGTTTGCATCTTCTGCATGGGATTGTGCTGTTGGCTCCGGCGTGAGCACGTGCAATCCATCTGCAAAACACAAACAACCGGCTCTGGAATGTGAGAGGTGAGCCCGGGGGAGCGGGGGGATGCTGCTGGAGAGCGGCGGCGTGGAAGGGGGGATGCTGGGCAGAGCAGTTTCAGCTTCGGGGCTCTCGTTGTTCCACAGGAAAGGGACAGTGACCTGGAGCATCTCCTGCCACTTCGCCTTGCGCTGTGCTGTGGGGTGGGGGACGGCAGGGACTCGATAAGCAATTTTGTAAGAGGTATTTTGATAAAGGTTGCTAGACAGTGACTCATCTGCTGTAGGAAGGGACAGGAGGGAGGGGCAGCACAGGCGCTCTTTAGAGTAAAAGTGGGTCTTCCCCCTGGTTTTATCAGAAACAGGAGGGCAGGAGTCCTTTGTTGCTCCCAGAGCAGCGTGGACCTGTCCATTACAAACCTCCTAATCCCAGTGCCTGCTGCATCTGCTCCAGCACCTCCTGCATCCCTTTCCCTGGGGAGGACCCTGCGTCTGGCCACATCCTGGGGTGGGACTGTTCCAAAATTCGGATTGATTTCCACCCCCCCAATTGATTTTATCTGATTATCCTTAGTCACTTCTGAGTCACTCCAAATAATTAATCCTTGTCCCTATGTAGAGATCACACTGCATTTCTGTGTGTGCCCGACTCGGGTGTGCGCGTTTCCGAAGTCGCTCCGAGTTGCACCGTCTTAACTTCCCTCCCGCATCCTCCCTCCCTCCCTCGGGCTTTTCTGCCCTGCGCTGCCCTCTCCTGCGCTGAAAAGCCCGGAGGAGGTGGAGCGCTGCTGCATTTCCCCTTTCCCAGGTGTGCTACAGAGCACATGCTGCACCCCAACAGGCCTCCCCGCTATTCGCAGCGCTGCTGCCTAACCCTCCCGTCCACGTATGGAGAGGTTTTGCTGGTGTTTGTCTGGATCTGGCTTATTTGCTGCTTGCGGTTTGCAAAGGAATTGGTGCATCCACTTGATCCTTGCTGACTTCGCTCCTTCCTCCCGGTGAGCAGCCCAGCTTTCTCTCTCGGGGCGGTGTTATGGCTCGGCGTACGGCGTGGTGTATGGCACTGCACCACCCAGCTCCCCCTCTTCGTGCCTGGATGTTTACCCAGGGATGCCAATGGCCAGTCTGGTCCAGCTACAGATTTATCCCCCCTTCCTGCAGGGGTTTTGCTGTCGAGGGGAGGAAAATCCCCAAACCCACCACAAACAGCCCTCCTCCCCCACGTCAGTGGTCGAACACAGGCAATAACAGTGGGGATTTTTTGAGAATCACTCCTTTGCAATAAGCACCTTTTGACCAAAAGTCAGCATCTTTTTTCAGACCTGTGAGTCTCTAATCAGACCCTTTTTCATCGCAAGGTGTTCTTTGGAGCCGGGAGGGCTCCCAGGAGCCCCTCAGAAATTGCTGCAGGGTCTGAGGCACAAGGCTGGTCCTGGCTGATCCTTGCAGCGGGTGCCCCGGGCGCTGTCAGATCTGGGTGTCTCGCTTTATCTGGGTTAAGCTCCCAAGGGAAGAGGTGTGACTCGAGATCCAGAACTGGTTTGAGAGATCAGAACTGGGCCAATTTCTAGGCCAAAACGGGGCTGCTGGTGTTCCCGAGGGTGGCTTTGGGTACAGCAACAGATGGAGGTCAAGGCTCCCACCTCCCCTCCACTGCGCAGGTGCCTTCCTCCCCCGAACGCCGAGCAGTCATCTCCCCGACAGCTGCCGGGCAGGTAGCAGGACACGTGGAAGCTTTATTATTCCTTACACAGCGTGAAAAAGGGCCCTTGCTGAAGAGCAGCGGAGCTGCGTGGTGCAGGCTGGGCTGCCCCAGGAGCAGCAGCAGCTTGAGGACACGGGGGGGCGGGGGGGGCGGGAAGGCTTTCCCCCCACACCATGCCATCTGCTCCGCAGGGAGCGTTTGCTGTGTTTGCATCCATGGAAGGGAAGTTTAACAGAGCCAGGCTTTGCTGTATCAGTTTTGCAGCTGTGACCTTCAGGCAGCTTGTGGGTGAGGCCGGGGAGGCACCGGCGTGACGGGACGGAGCAGCTTTGCCCCTCCATTTCAGCTCTGTAATTTCCTGGGCGCTTTGTGGGCACCACGCTCGGTGTCCCCTGCCCTCCAGGAGGGACGTGCCAAACGCTCCTTGCCGGGTGGCGGGGAGGTGAGCCCAGGCAGCGCGCGGGTCGTGGGGCGCCCGTGCCCCCCTGGGCGGCTGAAGGCTCCCTGTGCCCGGGCCGGGGCGCGGCAGAGGCCGATGCGCAAAGGGGACCCTGCTCCTTTTGCAGCGTACTCCGGCGATTCGGCCAAGTGGGTGCTCATCCACAGGCACGTTCGTGGGTAAGTTTAAAAAGTCATGAGGAATGAAATACGTATTTTTCTGGGCCGTGGCTTTTGTGGGAGCTGTCTGTAGCAGAACAAAGGGGTTTTCCAGGGCCGCTCATGCTCCGCGGTCTGCCCGTGCCTGCTCAGCCTGGCTCTCGCGCAAGAGCGTTGGGGTCGTTGTGTTTCTGGTCACCTTGCAGCAGGCACAGGCGGCGACGTCTGCTCTCCCTGCCTTTGCGCCCCGTTCTGCTGGCAGCTGCGTTTCTGCTCGGCTCCGAGGTGTGAACGCTCCTACCTGCCGCCACCTTCTGCTCCTGCAGCGTGGGAGATGGCATTTTGCAGGGGAAGGGGGGGAGCCGTGCCATTCGCTTCTTCATTTATTAATTAGAAAGAAATAAAGTTGCAGAGAGATCAGATTTTGAGAAAGACCCAGAGTTCCAAAATGCTCCCGGAGGACAGATCCCTAATTGCTCTCTAATTGCATTAGAGTTTAATTTGTTGTTGTTTTTGCTGTAATGTTCCCATTTTTCTCGACGGTTTGCTTTGTTCCATTAACTAGAAATGGCTGGAGATGAATATTCTCAATATTAAAACTTGCCTGTTGTGCAATGCTCCACAGCTTTTAGGCCTTTAATGTGCTGGCAGGGGACGCGGGTGGCTTCTGCGCCGGCTGCCAGACGCCCCGTGCAGGGGAAGTCACGCGTGCAGCGCGGCGCTTGTCCCGCGGCAGCGTTTTGCCCCTGGGTGCGAGGTTTGGGCCGGGGAGTTTCTGCAAGACTTTGCAGATCTGGTGACACTGAGTCAAGGGTCTGTTGGCCCGCGGGTGAGGTTGGGTCGGCCCCCCCAGGCTGCGTTACCGCAGGCGGTCACCGGCCGTGCGCCACCACTGGGTCCTGGGCGCGCGGGGCGCTGGTGGGGCGCTGCCCTCCTGCCCAGCAGAGGAGAGAGGGAAACGGAAGGCGAGGGGTGGCTGCTCTCCTCCTTCCAGGAGGTGACAAAAAGCCGAGCCGAGCTCGCCCCAGAGCGGCTCGGGAGCAGCAGCACTTCAAAGGGCTCATTTAATCCAGAGCACAGAGGGGGAGCAGGTCTGGAAATGCAACCGGGAAGCTTCAAAAAGGGCTTTCAGGAGCTTCGTTTGGAGAGCAATAGGGGAGAAGAATATCGGTCCTCTCGATTCCAAAGCAGCAATAGATTTATTTTGCCTTGTTCAAGGGGAAGTGGGGTGGAAGATGTAGTTCAGCTTGGACCTGCTTCTTACCAACACGTGTTTGTTGGTGAAGCAAGCCCTCAAGGTGGGGGAGTACAAATAAACCTTTGCCGTGTATCAGCCGCTGCAGGTGAGGCCCCGGAGGCGCCGCACGTCTCCCCCTTCGATCTGTTTGCTCATCTATCCCGTACGTATCGCTGTGCCTGCGCCTGACCCAGGCCCTGGCTGCCCGGGAGCTGCACGCGTGGCTCTCAGAAAGCGGAATCAGCGCTAGGAGACGCAGGGAGCTGCACTGTCAACTTAAAACTGCTCCTAAATTTGGTCCAGCTGCTTAAAAGCAGCGGGTGGGCTTGGTGGCAGAGTGAGACATTGGTATTGAAAGCTGTCCTGAAGGATACAGCCACCGGTGTGACACCCAGCAGGTAGCTGCGAACGTGAGGCACGTGCTGGTTTCAAAAATACCTGAAGAAAATGGGAAAAGCTCCGAGCGCTGGATCTGCAGCGCCCCGAGTGGCTTGTTGGAAACCCCAGGGGTGGGCTGGAATTGAGCACCCTCTGCTTTTGAAGCTGTCAATCAATCGGTTAACCCCCTGCTGTGTGGGGTGCTGCGCAAGCTCCTCTATGGTCTGAAATAGGTGAGCACGGTGGGCTGGCCGCGGTGGTAAGAGAGGCGGGAACTCGAGTGGTGTCTGTGCACAGCGAAGGCGTTGGGGCTGGCACGGCGTGGGCACGGCACTGCCAGCCCGAGCCCCGGGGTTCGATCCGGGCCACAACGTGGGGGTGCTGCCCATCGCACCCCTGCTTTGAAACGCGCTGGGGTCTGCTCTTGGCGAACAAGTGGGAGACTGGAGGGATCAGCAGGAGTTTCCTTCCCACTGTGCAAAAAATAAGCTGAAATGTTGGTGTGCGCACGGCGCTCGCGTTCCTGCGGTCAGAGCTGGGCAGAACCCCGGGAGCCTCTCGCCTGCTGTCAGCCGTGGCCGTACATCGCGGGCACGGGAGCTTTCCACATCCACGCTCGCCCCCTCCTTGAGCTTTGCGGAGCCTTGGCCTCAGTGA
Source organism: Egretta garzetta (assembly GCF_000687185.1). NCBI lineage: Eukaryota > Metazoa > Chordata > Aves > Pelecaniformes > Ardeidae > Egretta > Egretta garzetta. The sequence continues at coordinate 364,849 of NW_009258681.1, forward strand.
CGGCACGTGGCAGAGAGCACCGGAGTTTAGCCTGACTTAAAATGAAAACTAGATTAATCAACTTTGTGTTTTCCACCCTGCAATGTCATGGGCGAAGGCGTCAAGACGATAGCTGTGGATCCAACAGCTCGTTTGGAAATCCTGAGCGATTACACAAGTTTATGACAATATTATTTCCTGCCGCCAGAGATGCTCCACGATGCTACTAATTGTAGCAATAATTAATCCATCTAATTTTCAAGCACACGACTGTGGTTCACAGGAGCCTGGCAGGGACGGGAGCCGTGCAGAGCGGGGGGACCCGGTATTGTTCCTCTTCCGTTGCCAGACTCTTGCTGTGATTTCCGCGTGCCGTGCTGGCGTGGCGAGGTGCTGGACACGGCGCCCCCGTGCTCTGCGGTGCTGCCCGTGCCCGCTGCCAGGGGCGCTGGTTCCTTGCGGCACGGGTGGGGGGTTTGCAGGGGATCCCCCATGTGCAGGGACGGGGTGGTGCGGGGACGGGGTGTGACGACAGAGGGACGTGAGGAGCTGCTTTGCTGTGCACGGCTCCAAAACTGGGCAAGAAATGACCTTGCAAAGCAGGAAGGAGCCGAGATGGGTGCTGGCTGTAGCTGTCCTCACTAATTCATAGTCACGGAACTCGTCGGGAGTTTCAGTCTCCATCTGCAGTCCAGGCTCTTCCAAATTTCCAAGCTCTGTTGCGGTTTCAGAGCTGGCGCTGAGGAGCCATGGGGCTGTTTCACGTCACCTCTGCCGGTTCACGCAGATCACGGTGAGCCCCATTGCATCCAGTCTTCTCTGGATAAATCATGCTATAATTCGTGTTCCTTTCTCATCTGGCTCTGATGGTGCCGGGTGATGATTTGCTTTGGGAATCTGGTGTTACCCGATGGATGTTTTCCTGTCTCCAGACGTCCTGTACCACCAGGACTTGACCTCTCTGCGTCCGGTAGGTGGTATGGCTTGGACGTCTCTTTGGTCTGCTTTTTTTGAGATGCCTGCACCTTTTTAGAAGTTTTGGATCTGTGTGCACGTGGTGCAAAGGGATTTTCCTGCCCTTACCAAAGCACGGAGGGATTTTTTGTTTTGCAGAATGTACGAAAAGCATTTTTCAGCCTTTTTTCCTCTCTCGCTGGAAAGGAACCATGGCTGGAGGATAACTTACAATCCCTGCTTTGAAAAACTGATGTCATGTGAAACACATTAACTCACTTTAGTGCCTTTCTGTTGCTTCTCAGTACCACAGGGGACGCCTAATAAATATGGTAGGAGTAGGAGTCCCCCACTACGCAGAGGGAGGGAGATCTGTCCAAAGCCTGGCGTCGGAGCCGGTCTCCACAAGGAGCCATCACTGCCCGGCCCGGAGCGTGCCTGGCTCCGGCCACTCTGAAAGAGCAGTTGGATTTGTCCCTGACGAAAATGGAATGGTTTGCGTTCCTGGAGACCATTCCACACAAGGAGCTGGTGTTCCATGATGGGCATCGACAAACCCTCTCTTGTTGCTCATCTGTTGTTAAGGGAGGGAATAGCGGTGTGGTTTCCTTCCAGAGGGGAACGTGAAGCAGGAATTATCCGAGTGGCTCGCTGAAACGCTCCCAGATGCAGGGCAGGTCTGACACTAAAGTCCCGCGTGCTTCTGCTCCATGTGGACGAGCACAGGAGATGCTCCTGCCCCTTGGAGGGACACAAATGCAAACAAAAGGAAAGGGTTGGTTTTTCTCTTCCAAATCACGGATGGGTGAAGAAAAAGAAAAGGCTGTAGGAGGGATGTAAATGTTTTGTGTTTTACTTGAGATAAAGCTCCTCGTTGTTTGCTGCTGCACACAAAGCGAATTGACAGATTACATGATAATGTGGAGAAGTTTAATGAAATCTGCTGATACCCTTTAGAGGATGTGGAATCTGGATGCGCAATTAAATTAGGCCAGGGCTTTGACTGCGCCGTGCTAACTAGGGGACTTAGATACAAACCATTTGCATTCCCGGTGTCTTGTTGCTAAATCATTTCATTGATTACGAAAAGCTCTGCTGTAGCTGAAGGGAGCAGAGTCCATCCATCACTGCAAGCAGGGAGGGTGCCTGCCCAGCGCTGCCTGGCTGCCTCGGGGAGACCCGCACTCCTATAAATCCTCGCTGGGCGGCAGGCGCTGAGGCAGCTCCGGCTGGCAAAGAGGGGATGTGTCCAGACGGGAGGGGAGAGGAGCTCAGCCCACCCGCGGGAGCCTGATGGCAGCGAGGATAACCCGGAGCATCTCTGCTTCTGCCGTCGCTAACTTCGTTACCCTTTGCTGGGCACGGAGCTCTTAGCGCTGGCAAGCAGGCAGCAGCGTTGAACTGCGCTGAGGCTGGGGGTGCTGAGGCTGGGGCTGGCTCTGGTCAGAGGTGCTGTAGCCTGGCCAGCTACCGTGCAGGCTTGTATCAAGGAATCCAGCATTAGAATAATCCCCATCAGCGATGGACAGATTTGTTCCCCAACAGCTTCTCCTAAGCTTGTTGCCGCCTTACACGGCTTTGCCTCTTGGGTTTCGGCGCTGAAGCTGATGGGGAGTGACAAGCCCTGATTATGCGAAGTGCCAGGGGCTGCGAGCTGCAGGCGCGGGATTCGGCTGGACTCGCTCCCCGCTGTTCTGTGCATTATTAGGGAGCCACAGGAAGAAGTAGGTCCTGCTTAGCCAAAAATAAACGTGGCGTCCTGATTGCAATTGCAGAGCAAGGCTGCGCGGGAGCTGCTCTCGGCTTCTCCCTCCGCCTCGGCTCCTGCTGCGGCGCAGCCCTGGCACCCACCGGGGCAGGGACCCGGGCAGGGCAGCGGCAACCCCCCGACTTTCGGGGCGCCCACAGCCTGGCAGCGCTGACCGCGCTCCGGGGAGGCTCCGAGACTATTTATGCCTCTCTTTGTGAGAAACCACCGTTGCCATAGCAACTGCGAGCATCACATGGTAACCCTGGCTCCGCAGC
>NW_009258681.1:367887-369148 GCF_000687185.1 Egretta garzetta
TGGAAGGGGCGGCGATTTAAGGGAGGTGAGCGGGCGGCGGGGCGGGCTGTGTCCCACCAGCGTCCCTGCCCCGGCTGGGGCTTGGCCAGGCTCAGTGGAGGGGGATCCGTTTCTGCAGGGAGGTGCCAGCAGCAGAGGTGTCCCAGGCCAGGGCAGGCGGTTTCCTCCCCATCCCAGCTCTCCCCGCATCCCGGTGCGAGTCCTTCCCCTCCGCTCCATCTCGGAGCGCAGCCTCTGCCGAAGCCTGCGTGGCTCTGGTTTAACCCCTTTTTCCAGGAGCATTTCTGCTGCGAAGGGGCCGAGCTGTGCCGCGTGGCTGCGCTGGGGTGAGTGCCTGAGCCCCATCCTTGGGGTGCGCAGGGTGCAGAACTGATGCCCCGAGGCACGAAATGTGATTGCTCTCCGTTCATTTCCCATAAACTTTATTAAAGCAGTCACAATATATCAATCTCCTTTTTAAAATACATTTTTATTCAAGTCAGCACGCGTTTGCAATTAAATCCTGCCACACGCCGTAGTGTGCATAATTAGAACAATTCATGTGTTAACTGGGTACACGTATTTGTAGGGAAGGGATGGTGCCACTCTCCAAATTGCAGCGTAGCTCCCTTGAAACTTGGCAGCATCCTCCCTCCGCCGCCCCGGGGCCAATCTGCGGCACGGAGGGCTTGCTCCCTGCTGCACCCAGGTCTTTCCTTGGCTCCCTCAATCTCCGTGCCTGTGATTTCCTCGGCTCGCCCTTCGTTCCCACCTCGGGCCGGCTGTGGGTCACAGAGGCACGGGCTGGATTTCACTGCCGTGCATAAGCTTGCATCTCCGCCGCTTGGTCTCGGGCCGAGCACGTGCCGTGCCGCGGCGTGGTGCTGGTTAGGGGATGCAGAGCTCGGCGCACGCCCAGAGCCTTGGCTTTGCTGCGTTTCTGCCTGGAAGGCATCGTCTGCGCCGCGTGGCTTCCCTCGGGCCAGAGGACACTGCTCTTCCTGACGTGCTCGTTGGCTTTTTCTTGCTTGCTTCTGCTGTTTGTAAATGGCACCTGGGTGACACCGGTGACGAGGGGACATCTGGCACCTCCCTCCGCTCGTGAGTCTCGGAGGAATTCAGGGAGGCGTCCCTGGTCAGATCCTGCTCCTGCGCTGAACCCCGCGCAGAGGAGCGTGCAACCCGTCCCTCTTTCCGCGGTCCCGCGGGGCGTTTGTCACCCTCTGTGGGGAGCGGGGCAGCGCTCCCCGGCGTGGGGCGAGGGGCGCGGGCGCTCTCCCCA
>NW_009258681.1:369214-373258 GCF_000687185.1 Egretta garzetta
TGGGGGGGGCGGGGCCCGGCGCCTGCCACGAGGCTTCGTCCGCCCCGCGTTGCTCTCGGCAGCCTCTCCTCTGGCTTGACGCATGCAGCAGACACGTGCAGGATTTCTCCTGCTCCCTGGCTCACGCCACACACAATCTTGTTCTGGTTTTCAGGGCTCCAATAAAGCGTGTCAAAATGCATCAAAGGCTGAATGCAGAAGTGAAGCAAATTGACTCTGGGGAGGATTTGGGGAATGGAGGGAGTAGGGGGATGGTGGATAACCCCAAACCTAACAAGAACTGCAGGGAAGGCGAAGCGTGGCAGATATGCAGCACAGCTGGAGGGACGTGGAGCAGCTTTGGTTTGGCAGGAGAACAGGCAAAATCTGAAAATAGCACGCGTGTCTTCTGAGGACGGGGTTCGCAGCGAGCTCCTCGCACGTGGGGTTCCTCACCAGCATCCCCTCCGGGACGCAGGGCGATCGGGGCTTGGTCCTGTTGCTGGGTGGCGAGGGCCCTGTCCCCCCTCCGCTGGGGCTGCAGTGGCGAGCAGGGGAGTTCGGGTGGGGGCTGCAGACCCCACGGCTGCGGAATTGGCCTGAGATGGGCAGCGTGGGGTCCCGTTGTCGCCGTGGGACGGGGCGTCCCTCCCCTCTGCTGCTCGGTGTTCTTCCCCGGGGAAAGCCGGCGGCGCGGTGCCGCTCTGACGAGCCCCATCCCCTGCGCTTTCCGGGGCGGACGGTGCTGGGAGCCTGTTGTGGTCTCCAGCACCCCGGGCGCTCCTTTCTCCAGCCGATAAAAGCAGGATGAGAATTGAACGTGTGGAGCAGGCTCAGCCATCCATCGTGCTGATAGTGCCGGGGAATAAGACACTTCAAAGGCAGTAGTTTGCGTTTCTTCAGATGCCTCGTTGTAACTGCAGTGACAGGGCTGCTGCAAGCACATTAATTATTAGTGAAGACGTTTTTTCTTTTGATTGCAAGACAAATTAAAACAACAGAAGAAAACAGGCAGCGTTGCACGCGACGTTAATCCATGGGAGAGTGACAGCAGCGAAAGCTACAGATAATTCGTAATGTGGAAATGGGGACATTTAATTTTTGGCTTCTTTGCACTTGGCCTTCATGCGCGTGCTCAGTGCTGCTGCTGTGCTCCAGTGCAGAGGTTTGGGGAGCTGTGAATGCTGGGCAAGGTGACGAAGGCCCTCGAGGGTAAGCTGGGTAAGGGACCACAATTTTTTTTCTTGCCTCTTGACTGGAAGAAACAGCGAGGTCCCGCAGCGGTTTGGCTCTCCTGGCTGGGTCTGGGTTGCAGACGCGTTCGTTGCCGGGGCGCTTCCATCGCTCTCCTTTTTGACAGGTCCACGTTCTGCACGTGCCCGGGGGGATTCAGCTGGTGCAAAGCTCGTCCTTAAAAAGGAATTTGTCTCTGAGGTCAATATGTGGATTGCTGTCCTCTAAGATTTAATGCAACTTAGTTAGCATCTTCCTAGCCGTTGCCAAAATCTGGAGTCAGCCCCATCAAATGGATTTTCCTTAGGCTGTTACAGTCCCTGAAACGGCCGAGGAGCGCCGTGGCCATATGGCACGAGGTGTTTAAAATGAAGTCTCATGACACAGTTTGCAGTTTCTGGAGATGCTGAGCTGGCGCGGGCAGGGGTTACGGATCTGCAGCGGGGAGGGGGACATCGGCGCTTGCGTGCCAGCACGAGCGGCGGTGGTAAACACTGCTGAAAGGAGACAAAGCCATCGGCGTTTGTGTTGGAGACCCCACTGCTCGTGTCCCCACCGGAGGAGGAGGAGGGGACCGGGAGTTTAAGATGTTTTAGACCTTGGTGTGCAGACCAAGGGCTTCTGCTCAGCTGGATGGTTTGGGTCCAGCTGGCAAGGCTGCGATCGCACGTTAATTCCTCAACTCACAGCAAGAAAAGCCTCTGAGGGCGCGCAGGGAACGCGTCCCTCCTCGCTCAGCATCTGCAGCTCTCCCCGAGCGCCTCGGGGGCGTGTGGGGCTTTGCAGCTGCGGCGTGCTGGTGGTGCTGGTGGTGGAGAAAAGCCCCCCCTTCCCCTCCGCTCCTTGACAAAGGCGGGCTGCGAGGGGAGGGTCAGCCGAAGGCTAAGCCGTTTCTCAGAGCTGTTCGGCGCCCGTGGGCAGGGAGAGTCGGAGGAGAAACACGTAAATATGAATTGCTGATGAACTCCCTTTATGGCACTCGCAGGGGGAAGAAGTTAATAAATCACTGCTAAGACTGAGCCGCAAAAGGGCAACGCAGAGTGTATCTGGGAAGGGGAAAGTGGGGGGGAAAGGGAGCTTTTCTGGAGCAGGAGGAGGCGCTGTTTTTAGGTCAGGTACCCACACAACAAAGCTGTTTTTTTCCCAGGGCTTCCCGTCTGGAGCCTGCCCCTCGCTGCGGAGGGGAGCCCAGGCCCCAGGCCCGGCTGCCGGCAGTGGCCTCGCTGCGGTTACGGCATCTCCGTGCCAGCCCCTGTGTAGGACGTGGCCGGGTCCCCCCTTCGCTCGCGCGCTGAGCAGGGGCTCTGCGCAGCCCCCCAGGGAAACGCCAGCCCCGCACCTTGCCTGGGGTCTGCACGCCGGAGCGGCCGGTGGCACCCTGGGGGCTTTGAAACGCGTGGCGTGGGGAGATGCACGTTCCTGCTTGCATCTCCCTGCGTGTTACCTCGACGTCCTTTTGATGTCGGCTCTAGCGTGTTACCTTGGAAAGGAGAGCAGAGGGGCACAGGGAAAAACACATTTTAAGGAAAGCAAAGGAACCAGCTTACAGCCACCAACCATAGAAGCTTTATTCGGAGCCAGCAGGCTGCACCAGTCCTGGGAAGGGCTCTGGGAAGTGAGGGTGTACGGGGGCTCTCCAGCAGCAGGGACAGCGAGGGGGCTGCCGAAAAGGGAGGAGACTTTTGCTCTGCTGTCGCATTTATGCGGGACGGGTAAAAGTCTCTGCTTTCTCCAGTCAGGAGCTGGGGCTTGAGTTTAAACTTGTTCTCAGGCTGCCTGGATTTTAGTGGCAGCCTTGCGAGGGTGATTTGTATAAATGGGCGCTGGTGGTGGGCTGTTGCGTGGAAATCCTCCTTGCTAAGGCGAATCTATTATTTTTGTCAAACCCTTTGTAATAAATTTTGCCCAGAGCCGTTATTGTTAGCAGAGCTTCTAATTATTGTTAGTAGGCAAGCTCACATGTGCTTGAGCCCTCTCTGCAGTGCAGCCCAATGTACTCATGCAAAAGCATGAAGGAAGCTTTGCTTCCATTTGTTCTCCTGTTCCCCCTCATCCCCATCCCTCGCTCCTCTGCCTTGCTTTTCATCTCCGCTAAAAAGCAAGGAATGCAAAACAAGCAGTGAAACCCTCTGCCCGGACCCGACGTATGAGGAGGGCGCTCGGTCGCGTCTCTGCTCCCTGGCGAGGGGGCTCTGCCGCCCCGCGAGCAGCAGCAAGCCCGGGCTTGCTGCGCCTTCCGGGGGCAGGGAGGGAGCGGGGAACCGCGGTCTCCTGCGGCGTTGCTGCTCACTTGTGCATGGGGGGCTTGAAGCCAAGCAAAAAGACCCGGTCCCCAGACAGCACCGGGGGGAGAAGGGTTGCCCCATCCTTCCTCCGGCGGTTCATCGGGAGTGCGGCAACTTGGGAGACCACGGCGGGACCCGAGGAGCTGCGGGAGGAGCTCAGAGCAAGCCGGTCCCTGGCTGTCCCGCTGCGGGGGAGGGCAGCGGGGAGCTGCGCCTTGCCGAGATGCTCGGGTGACGGTCGGGCAGGGCAGCGTGGTCCCACCATGGGGAGGATACACCCGGCTCTGGGAGTGGATTTACTTTCATTAAAACTCTGCTTTCCCTGGCCTTGCAGAGCAGGGTGGGACCTGCGGGACAGCACCCTGGGGACGCTGCTGTCCGTGTAGTCCTGATGCATCCCTCGGGGCTCTGCCTTTCCAGAGAGGGGTTATTAAATGGCCACTTGGCCGTGGTTAGGTGTGAATCGTGCTGCGCACCGTCCCCGCCGTCAGCGCAGAAACTGCATTTGGCTGTTGTGGGGCAGCCCGGCCCCGCGCAGGCCCCGCGG
>NW_009258681.1:373273-374305 GCF_000687185.1 Egretta garzetta
GTGTGCGGGCGGCAGAACGGGCTTGGGATCGGTTCCCCCAGCGCGGAGGCCTAAGCTGGCCCTGAGCAGCTTTTGATCTACTCTGGTCCTGGCCACGAGTCTGTACCACGAGCGCTGCGGATTGCGTGCGAACGAGGGCAGCGTTCCCTGCCCCTCTCCTGGTGGCTGGATCAAGGCTTAATGAGGTTCTCTGCTTTGCCTTGTCTCAGTCCGTTCTATTTAAGAGATTTCTTCTCTCTGCTTTATTTCACCTTCAGTGCAGTTTTGTGACACTTCTTGTACCCCCAAAAATGTATGAGCTAATTAAGACTGTTATAAGTTGTGCAATCACATGATAATAAACGAAGTTTGCTGATCACTCATATTGAGCGACTGCTTCTTCCCTCCGTTTCGGCGAATGGCACGACACCCAAAAGGGTCTTTTGGTGCCTTTGGCAGTTTCTCAGTGCGGCGTTCCTGTGGACAGGGCAGATGCAGGTCACCCCTGGGCAGGTAGAGGGGGGAACAAGCAAGCGCCTCGCAGGGTCAGGGAGCAGGGGCGCCAGCGGAGCAGCCCGGGAGCTGTGTCTCCGGTGTGGCAGACCACAAACACCCAAATCAACCTTCTCCTGAGGCTGGGGGCGAGTCGGTCGCCCCAGGCTGGGAGCTGCTCGTGTCGGCTTGGCTGCTTGTCTTTGTAAAACGTGCAGGGGTCTCAATCCTTGTGAGACTGCAATACCCTTGGGGGCTCGGGGCAGCCCCCTCCAGCTCGGCTGCGGGCTGGCAGGCAGACGTGCTCAGAAAGCCCCAAGCCCGGGGGCACGGGCACCGCTGGCCCAGGATGGTGTCTGGGGGGGTCTGGGACCCCCCCAGCCCTGAGCTCCGCTGCGCAGCCTGGCAATGACGGGCCTTGCTCCCCCTGATTGTTTTTCTGCTAATGAGACCTCATAACTCGTTCATCTCCTTCTTGTTTTTCCTCCCAATCAGTGGAATAAACTCTCTAAGCAGTGTATTGTCGGTCCCTGTTGTGCCCGGGTTCGTTAGGGTTGTGAA
>NW_009258681.1:374844-378151 GCF_000687185.1 Egretta garzetta
CATCCTGGCTGTGGATGTTGGGGTGTGATGGCACCGTGCGTGTTGCACGCGCAGGTTTGTAACGTCGGTGCCGTTCCCCACGGTGACAAGAACTGCTCGACGCCAGCGCTGCGTCACCCGCGCCGCTGTAGGGACCCTCCCCAAACCTGTCCTCTTCTCCCTGCCTCCTGTAACTGATTCTGTTGTCTCTTCTCTCTGCCACGAACAGATGAAATCGTCCGACATCGACCAGGAATTATTCACTGAAAGTTACTGCAAAGTGTGCAGCGCTCAGCTAATATCCGAGTCCCAGCGCGTGGCCCATTACGAGGTAGGATGCTCTTTGGTAACTCTGCCCCGCGGGTCGGTGCCGCCGCCGGCACCAGCTACCGCGTCCCAGCAAGTTGCCACACCGGCGCTTAAAGCTCCTCTCTGACAACTCAAGATTCAAGAGGCCGCTAGTACCGGTGGTGTTGTATGCTGTAAATGATGTCGCTGCGGCGTGGTCTGCTGCGTGTCTGTCTAAATTTGCAAAATCGGGCTGCAATTTGAAGGTGGCCGAACGCGAGTTTTCAAAGAGACGTGGTAAGCAAGGAGGGCACTCGGGAGTGCAGCAACGTGAACTCAAGTTTTTATATCAAATGTGCGAGGCTTTGCTGCCTGGGAATCGCCGGCTGGGCAGAGAAGAGAGCGGTGTTTGTGAAGGTGCTGAGGAGCCTCAAAGGTGGGCAAGCGATAAAGAATTAGAAGGGATATGTTATTAGAGACGTGTTAGAGCAGCCATTAACAGCGCTGCACATCTTCAGAACAAAATTAAATAAATCCCTATTAAACAAGGGGGGAAATTGCTGAGGGATGAGCTGCTGCGAAACCCTTCAAGAAGGGGAACCCCACCGCCTGCCCGTGTCCTGGCGCCCGCCCCCCGGGCACCGAGCGGGTCTGCAGCAGCGGGGCGTAAATCCTGGTGGCGGCGAGGGGCGGTCTTGGTGCTCGGCGACAGGAGAACAGGAATGTTCTCATTCCTGTTCCGATGAAGAGGGGGTGCGGGATCACTTTGTGCGGTGGGTGCGCACAAGGGATTAGAGCGCAGCCATGGCATTGGTATCGCGGGGAGCGGAGACCCGTCCTCCCCGGGTGACCCCGGCTCTGCGGTCGGTGCCGTGCGGGGAGGGGACGCGTGGTGGGGTCCGGTGTCTCCTGGAGGGCTCCAGGAGGAGGAGTGATGTGAGTGGGGAGCCTGGGGATGAGGGACTTGTGTGCCCGGGGGGGCTGCATGGCTTCGCTGCGCTTTGCCTTTGAACAGACCAAGGCTGTCAGTGTCTGCAGAATTTCAAGGTTTTTTCAAGAATTTCAATTGGAAGCTGCACTAAGAGGCCTGGAAGGTGAAGTTTCCCCAAACTTTTGCTCCCATTCGAGTGCTTAGCAGTGGATATGGGGGGGAGACGTTTGTCTCAGTGTGGCCAGTGGCGACACACGAGCAGCTTAGTCGATGTGCAGCATCCAAGGGGGCTGTGCCGCACTAATCAGTGATGTGAACCATAACGAACGTTCCCTGGTAAGGCGCTTCACACGTCTGCTGTGCAGAATTTCTTCAGACGCGCCCCGTAAAGGCTCCCCTGGCTGCCCGTGGTGTGCAGCAGAGATCCCTGGCAGCCCGGGGCTGCAGCTTCAGGGACGCCTTCCAGACCGTGATAACGGGCCGCGCGGACGCCAAGTTTTGTCTACAGGAGGCAGAAGCATTGCCGCAGGAGCAGCGGCTGGCGAGCCGTGGGGTGCTCAGCCAATCCCTCTTCCTCTGCGCCTGCAGTTGTAGGTATGAGCTGAATCATTAATTCGTAGCAGATGTTTTTGAAATGTGGAGAACAACACGGTTTTCTGTTGTGTATTTCTGGTGCGAGGTGTTGTGCTCATTTGTCATCCCCTGTGAAATCCCAGCAGACGCTGCAGACGTTCGGCGCAATAATGTCATTCCCTACCCTCGCCTGCCGGGTAGCGCAACGCAGAGCGAGCTGGGGGGGGGGGGGGGTGTCCCTGCAGCAGCCACAGCTCTCGACGGGGAGGCTCGGTGCTTTGGAGCATCTGCGCCGGTCACCGCTCTGGAGCGTAGCCCAAATTCTCCTCGTACCCCGGTCCCAAGGAACCCACGGACACAGCGAGAGGGCTGAAAATGCCCCGAGGTTTTATGGGGAGGGCGGTGCTGGGGACACCGTGCCCAGGAGGGGCTCTCGCTGGGCTCTCCTGGGTGCTCTCCCCTCTGCGGCCGACGGACGAAGCCTTCGGGCTGCGGGCGGCTCGGTGCAGCATCGAGCCTTGCGGGGGAGGTTCCCGGGTCCGTGTGCTTTGACTGCAAATGTGGACAGAAAACCACTCTGCAGTGCTCCCGGCTCCTTCCCCACGTGAGCCGGACGGGGTTTTGGGAGACCTGAGCAAATATTTGTAGTGAGTCACTTGTTAGGTGAACTTGGCCTCTTCTTGCAGTCCGACGTCAGACAAGCAGTATGTGATTTCCCCCTCTACATTAATTGTGGAAAATTAGTGGAGAATGATTTCTGCAAATAATTCTTGCTCTGACGCTGTTTCATGAGGCGCTTGGTCGGAGCCCCGCGCACGGGGAAGCCCGCTCCTCCCGCCAGGCGCCCGCTCTCGGGCTGCTTCTCCCCGGCCACGCGAGCAGGTCAAGTCTGTGGTCGGAATATTCGCTTCCATAACATCAGGATTTGCAGCGTGGCTGTTCCTGTACGGAACTCTGGTGTTGAAGGTGCCCAGGCTCCATCCTGCCCAACACCGCCAGCGCTTGCTGCAAGCCAGACACTTCTAACAGCAGGAGTGTAAAATCCACTGTATTTTCCTAATTAAAAAGTAGCCGGTCACAATTTTCACACTTTTTTTTTCTCCTTTCATTTACAAAGCCCTCTATGGTCAGAACTGATTCTTTTCATGGGAAAACATCAACTTCAGAGGATGAGATTTCCTGTAAATAAACTTTCATTTACTCTTCCCAAGTTGCTCTGTTCCAGCATTTTGACTGAAAACCCAAACGCTCTCAGCATCAAAGCACGCAGCAGAACCACGGGGGGAGCGGAGTTTGTGCACAGAGCAAAACGCTTTCAATTGACTTGAACTTTATGGGGAAAAGGGAAACACTGCAAAAGGGCAACCCCATCCCGGGGGGTGCGTGCCGCTGAGTCAAAGTAGTTCAGCGTTTCCACCCAGCTCGGTGCGCGCTGGTGGCGGGATTGCTGCGTGGGGAGACGTCTCCTGCAGCCGGGGTCCCCCCATGCTCCCCAGCACTCGTTTCCTTCATTTTCCTGCAGGAGGGAGCAGGCGA
>NW_009258681.1:378259-378474 GCF_000687185.1 Egretta garzetta
GACCCGCGGAAGACAGGACTGGACACAGCAATCCTGAGCTCCTGGGCTCTGCCGGGAACGCGTCTTCCTCCGTGGCTTGGTTTGCTTTGGTCAGCGATGCCCTCGCCCTTGCTGAGCCAAAGCTTAGAGAGAAAGGGGATTTATCTGCTGCCTCTAGCGCAGCCGAATAAGATCTGCAGCCTCTGTGGCAGGGGGAGACAAACTGGCACCTCTTT
>NW_009258681.1:378505-379591 GCF_000687185.1 Egretta garzetta
AGCAGCCTATGAAAGGGGGGTGTTCTCGTCTTGCCAGCGGGAATAGGCAGTTCCCATCGCTGCCTCGTCTCCTTCTCCAAGTCATCGACCAATAACTCTTCCTTTCTTCTGCACCGCTTTGCCAGGAAAAAAAAATACTTTTATGTCAGTCGTGCAATATTAAGTGCTGTTATTTCCAAGGGCAAGTGTAGTGGAAAGATGACAAAGGAATCAGAGTATTTGCAGCATATTCCTGCTTCCAGCTTGACACGCAGCGGAACACCGCCCTTATTTTATGTGCTTTGTGCAACTGTGTCTACGGCTTTGCCTCATGTCTGCCGCGCTGTTGCTCTCCTTCCCATCCCCATGGAACTGCCAGGCACTGCTCGCCCGTCCGGGGTTCACCTCGGGGCAGAGCTGACCCCAGTGGCTGGCCGTGGGATGTTGGCTCCTAACGAAGCTGCAGGTGCCCAAATGAGAGAACGCCTTAACAAGCTGCGCGCTGCGATGCCGAGTATCGCAGGAGGTTGCTTCAGGGATACCGGTTGGCTTCCACGCAGGGGTAAGAGAGGAGACGGATCTTACTGGTGGTGGTCAATGCCCAAAAGGTCATGCGTTTGAATATTTTCGTTCTTAAAGTGAATTAATATCTTAATTTGTCCCCTGAAGTATCAGAAAGCTCCCTTCCCGTTTCTGCTACTGGAAAAAAGCATCCAAATATGGGTGCCTGATAAAATCCCTGCTAGGCAATAGCTGGCTGTGCTGCCGGGATGTGCCAAGCATCCCTCGTGTGCACTGGTGCTGTCCTTCCCCCTCGGCGGGGACAGAGACGGAGCTGGATGACCGATTCGATGAAGAATCCCCAAAAAGGGCAGAAGGATGCAATGTGCTCCGGGCGACGGCTGGCTGCATCAGGGGCGCGGGGGCTCCACGTGCCGCGCTGCCTGCTGGAGCGAGGGTGTTCCAAGCCCCCTCGCTTGCCCGCGGTCAGGCGGGGGGGCGGCTGGCAGACCCCTTCCGGGCAGCTCCCCTGATCTGCGCGAGGTCGGGACCAGCCCCCTCCTGATGCTCTTCAGCGGCCGCCGCCGTGGGCCGGCTCCTGCGCTG
>NW_009258681.1:380883-383676 GCF_000687185.1 Egretta garzetta
CAGCAGCGTTGGTTCTAATTGAAGTTGCCGGGCTTGGGCTGGACGCTTCGACGCCGTGCGGTCGCAGAGCGGCAGCCCCGGCAGCGCCTTGCGCCCCGTGCGTCGCTGCCTTTGGTCGCTGCTGTTTGCTTTATTTGGAGCTTCTCAAGTCTCGTTTTTGCATTTTTGAAACTGCAGCGACCAGGAGAAGCTGCTGGGGCCCGCGAACCCCTCCCAGCCACGCGCGCCCGTCTCGTGGGGCGGCCGCTGTCCCTGGCGAGGGGACCACGTGGCGAGCAGGGAGGAACGGCCATGGTTTAGGGAAAATGAAGCGAGCTGGCGATTGCTTGGCTGAAGAGATCAGCAGCAACGGCCTTTGTCTGTGAGCAAGTCGGTGTCCAAGCTCTTGTCTGCCTGTCGCTTTGGAGGAGCCAGTTCTATGGGGGTGAGAATTCAGCTGCCTGCAATTGGGAATTACGGACACGTACCCGTGTGCCCAAAGTCACGAGCATCAGTAGACGCTTTTTAAAAAATTAACTCGGGGAGAAAAAAGGGGAAGCGGATAGAAATGACCATCAATTATAAATGAGGCTTTGCAAAAATCACAAAGGGAGAAGGAGGACATTGGCACCCAGCAGCGTCTGGAATAACAGACGGGAGTTTGTCTCTGCGGCGAACAACGGGGATCTCGACAGCGGTGTTTGCTGGTCGTGTGGGCAGGAGAGGCAGAAAAGGGAAGGCGTTTGCTGAAAATACTTCTGTCCTCTATTTAAAAAAAAGCAGAGGATGTTGTTATATCACAGCATGAGGAATAACTTGGTTCTGCTCCAGCAGAAATTTGGAGGTTTGTTAGGCAGCGATTATGAAATCAAGATCGTTGGGGTTTTGAGTCAGCAGGTCCGGTAATGGGCAAGCAAGTGCGTGGAGGGAGCTGGCCACGCGCTCTGCGCCCCCGCTGCTGGTTCTTCACGGGACTTGGGAAGTGGAGGACGTTCCTGGGAGGAAGGCGAGCGCGGTGCCAGGCAGGGCAGCACTGGGGACGACCCCGGGGAGAGGCGCCCTCCCAGCTTGGATGGCTCCCGAGCAAAACAGGCCCTGGAAAGGGGCTTGAGGTCGGAGCTCCAGGAGGGCAGCGAGGCTTGTATTGCACATGAGGTTCAGAGAACTGGGTCTGGCCAAAAGAACTCTTGATGGGCAATACAGGTAATAAAGTTGGTGTAGGTGTATGACTGTGTGTTTCATGGCAATTTAATGAAGAAACTGCCAGCATACCAAAAAATCACCATGGTGCACTCTGAAAGGATTAAAATCCAGCCAGCAGGCTTCTGAAAAAGAATTTATCACAAGCTAGGAGAAGCCCCAGCCGTCGGGGCTGCCATTGCAGGGCCTGTCCTCACCTCCCACCCGCGTGCTCGGCGCGGCCGCGTGCCCGCTGCTGCGGGGGTCTCTGGTCTTTGGCGCAGACCAGGGCACGGAGCCGGGAGCGCAGGAGAGAAGAGGCAGGCTGCCCGGGAGTGCGATGCTGCCAGGAGGGCGAACAAGCGGATGATAAGGGGAGGAATCGGATCAGATGCAAGCGCAGCGTGGGGGAAGCGGCAGAAACAGCCGACTTGAACCTGGCGAGGCGGGCGGGGGTACGGGAAGAAGTCCCTTGCAAGGCGGTGAAATGGCTTAGGCTGTCAGGTCAGGTTAAATCAGCAGTGCCAAGCAGGACCAGGTCCTGGAGCCGCGGCAGGCTGCTGAGCTCCTGCGGACGGGGGGGCGCCCCGCATCCCCCGGGATGGAGGCGTTGGGGGTCTGTGCAGCCCAGCAAACCCTGGGCTGAAGCCTCCGCTGGGGACTTCTGGCCGTGCAAAGGGGGACGTGTCTCCATCCTCCGCAGGGACGTTGCTGCTGTAGGTAAATTCACAGAGAAGCTGTGAAGACGTCGGTGAGCAAACCCTCCGTAAGCCGGGGCGAGCAGGGCTGCTGCGCCTCAACCCAGCTCGTCCCTGGCTCCCAGGGTCCCGCCAGCCGCCGCCGCTCCCACCCTGTGCCGCAAACTGGGTTTATGCCAAATCAGATTGTGTTTCACAGCCCGATTTAGCTCTGCTTCGTCCTTTTATGTTTTAGGGTTGAATTGCCAGAACTCCGCTGCCTCTGCCACAGTCCCCTGTGTTAAAGGCGATTCCGTGTCGATAGAGACGACCCACTCGCTGACTTTGGCCGATGAGCCTTCGTACAGACGCTCCTGCACGTGAGCTCACGACGCTGAAGTCTGCGGTTGCTTTGTGAAAACGGGCTCCTCCTAAGCTTCGGCCCCCTCCCTGCGGAGGGAGGGTCGTTCTTGGAGCGTAGAGTACTAAGCTGGGCTTCTTGCCTTCTGGAGGAGTGGTTTGCAGACGCCGGTGACAGAGAATTTAGGTGACAACGCCTCTGGCGTAACGCTTTGTAAATCCACAAAAGAAATATTCGCAGGCGTGGAGACACTCTTGGTGCACCCTGAGGTGAGGTCGTGGTGGCTGTTGGTGAGCAGACCGGTGCCTCCAAAGGCCGTGTTCTCGATCCAGACCGGGGGTTTGCAGATGTGCCAAGGTTTTGTCTTATTTAAGGCTTGTACGTGCGGGGAGGCGGATCAACCGGGAGCTGGATGCGCCCCGATCCCACGTTATCCCGGTGTCCTGACTCCTGTGCGTGGTTCTTCCTTTGGCCCCTTTTCCCCGTGGATCTGCAGTGACGTGGGATGCTCGGCCCCCGCTGCCTGCTGTCCTGCGGGGACGTGCCGGGGGTCCCTGCCTGGGCGGCAGCGATGCTCGGGCAGGGCTTGGGCAGGGC
>NW_009258681.1:383742-386523 GCF_000687185.1 Egretta garzetta
CTTCTCGCACCCCGGAGCTGCCGATTCCAGGTTGCCTTGTGCGGGGGAAAAGATAACGCGCAGGCGAGCAGCGCGCCGAGAGTAATCACTCTGCTCTCGCCGTGGTGTGAGGGTGATAAATACACGTGTAAATGGGGAAAACACCGGAGATAAAGCGGGTGACAAATGGGCTGTGCTCCCTCGTTCCCCTGGAGGGCGTGAGGTGCTCAGTACGGACCTGCGCAGGCCAGGGATGGTTTTAAGCTCCGCTTTTATAACCGTGGGATAATAAGGCTGCATAAGGAGCCAGGTAGTTTTAAATTATGCCAGACATAAGTTATTTCTTTACTTTAGCTTTCATAAATCCAAAGGAGTGCGTAAATAAAGGCGAGAGGTGTTTTACAGAAGGTTGAAGCTTCGCTACCTTTTAATGCTGACATTTGGCCGTCGTTCATGGCTCAGCTGAGTGCCATGGAAAAGAACACTAAGAATGATTGCTGTTAACATCTTGCCTTTTCGTCTTACAAAAAAAGCCAATAAGCCCCCTCCCCCCCCAAACTTTTTAGCTTCTAAATTCAGCGGGCTGCGCTTGTGTGCGAGGAAGCCTCGTGACCCGAGGGAAGAGCCCCGTGGCTGTGGGGTGACTCGGGGCCGCCTGCCTGCGCCCAGGCTGTGAATCTCCAGGAAGGGAATCCAGCTGGAAAGCTCCGGCCAGGTCGCCTTTGCCCTGCGCCCGACTCGCCCCCCTCCAAAGCATGCGGCACGAGGGGCTGCGGCGCCCTCCCGGGCAGGGGCTTCCCGGCGCCCAGACCCCCGCCGGGTGAAGCCAGCCGAGCGTCCCGTCGGGCAGAAAGTAGGGACGTCGCCAACGCCAGGGCTGACTTCGTGCATCCGTCCTTCGCATCTCAGGCGTTTGGTTTTTGTCATTCCCCCATGGCGCCATCGCTGACCGGGCTGCTGGTCACTGGCTGAAGCTTTGGGGGTTTCCTGCGCTTCGCTCTGCCTGCAGCAGGTCCCGCTTTCTAAAAGCCTGCAGGAGGATGAGCTAGAGAAAGATACGTGACGTTATTTATCTTGACTGATCTGCTCCGTTAAAAAAAAATGATTGCACAGTCGCGTTTATGCATGCAAATACAGCGCCCTGCAGATTTAGCTCCAGGTTCACACCACAGGAAAAAGAATGTTCCAGAACACACTAATGGTAATTTAATACTTTAAAATTGCAAATCTGTGATCTGAAATGATAATATTATGGTGCCGTTGTTCTGTGAGGCAATCGGGGATGGGGATTTGGAGAAGACATTGGCATGGTAATAGCTGCCGTGCGTGCCTGGGCTCCGGACGCGGGTAGGCAGGGGCTGCAGTCCCCTTTCCCCCTTACGCCGACGAGAGCCGACTGTAAGTTGGGGCTTCGAAGGTTTATGTCGTGCTCCTGCTGTAGGAGCTTTTAAATCTGCCTTTACGTTTTGCACGTCACAAGGATTGCTTTGCCCGTGGGCGCTGCCGTGACCAGGACACCTCTCCGTCCTCCGCGTCCTCGCCTGCCGGTACGCTGGAGCCTGGGCTTTCCCCCGCTGGCACCGCTTTCCCTGGAGCGCAAACCCTCCCGTTCTCGTGGCTGCTGCAAGGGTTTTCTGTTCAGCTGCCCTTGGAAATGCTTGAGGGAGGAGAAGGGGCTCGGCTGGGGATCCGCGCGCTCCGTATCCCCTCCGTGCAGGGCCAGCACCGGCACAAGGGGCACGAGGAAAGCGTTAGGCTTCGTAATGCACAATTACCCGATAATTTACCCGCGGGAGAAGTATCTTTCGAACCCTTGGCAGGTATCAGTTGGCTTATTTCCTAGAGAGTGAGGTTTTATACCCCTTACATATTTTATCCTCCCGTAAGCGTAGGAGCTGCGGATCCGTTTGTGTATGTTCATCGGATCCCTCGTGATGCCGTCCTGTCTCCGCCCGGGGCTAAATAACGCCCGTCTTTTCAGTCTCTCGCGCCATGGGAACGTCTGGTATCAGACGTGTCTCTGCTCTCGCCGCCTTTATTCCCGCTGCGTCCTCCAGGGGCTGGGGCAGCGGGGCTGCGCACAGCGCGGTGAGGGTGGACCCTTTCTCTGCTAATGGCAGGCGCCGTAATCCGTAATCCTTCCACTGTTGGTTTAGTGTGGTGGAGAGCTCTGTGAAACCCCTGCCAGATGCAAATGCTCCTTCCCCCTCTTCTCCTCCCGTGTTGGATACCCATGTCAAGGGGAGGTGAAGCCTTGTTGCAAATGGGTGTTGCATGCACAGTAATGGAGCCTCTTGCTCTTTCTAACTTCATTTCTTGCATTTTCTTTTCTTTTTTTTTTTCTTTTTTTTTTTCCAGAGTCGGAAACATGCCAGCAAAGTTCGTCTCTATTATATGCTTCATCCCGTAGACGGAGGCTGCCCAGCTAAAAAGCTCCGGTCAGAAAATGTGGGTATCATTTAAGTCCCTGTTTACGCAGCTGCTTTGTGAATCATTGACTCTGCTACAGCACTGTTTTCTGTTCCAGCCGCAGATGATCGGGTACCCAGAGGTAACACTTAGATTAGCTGAAATGCTAAGGAACTGGAAATAATTTTCAATAAGCTGTACAAGAAATATCATGTGCATCAGCAGCAGTAATTGCATTTTTAGTTATTCGAGTGTTCTTTCGTGGGAAAAAATAACGCTGCTAGCAAGTACCCAGCGCGTACCCGGTCTACGTGCGGTGGCTCGTTCTTTGCCGTGAGCACCCTGCGCGGGTGGGGGCTGCAGGGGCTGGCGCCCTTGGGCCCTCGGGGGGGC
>NW_009258681.1:386680-391576 GCF_000687185.1 Egretta garzetta
CTGGCTGCGGGCGGCCAGGGGACGCCTGTGGTGCCATCGCCCCCCGAGAGCCCCTGGAGAGCGGGGTCACCCCCGGAGGCCTCCTCCAGCCCCATTTTTTCTGAGTGTTGATGAAAATGGAGCGCTGGGTCCCAAAGGCTCCTCGCAAAGGTTTGTGGCCGGTCTGCAGTTTTAAAAAGCCGCAGTCGGGTTCCTCGGTTGCATTCAAATAAACCAACCCGAGGAAGCTGGCCCAGCTTGCAGCCGTTGGCCAGGCAGCAAAAGGAGACGGAATTTATAAGGGACTGCTGCCCAGTGAATTATTCATTCGGCTCTTCCTGGGGCCGCTGTGAGAGCTGTCGATGAGGTTCCCAGCAGACAGCATCCAAACCAGTTCAGAGCTCTGGGAGTGTGGCTGCGCCTTAATGCAACCCATGTTTAGTGAGATATTTTCCAATTAAAGGGAGAAGCATGCAGGTTTTGCCAAAGCAATCTGCAGGCTCCTTCCCACAGTAATTACAGTGTTAGCGGAACTTTTATGTTGCGCCCAGGGTAATTGCAGATACAACCTACCCCCTAACAACAGAACCTCTCGGTGTTTTTATTGGGTTATTAATTGCAGAATGTGAAAGGTGCAGTGGACATGCACATATGGACTCGGAACATGGTCCGGTAATGAGCTTCATTGCGTTAGCAAGAGACCGCAGGGCTGCGCGTACACCTTAGCACAGGGGTGCGGTGGACAGGGAACCCAACGGGCCACAAATAAATCAGAGCTGAGCGACTTCCCACTTCGTCTGTGAAAGGCAACGGTGAGAAGTGATGTAATTCCGTGCGTGCCGATGCGCGATTGCGCCGAGGGCAGCCCTTAGCAGGGGAGAACGAACAAGTCCTTAAGCACGAGGTGAGTGATAGGCTATGCAAGACCTGAATTCTAAAAATATTTATGTTACAAAAATATAGCAGGGAAAATCTGCCAACATTTACGGCTCAAAGCGGGCCTGTTGCTGATCAGCTATGAGCCAAGCCTTGGGGTTTAAGAGAACAGAAATATTTAGGACATCTTTAAATAGATATAGACTATAGACTGGATCTAAGGAAGAAATTCTTTGCAGTGAGGGTGGTGAAACCCTGGCAGGGGTTGCCCAGAGAGGGGGTGGAGGCCCCATCCCTGGGACCATTCGAGGCCAGGTTGGATGGGGCTGTGAGCAACCTGATGTGGTTCAAGGTGTCCCTGCTCCTGCAGGGGGGTTGGGCTGGGGGACCTCTGGGGGTCCCTTCCCACCCAAACCATTCCATGATTCCATGATCTCTAATGCTGCGTCGTAACCATGGCCAGGTACGGAGCGCAGCTGCGTTGCCCGATTCGGGTACCCAGCAGCGTGAGCCAGTCCGCGGCGCGCCGGCTCTAACGAACGTCAGGAACCATCCATGAAACCCAATTACGTTTCTGTGCAGCGGCGCCTGCAGCTGCCAGGGGAGGGTTGGCCTTTTCTCACCCAAACCGCACCGTTACGTGGCTGCAGGCCGTTCGATTTCTGTCCCTTTGACCACAAAACCGCGCACCCCGGCTGCCGTCCACGCGGCGAGGGGGAGGAGGAGCTGCTGCCGCTGCGGGCGCCCGGTGCAAGAGGCTCAGAGCGGCGTTCGGTACCCAACCTTCCGGTGAGGGCGCGGGTGGTGTTTGGGGTGCCCGAGGACGCCGCGCTCCCCAGCGCCCGTTACCCTTCGCAAGAAGTACGAGGCTCACGCAATTAGTCTTGCGCTGGATTAATGACTCTGTTGTCGGGCTGTTCGTTATTGTCTTAATTTTTTTGTGGGAGAGGAGAAAAGCCTCGTGTCTCTGGCGCGCTGAGGGATCGCTGACTTTTCAATTTCTGCTCAGCATTTCAGCTGAAAGTAATTTGGGCAGGCTGCAGGCGCTGTCAGGGCCCCTCTGACATTAGGAGTCGTATCCCCAGGTCCCAGGGTTGGTGACTCCGTTTCAATCGGCCTTCTCTCACTGCGTTTAATAGACAGGACCCCGGTGATGATCAGGACGGACGCGGTGGGACGTGCTGAGGTGCCATGGAACGCGTTTTTGGGGGTGGCAGAAGAGCCTTCAAATTCTTCCTAGCCCCGTTCATACTGTAAGACAGGAAATTTCTTTGTCCAGCATCATCTTCCTGAAAAAAGAAAGGGGTCGTGATGGGGACAGGGGGTTGAGGGAGGACGGGATGTCCGCCGTCTGCAGGGAAACCTTGGTTTTTATCGCTTTGGGCGCAAAATTTACAGCGTGCTGTAACCTAAATCTTCAGCGATTGCACTGGGAATGCCTGGCTTTAGAGCCGGCGTTTTTCCCCGTGTTTCACACCCGACCAGAGCTCTTCAAACAGGTCGGGTGCTGGTTTCAGTGAACGACACGCGGGGTGGCAGAGCGGAGGCGGGGACGAGCCGAGCGCTGCGGTGGCTCTGGCGCCTGCTTACCTTGTCGTCACGTCCCTTACACCCCTTAGGGCTGGCTCACAAGCGGGTCCTAAGATCCTCTGGGAATTAAGGAGTGTTTCTGATTTAGCCGGCCGTGCGCTGGTGCGTGCTCTTGGCTCGTGCCGCAGGGCAAACAGGCTCCAGGGTGGAAGCGGTCTGAATTTCACACCAAGCGTTATGGAAAACGGCTCCTTGGCAGCAACGCCTTCTTGGTGCGCAGAAAATTAACTCAAATTTAAAAGATACTCTGCAGTGCCCTGAGTGCGATGGTTTACGTTGCTGTATTTCAAGGGTCTGTGTAAGCTCTTCTTCTTAGTAAAGCCTGGGAAGCGAAGACAGCAGATTTGTATCTGTGGAATAAAAATCCTCGCTTTCCCTGAGGATTGCTTAGGGAACATCCAGCCAAGACTGCAGCTGCCTGGCCCTGTGCGGGGATTATGCCTTTTAGCAGCTTGTTAACAGGCGTCTGAACAACCCGAGTTAATTCTGCTGGATGTACGAGACTTGCTTTGAAGTTTATGATACTACAAAAAGAAGCCCTTTGAGTGAGGCTGGCTCGGCACGGCTGCGGAGCGGGGGGAGGATGAGCACTGTCGGCGTCGGGAGATGGGCGCTTTCCTGAGGCCGTGGCACCGTGCTTCAGTTTACACGAGGCCATTTGCCCCCGGCGGGGCCGCATCTCCACAAAGGTTTGCGAGAAGGCATCGTCTGGAGAAGACTGCAAAAGCAGATGGTGGGAATATTCCTCACCCGTTAGCTGGCGTTGTGCAGCATGGGGTTAGGGAGTTGCTTGTGTGGGTTTTGTGGAAACTAAATCGAGACGTTGGTGCCTATTTCCTGCTGCTGCTTCAGACTGAGCTGGGCACGGGAGCAAGAGAAGGGGCGGGGAGCGATGGATGGGTGCATGCGTGGGTGTGGAGCATCCCTGGAGAGGGGTGAGTGCGTGTGGAGCATCCCTGGAGGTGGGTGGGTGTGCACCTGGGTGTGGAGCATCCCTGGAAAGGGGTGAGTGCATGCGGAGCATCCCTGGGCGTGGGTGTGCGCATGGGTGCGGAGCATCCCTGGGGGTGGGTGAGTGCATGCGGAGCATCCCTGGGGGTGAGTGAGTGCATGCGGAGCATCCCTGGGGGTGGGTGAGTGCATGCGGAGCATCCCTGGAGGGGGGTGGGTGCACGCGTGGGTGCAGAGCATCCCTGGAGAGCGGCGCCTGCCCCGTGCAGGCTGCGGTCTGGTCAAGCGCCGTGCCCTGGCTCGGGCTGGGCTCACGCTGCCGCCTTGCCCGGGCACCCTGGCAGACGAGCGGTGCTGTTTTACCAGCCGGCTGCACAATCCTGTCAGCGCGGTGTCATTTGGCGGGTGACAAAAGACGCCTGGATCAGGTTCCCCCCCAGCCCATCTGGTTACAGGTAAAACAGCCGCTGACAAATGAGAAGGCATAATTACCCTTCAGGGCCGGACCCAGCCTCGGCGCCGGGGCAGCTCGGGGAGGGGGGCAGGGGGGAGGAGGAGGGCAGGGAGGCGACGCTGCTGACGAAGGCCACGGTGCTGGGTAAGCGCTCAGTAACGCCGGAGCCCAGGCGTCTCCCGATGCTGCTGTCAGAGAGCAGCACTTCACGCCTGAAAAATGGCTGGGGTCGGGGGGCGAAGGCCTGGCGTGCTCTGTGCAGAGGCTGGGACTCTCAGACCCACCAGGAAATTCGGGGGACCCCTCTGCCGCAGGCGAGACCCACGCTGGTGGCCAAATCCCCGGCCGGGCGATGTGGGATAAGCCGCGCGGTGACCTGGGGACCAGTGTAAACGGGAGCCTGGGCTCCAAAGGAGGTGGCTGAGGGGTGTTTGAAGGGCGTTAATTGTTTTTTAATTTATTTTTTTTAACCGCAGTCTGTCTGTGAAAGTAGGTTGCAAAGGGAAAATGTCACCGAGGAGCAGAGCGGGTGGAGGAAGAGACCCTGGTGTGTAAACACCGAGGTGTAGCAGCTTTTCAAAGAGCTCTGCTGGAGGCTCTTCATGAGTTACCACCGCTGATGATCAATAGAGTCTGGGAAATTTTTACTCTGCTCTTAACTTTCAAGTGATTTCCCTTTGAAGACAAAATAGCTTGAGAGAGATGTGTTTAAAAGAAGTGCAAATTACACTCGGAACAGTGCTTCTCACCTCTCGAGATTCCTCCCCAAGGTTTAAGTTGATTTATAGTTAACAACAACAGAAAAAAGCGATGAAAAGCGGTCCTTTCTCTAATTGCGCTTATTTTGGGGGAGAAAATGACTCTCAGTGGTGGGTCGGGTGTGGACTGGGGTCGATGTGCTCTCCCCAGGATGGCAGAGCCCCTCTCCTGCCCTGGCAGGCTGGGGGGCATCTCCAGGGCTTTGCGGTGCCGCGGCGGTGCTGCTGGCTCAGCTCCCCCGGGTCCCCCGGTGCTCCGGCAGCGCCGCCGCGGCACCGCAAAGCCCT
>NW_009258681.1:391652-392868 GCF_000687185.1 Egretta garzetta
CGCCAGAGCGGTCGTGTGCCCCCGCCGGTGCCCGAATCTGTGCACAGGGATGCGCTGCGGAATGCAGTTACAGCTTGTGGAGCTGTGAAGGGAAGATTGCAGCTTGTAAAGCAGGCGATTCTCTGCCGTGACTGCATACCAGCAGCTGGAATATTTGCCTTAAATAAAAGAAAAAGGCGTGGGTCTCTCTGCAGACGGCTCCCTGCCGGAGGGAGGTTTGCCCGGGCGGAAGGGCCAGATCTGACCGTCTTCCCAGGGCAGGGACCGGGATGCAAACTACCCGCCCGCAGCGGGACGCTTCCCAGATTGGAAAGGACCTTCTCTGCAGGGAGGGGGATTTCCAAAAGAGACCATTTATAAATTGTGCTTAGTGGCCAAGACGACATTCCGAGATCTTTGGGAAAGCGACGCCGCGTATACATGGCCCTAAGTGTCATTCCCATTTCCTTCTTGGAATGGAGTGACTAATTAATTGTGACTAACGGGGCGAGCGTGCTTCTTGCCCTGCTGGTTCGCTGTGCGTACGCTTACCCTTGAGCCCATGGAAGCCCTTGGTTCGTAAGCGCTCGCTGGCAGCAGCAGGGACATTCTGCTGACCGGGGCTTTTGTGAGCTCTTCCCCCGACCCCCCCCGGCTGCTGGGGTCCCTCTGAGCCCCCCGCCGGAGCAGGGAGAAATCCCGGCAGACGTGTCTGTGCGGGGAAGGCGTGGACCGAGACGATATTCTCATTAAATTGGGGTTTACTTGTAAAAATAGAGATGCAGCAATTAGGGACCGTGAAGAACAGCCCCCGCGTGTATCACTGCAGCCACGGGAGCCTCTTGCTGGTACCGAAATGCCAAATGCTGACGTTCGTAACTTCCTAAAATTCCCAGCCCGCCAGCTGACACCCGGGGTCTCGCCGGGGGGACCTTGTGCCGCAGCTCCTCGAGCAGGGCTTCGGGCCGCAGCTCCGACTTTGCTTCAGGCAGCTTTGCTGTCTGGGATGTGTTGTTTACCGCTGTCCGCAAAGTGCCTTGGACTTTTCGTGATCGCCTTTTGTCACCCGGCAGCGCTCGAGAGCTCGGGATGCACCTCCAGGGAAGGAGCAGGACATGGATACCGTTTTTTAGGTGGTTTGCTCTGTTTTTTCCCCTTTACCCAAACGCTGCAGCAAGCGGCTATGCCCGCCTGTAGCGTGTGCCCTGGGGCTGCCCTGGCCTTCGGGCTCCCTCGG
>NW_009258681.1:393127-394571 GCF_000687185.1 Egretta garzetta
AGGGCCCGCAGCTGGGGGGGCAGCGCTGGCGGAGCTCCTGCCCGGAGCAGCGGACACCCAGGCTGCAGGGGGGTGTAATCTGTACGATTACGAAGTAGGTATGTTTATTCAGCGCTGGGCAGCATGGGGGGTAGTCCCACCAAAGTCGTGCGCGCCGCAACACGGCAGCTTGCCCTGTTTATAGGTAGCAAAGCGTTAGATACGCATGAAGTTTCCCAGTGCCCCTATACATAGGCATAACCTGTCCCTGCTTCGTGTTAAAATTAGTTTCAAGAGGTCATTTCCATAAGTCCCTCCCGACTGTGCACGCTCAGTGATTTGAGTCGGTGGTCTTCAGGGGTCGTTACTTCATCCACTTGTCTTCTTCACCTTGTCCTTTTGGTGAACTCCAGCTTCTACCCCCCTTGTTCCACTGTCGGAACAACACAGCCGGTACCAGCTGGCTCCCCATCCTTGGCCATCCCCATAGCGGCGTTGGCCATCCCCATAGCGACGTTGGCCATCCCCATAGCAATGTTGGCCATCCTCATAGCGACGTTGGCTATCCCCATAGCTTTGTTCTCCTACACGCCTTCCAAGGCCTGCAACAAAGATGGGCCATTTGCTACTCATCTCTCCTCTCTCACGTTCCCTACAGTGTTAGTTTCTTACCTATCGTTTACTTCACATGATTAGTAAGTTAATCGAAACCACAATGCTAGCAATTTAAGATGGATCTACAGTTGGCTTCACAAAGGTCCTTTTGTTAACCCTTTAGCATCCCTTCAGTGCGATCCTGGGGACACACGTGAGTCCCACTGGTTCATCTGCTTCTCCCACCTGCAGAGAGGGCTGCCCCCCGCCGTCCCCCCCACTGCTTTGGGGTCTCTGACAGGAGCGTGGTGTCTGACGGCAGGGCAAGCACCAGGTTTGGGTGATGCAGCCAGGGGACAGGGATAAAGGCAGAAGCAGGGGGCTGGCTGGCGGGGGCGTGGGATGAGCCCCCGGGCTGGGGGGAGCACGAAGCCGCAGGGCGAGCACCCAGTGCATGCATGAAAGTGGTGGCGCGGGGGGCTCGGGTGTGGGGGGCTTGGAGGCACCCCCAGGCTGAGCAGGGCTGGGGCCGGGCAGGAGCGAGTCTGGGGGAGGCGAGGAAGGGAAAGCCCTGGGAAAGCGTGGCCTTGGCGTGACAACCGGGATTCGCCTCCCTTCTTCCTCCGTGCCTGTGCTTGGTGGGCTCACGCACCTCTTTCTTTGTCTGTGTTTTTGTCTCCCCCCAGGGCGGTGACGGTGACTCGGTGGATAAGAACAAATGCTGCACGCTCTGTAACATGTCCTTTACCTCGGCAGTGGTGGCCGAATCGCATTACCAAGGGAAAATCCATGCCAAAAGGTTAAAACTGTTGCTAGGCGAACAACCGGCGTTAAAGGCCACAGGTAGGTCCAGAGCCGGCGCGGGAGGGTC
>NW_009258681.1:394805-396108 GCF_000687185.1 Egretta garzetta
GGGCCTGCGCGGCAGGAGGGGCAACCGCGCGGTGGGGGCCGCTCCTCGTTTGTGTTGCTGCCATAACGACCTTTGGCGGCCCCCGGTGCTCGTTACTGCCTGCTTTGTCCCCGCAGGTCGGGGCTCTGACAGCCAGGGCTGGCCCTGGTCCTGGCTGCGGCTCCGCGCCCCTGAGGTGTTTGGTTTGGTGGAAGACAGCGGGCATGAAGAGCCAAGGCTTGCTTTAATTGTCAGGCGTTACCCGGCAGCTCAGCTAATACGTTTAACGGGCCTGCCGTGTTACGGAACAGAACAGAGCATCGTTTGCCTTTGCCTTGGAGGGAAATCCAGCCTCTAAACACTCTTGGCTTGATTGGCTTCTGATTTTTGCCCAGATGAGTAGTCATGCTTTCCTCCACGGTGATTCCGACAACACGAGCCTATTAACTTTCACACTGGGATCGGATAATTTAACCGTTTTACTGTTTGCTTGACCATAAAGTCCCTGCAAGCTGCTAAACCAGCGTGGAACGAAGCTTCCGCTGCGCTCGTTGGGCCAGAGGCTGCTCGGACAAAATGCGACCCGGGCAGATACCTGGGCTGTGGTCCTGCAGACAGACGTATTCCCGTGTTACTGCCAGCAGCACGTCTGTCGGGACAGAATACAAACGTAGCTGCGCATTTTGCATCCTGCCCAGCGTGGTGTGCGTAGATCCTGGACGTGATTAAATGGGGGGGTGGCTCGCTCTGTGTGTTGGTGCTGCTTTGGTAACTTTGCTGCCTGTAGATGCTGGTACGTAGATACCACTTGTCCTTCACCGGGACTCGCCTGGGCCACGTCGCTGCCTTTGCCTGAGGCAAGACGGGCAATGCCTTTGGGGGGTGGCTCCCTGGTTTTAGGCAGTGAGCGTGCTCTCGGGTGGATGGTTAAGTGCAGCACGAGTTGCTGAGGTGCATGTGGAAACTGCCCGGCGCTTTGGGTACCGGCGGTGAATCCCGCGGGGGCAGGGGGTGCTGGCAGCTCCTGACCACCCCTGCAGCAAGCCCGTGGGATAGATCCAATGTGAACTAAGGCAGCAATTTGCAGCTGACCCGCTGTAGGGCTCCTCAGGCTCTTCTCTGCAGCTGGGAAATCATCCCCAGGGCACCGAGAGGAGCAGAGCCCTGGCTCGTGATGCGCGACTGCCCAGCAGCGCTCAGAACCCCGTCCCTCTGTGCAGCCCCAGCGATCTGTCCCGCAGCCCCCAGGACCTGCCGCAAACCCCGTGCTGCTGCTCAGGTCCAGGGGAGTGTCTGAGGGTCGCGGGGCTGCCCGATTGCAGGG
>NW_009258681.1:396812-397101 GCF_000687185.1 Egretta garzetta
AGAGTAACTCAAGGACTCATCAGCTCCTCCAGACACTTGATCTGATGAAGCTGAGCTGCAGGAATACGTTAATAAACACCTCCTTGCTCTCCAGCAGTTCTCAGAAATGTGCCCTTTGCACGCAGCATTTTTCTGGGCTTCCTACAGAGTCGCCCAGCATTTTTCCACTGGATTTTTCTCCCAGTCCTTCATGGCACAGGGAGCTTTGAGTCTCTGGGGCAGAGCTTCAGAGGCTCCGGTGCTCAGGATCCGACCGCGCACGGCCCCGCGCGTGCGGGGGGCTCCCGGG
>NW_009258681.1:397236-398769 GCF_000687185.1 Egretta garzetta
GCCAGAGCTTTACGGACAGAAGGGCCTGTGAAGCATTTCACGCTCGGCTTTGAGAGCCCCGTGACGGAGGCTGGAAGTGCTGGTGGTGGAGCTGGTCCTCGCTGCGGTTCCCTGTCGTTAACGGCTGTTGGGTGCGCTCAGCCCCGGAGCCCCCTCTGATGGTGCTGGAGCTGCTGGACAGGGACGCGGTGCTTTCCACGTCGCCGTGTGGTGGGATGAGCCGTGGGTTGCTTTCCCTTTGGTTTCCTTAAAGGAGATAAATATCATTTAGTGCAGGATTAGTCTGCTCAGAAGCCGGCTGCTAACTCGCTGACGATGGCCAGCGTGTCGCTGCTGGGGGATCCAACCCCTTCGGGTGCTCCAGGCACCGGGAGGTTGAGCCCCGTGTCGGAGGAGCGGGTGCTGGCGGTTCGGGAGGCGCGAGCTCACGTGTGCAGTGGGGTTGGTTGGCGCGCGTAGAGGGGACCGCTGCTATTCCGGTCGGAAGGCGGTAATCCTTCGGGCGGTTCGATGGGCTGGATGTTTTATCTGGTGCTTCCCTAAGCTCTTAGGGATTTTGTAACTTGTGTCAGAAAAGTGAGAAAGACTCTGTACAAATATTTGAATGCTCATAATCCTTTAATTTAAAGAAAAAAAAAAAGCTTAAAATGCTTTCCAAGTGCTCTTATCATGGCTGAGATGAAACAGTTAATCTGGAAAGATATTTCAGTGGCCATAGGCAAGTGAAAATAGGTGGTGACCTCCAGCCTGCAATGCCTGATTCTCAGCCTCGCACAAAACTTTACTCTGCTGCCCTGAACTGTTGTGAAATTCCCCGTTGGCCGTCTGGTCGGCCGGTGGGTCTGTGTGTAAAGGGAGGAGAGAATTTGTGCAGCTCCTTGCACAACTGTCCTGGCCCGAGCCCTTCCCTTCAGGCGGGCGCGCAGCATCGCCTTGAACTGCACGGCAACAGGAGGAATTTGGGGGCAGAATGAAGAGTAATGAATCCAGCTGGAATTGCAGTGGAATTCCTGAGCAGTTTGAAGAGCGGCCTTTTCCAGTTAAAAAAAAAAACCAAAACATCAATAAATACGTAATGCTCCCAGCGAAGGTGAAGGTTTTGAGAAATGCCTGCAGCTGGAATCCTGTTCCCGGAGGCGCTGGCTCTGAGACACGCGGGGCTGCAAGGCCACCACGGGACCTGGGGCCAGAAACCCCCCAGGCTTCGCCGCTGTGGGGCAGCTCCTCCCCAAAGGCGGCACCCGGCGGCTGCACCCCGCACTCATGTCCGTTCCCGACTGGAAAGCGGAGAGGGAAGGATTTTTGCAGGCGCCTCCTGTGCTGCCGACATCCAGCCTGTGTCCGGGTGCCGAGCATCCTCCCCCGTGCCACGGCTCGACGTTATCCCCGAGAGCGGCTCGGGGGCTTCCCCGCGGGTTCCCTGCCGCAAGGTGGGGTGTTTATCTCGGCTGAACTGGGCAGGAACCGGCTTCCCTCTCGTCGCCACGGAGCTTACGCCGGTCCGAAACCCTGAGCAGCCTGGGCTCTGCGGAG
>NW_009258681.1:399397-399853 GCF_000687185.1 Egretta garzetta
GAGCCATGGCGGGTGGGTGCGGCCCGCCCCCCCGGCCCCGCCACGTGAGAGCCGCTGCGTCGGGAGGCGCCAGGGCTGGCGTGTGCCGGCTCCCGTAAGGGGAGATGCCAGCCCCGGGCTCCCCGGCGTTCAGGGTGAGGAGCAAGGGCGTGATTTTGCCGGCAGGAAAAGTTACCTTGGCTTTTTTACCTCCTTGTTCCCTAGTTCCTAGCATGGGGTCTGCGTTTCAGATGTAAACGGCTCTCGGGACTGGGTGCGAGGATCCGTCCGACAGCGCTTCAGAGTCAGGTTCTTCACGACAGGAAGGCGATGTCTCACCCCTACAGCGAAGCGTTTGTGATCTCGTCCGTTGCCCTCGCGGTAGGGGGCTGTACCCCCCAGAGCCCGTGCGTCCCCCCCACCGCTGGCGATTTCCCAAGTCACTGCCGACGTCGTCTGCCAGCTCGCGTCCCGTCA
>NW_009258681.1:400189-400836 GCF_000687185.1 Egretta garzetta
GGCGGGGCCCCGCCCGCCAGCGGCTGGCCTCTGGTCCCAGACATTGGAATTTCTCCAGGGAGCCGTTGCCGCGGCTCAGTTCCTTTCTCGCCCTCACGCTCAGGTCCTGGCGAGTGGCGATGATGGAGTTGGGTGCCATTTAAATACAGCTACGAATAAGAAGCTTTGCGTGCGAGAAAGAAGGCGAGCAGGAGTTCGCTGCCGGAGCGCTGAGGTGTTGCTAACTTTACATTTCGCTTCTCGCAGCACAGTAAGGCTTTCTCACTCCCCTCCCACAGCCAAGGGGAACGCAAGGCAGACTGTCACGAGCTCTTTAGCATTCTGAAATACCTGAAATAGTCAAACTAGCAGCTTTTCTGTTTGCGTTTTAGGTGGGGAGACATTTTTAATGTTTGACGTTATGTGCATGTTTATTATTAATTTTTGTGTCGCTGCTCGGGGAGCGATGATATTTGCTGTTCTGTAGTCGTTAGGCAGCGCATGTCAAAACGATGAGTCCGTGTTTGTGGGGAAGGCGACTCCCATCTCTTTCTCTTCAGGAGGACTTGCAGGACAGGGGATGTTGCATTAATCGCCGGGCTGGGTTAGGCTCGCCTTAGGAGCAGTGGTAGCTGTAGATGGATCCCGAGGAACAGGGCTTTACATGA
>NW_009258681.1:401351-401629 GCF_000687185.1 Egretta garzetta
TTCAGTCGAGTTTCTTTAGCGAGCGAGAGATGTAACTCCGGCGGGCACCACCAGCTCTGTGAGCTCCAGCCTCCCTGGTTCCCCTCCGGCGGCAGCTGATGTGACCAAGGAGAAAGCTGACCCGAGCTCTGACAGATTTAACGTCATAGCCCGGGGCTGAGCGCAGCAAGCCAAATACATCGCTGCCATAACAACTGGTTATTTGTGCTGGTCCGGGTGCCCAAGCGTCTCTGCCGCCCAGTCCCGGTGCCTTGCCCGCACCCTGGCGCTGCTCAGCC
>NW_009258681.1:402067-404813 GCF_000687185.1 Egretta garzetta
TCTTGCCCGCCCGGGGGCTGCTTGGGGGGCGCCTGGGGGCTGTCACAAAGACCCCCGAGGAACAGGCAGGCTGCGCTTGCTTTTCGGGGGTCAAGCCTATGCGAACGCTGCAGAGTCTTCCTTTGGGCAGGCAATGTCGTTGTTTCCTAACTTTGGTCCGGATCTCCGTGTGTCGGCCCTGGCTCTGCTCTTTGGTGTCCTTGCGCTTTTGTTGGTGTGGGGGGCACCTGGGAGGGGCTGGGGGTGGTGTCCTGTGCCCGAACCCCAAGAGGTTTTCTTTGCTGGTGTTGTGCTGGGTTTCTGACCTGGCTGGTGAAATGGAGGGCAGGCAGAGATTATCGGTGGAATCCTCTGGTGGGGGGAAGCGAATCCAAACGAGCGGGCGGGCGGTTTGTGAGACAGCAGAACGAGGAGAAGAAATCTCTCCTGCAGGAGCCAGCTGTGTAATGACTTCGTTAAGGAATCCCCCGGAGAGCTCGTTCCGCTCGCGCTGTGCAGAGCGCGGGTGCCGGCCGCAGCGGCGGGGAAACGCTTCCCGTGTCTCTGCCGAGGCGGCCGGGCGAGGAGGGCGACGGTGCCTCGACCGCCCGCCCGGGCCAGGGAACTCCGATACCCCGGCAGTTGTCATCAGAAACAACGGAAGCTTATGAGCCCCTGGAAGTTGATAAGGCTGTAGGTAACGCTATAGGTAAGGTAGGATTTCCCTGAGGAAGGCTGATCGACGTCCCTTCCCGAGCAGGTCAGCGGCAGATTTACAGCAATATTAACTTTCTTGAGCCATGGAGTCGATCGCAGCGGGCTTCGGTTATAATTACGTGTCAAAACACGGCCCTGCTTGCTCGCTGCTGCCGTTCCCGGTATCGGACACGGAGGTGGGCTCGTCCCTTGCCAACCCCTGCTCTCGTCGGGGCTCAGCACGGAGCCTCTCCACCAAAGGGGAGCGATCGAGCTCCTCGCCACCACCTTAAAATTTGCCACCTCCCGTATCACGGAGGGAGCAGTTTGTTAATGATTTAGCTGGTAGACATTTCATCTGGAAAAGAAAAGAAAAGGAAAGCCACATAAAAGGGACTTTCCCAAGGAGGTGTGATAATTAAGTGCTCGTCATCGTCTATTCTTGTATCCCAAAGGTATCTGAACTTTATTTTCCTTTAAACCGCTTTTCCGTGGCTCTGACACTGACATTGTGCAAAGCAGGGAAACTGCAGCAAGCAAGGTCCTGCCCCGTCAGGTCAAGCCCAATCGCCCGTCTGTCTCTGGAATGATTTGGGGATCGTGGCTGCGGCCCAGACGGCCCCGGAGTGAACCTGAAGGGAGACGGGGTTCAGTTAAGGTCGTGGGTGCCCGGTACCCCTCAGGTCACGACAGGAAGGTGTTTGGATGAGGGCACCGACTATGGAATGTTTTCTTTCCATTGGGATAGTTTGCAGTTACGACAGCGTTCCCTATTCTTTCCGACACCATGGACAAATGAGAGTCCTGAGGTGACGATGGCTCTGTCTGTCCCGAGAAGCAGATGCCTTTGTGTGTGTCGTTGATTCCCCATGGGCAATTTTTCCTGGAAGTCGCAATCTAAGCAGGATAAATTCCGCGGGTGTAGTCGGGACAGTGCTAAGACGTGTAACTGCAGCGGGAGCAGCCCCGTTCCCAGCCAGGGAAACGCAGGCGGCTGAGGAACGGTCCCATGCCACCCCTTTTTGTGTGAGCAACGGCAGATTTCCGAGCAGTGCCATCCCGAATATCCAGTGGGACCCCGTAACTGCTGCTAATTACTCCCTGTGTCTAACGTGGGATCCGCCTCGGGACCTGCTGCTGCTCAGGCAGCAACGCCCGCCCGGGAACGCTCACGTCTGATCGTTGCCTTTTACAGAGACCGCGCTGAGCTCCCTAAAGCAGCCGCACACGGAGGGTCCCCCGGCGGTGCCGGCACCGCATCAGCGGCGAGACTCGGACAGGTACTGCCAGCTCTGCGCTGCCTGGTTCAACAACCCCGTGATGGCACAGCAGCACTACGACGGCAAAAAGCACAAGAAGAACGCGGCCAGGGCCGACCTCCTGGAGCAGCTGGGGAAGACCCTGGACCTGGGGGAGCTGAGAGGTGAGAGCGCGGGTACGCGGAGGGCAAGGACCCCGCTCCCCTGGGATCCAGTGGCTGCAGCGCCGCCGTCACCGTTCCTCTGGTCGGGTGGTGCAGGGGAGACCCTGGTGCTCTTGCTGCTTTATGAGGCTCCTGCTGCCGTGGAAGAGCCCCCCCACTCTGAGACAATAGCCTTCAGTTTAGCAGCATCCTTTACGAGTTGTTTCCTAGGTATTTCTTTTGCCTCTTCCCAAAATAGTCCCGTCCATTAGCACACACTGTGTCCTCCAGGGAACGTGGATATCCCTCCCTGCGAGCTGAGAGAGGACACGCTGAAGCGCTCCGCTCTACCCCGGCTTCCGCAGGGAAATGGGGACGGCGTTTGTTGCTAGAGGCAGAGCTGCTCCCTGCATCTCCCTGATGGAGAGCAGGGCATTAGCTGTCTTGTGCAATTTAATTAGTGCCTGTAAAACACTGCAGGGGCCCTGGGGCAGCAGCAGGAAGGAGGAACCCAGCCTTTGCTGTACCTGGAAGGGGGCTGTAGCCAGGCGGGCGCCCGTCTCTCCTCCCCAGTAACAAGCGATGGGACGAGGGGAAACGGCCTCAAGTTGTGCCAGGGCAGGGTGAGGTTGGCCATGGGAACAATTCCTTCCCCTTGGGGCTGTCAGG
>NW_009258681.1:404871-406979 GCF_000687185.1 Egretta garzetta
GTTTGGGGGTGGGATGGCAGGGGTAGGGGAACGGTTGGGCTGGGGGAGCTTAAAGGGCTTTTCCAACCCAAATGATTCTGTGATTCAATCCTGGCCCCGCTGGGAGGGGCTCTGGCATCCGTGGGGTCTCTGCGGGGGCTGCGCCCCGGGGTCACCTGGATTTGGGCCTTGCACCCCTTCAGGAGCCCCCTCACACGGAGCAGAGCCTCAGCCGCAGCCTGGCCGGTCCCCAGAGCCCCCGAGCAGCCCCAGTCCCTGCCGGTGGCAGCCGCTGCCTGGTGCTGGTGCGGGACTGGCTCCGTGGCACCGTGCCTCTCGATGGGACGTGCTAATTCACGCCGGCTGAGGATGCCAAGGCTGGATGCTGAACAAAGTGGTGTTTTAACATAGAGGTGTAATGGTAGGAGGAGAGGTACGAGCCTCCTGGTGAAAGCTTTCTCTGTGGCCTTGGCTATAATCCTGCATGCGTGCGGTGTATTTGTGTATTTGACTGGAGCAGGCTGAGGAGAAAGTGCAGGTTTGGTTTCCAGAACCATGCGGGAGAGGAATTCTGGTTTGCCAGCAAGACATCCTATTAACACTTCAAAATACCTTTTTTTCCCCCCCCTTGCTAAATGAAATAATTTTCCTTTAAATACTAATGACCCTGCAGTATATTGTGCGTTTCTTGATCTCCGATAAACCTTGCAATGGTTATCCAGGCCCTGCCCGTGCTGCTTAGTGTGACTCACAAGGCCATAAATGATTCACGGGGCTGAGTCACTGCCCGCCGTTGAAAATATGCAGGGAAATAAAACCCGGCACAGTAACATGGAAGTGCTCAGTCCTTTGCACGGTGCCAAGCTCAAGAGTGGCTGAGGATGTCATTAACTGTAAATAAATCAGTTGGGAAGTGTTCTATTCATTTAGTGCCTAGGAGCGCTGACGTTGGAGGGCTTTGCGTGCTCGTCAGCCCCTGTTTAACTTCTGTGCACGGTTGGGATTTGCAGCTGAACCCAGCGTGTCCTGCCGGTGTCCCTGGTACAGGGGGACGCCAGCTTTGTCCCCTGGTTGGACACGTCCAGGCTCTTGGTTCGAAGTCTGCAGTTCTCGGGGGCTTTCTAAGGCTGACAAGCGACGCGGCCAGGCTCAGCGAGCCCAGGAAGATGTCCTTGAGCCTGCAAAGCCTGCCTGTGCTGCTGGAGTCGCAGAACGGCCGGGAAATCCTCTTTTTCATGGTTTTTCTTACCCAGGGGCTATGATATGCTCTGCCGCATGCATTGGGCTGTGAGGCTCGAGCAGATCCTACGCGTGTCCAAGGCACATCTCTGCAACAGCCAGCACGGAATGAGATCTGCTTCTGCCCGAGAGAGCGGCCTTACCTTGGCAGATAACGTCATGTCTGACCGCGAGGGACGTGACAGCGCTGGCGGCTCAGAGACAGCCGGCGCGGGCTGGCCCAGGTTGCCAGTGGAATCGTGTCTGCCCGTTCGACGTCCACGGGTTTGGCGGTCGGCAGCCGTGGCGGGGATGAGCCGCGCGCTCTCCTTGCTCCGCGCTTGCTTTGCTGCCTCGGTGTTCGCTAGAATGCAAAGTCATTTCCTTTCCCTGCCACCCCCGGTGGCTTCTCCCATCACAACTTAAAATATTAATTCTATTTTGACTACTGCAGGAGACAAACATTTGACGCATTGTGTGAGCCTGGAATGAGCCGTGTCGGTTGAAGTAAAACATTCCAGCAGCCTTTGATGTTTTGATAATGGCTGCAATAAAATATTTATTGATAAGTATGAATGTGTATTTGGAGAAATAAGAATAGAGATATATTTTTGGACAACTGATATTTATAGGAAACAAAAGCATTGAGTCCTCTTGCCAAGTGCTCATCCTGCAATGTTGAAGTCTTATTTTCTCCTCAGACATGAGGAAGAGGAGAGAAAAAAGGAGACAGAAACCTCCCCGGCAGCACCGTTTCTCTCGTCCGTGTTGAGTTAAAGCTGCGGCCCGTGCGGGTGCAGGGTCACCGTCCCCATGCCCTGGCCAAGCGGGGGGCGCTTTGTGGCACCACTGCGCCGGGCAGGCGCCCGCCCGCTCGCTCCGCCGGCAGCTCCCCCGCCCCGCCAGCAGGG
>NW_009258681.1:407005-409091 GCF_000687185.1 Egretta garzetta
CTTCCGGGGGGGCCGCCCCCCCCAGCGGCCGCCGCGCCCCAGCCCATCCTGGAGCTCACAAAAAGACAAAACGTGGAGGGGATGGTAACGAACCCTGAATGCTGGGCTCTTACCCCGACAGCTTGTGCCTCTTCAGCAAGATGGAGCAGAAGCTGCTCCGTCGGAGGCACCGGTGCGGCTCCGTCTGGCGGCTCTCGCCTTCCCACCGCCCGCGCCAGGCGGGAAGCGAATTGCGTTTGCGCTCCATCAGGTCCCGTTCACCGGTTTGGCTCCACGTCTGGCATCATCCGTCGCCGAGCTCCTTTTCGTTCCTCCTCCAAGGGAGGTGGGCTCTGCGGGGCAGAGGCTGCCAGGTCTCCTTCACGGGGATGGTGATTAACAGCGGGCGCTGCTTGTTGCTGGCGCTGAGCCGAAGCCCCACAGCAAAGCGCTCCCTTTGAAGGCTGGTGCAGTGTTTGAAAGCCTGGGCTTCATTAAATGCATTCAGCGCCTCCTTTCTTTTCCTATATGCACACCTTTGAATGAACAGAATGAGCCCCAGCCTACGGCCGGACCCTCCTTCGTCCCGTCGGGGCTCACGACCTGCGCTCCCGCGCCTTTTGCCTGGCAGCGAACGACTTGCCGGGGCACCTCGGGCTCTCCGATGCCCACCAGTAAAACTGGAATTTTCCGTAGCGATGGAGGCAGATCCAGGGCCGGGCTGTTGCACCTGGAGCGGATTAGCTGGGGTCCTGTGAACCGCAGGAACGTCCATCGTCCTCCCAGGGCGCTGGTGAACGAGAAAAGCACCAGTGCCCGGGGCAGGAGCCGGTGCCTCTCAAGGGGATTGCGCTGTGAATCCCTAAAATAAAACACAGCAGCCTCTGCAGCAACGCCCAGTCGGGACGGCTGTGCGGGGATGTTGTCACCCAGAGCCTCTGTATTTTCAGGGGAATTGTCAGAGCTGCAGGTGCTATCCTGCAGAATCGGGCGACGAGCTGGGTTTCATTTTCCTTCTCAGCTCATGATTTCTTTGCAGGCCGTACAAGCACCGCTCGTTCTGTGCTGTCGCTTTTGGCCAGCAACAAGCGGGTTAACAAGTCCTCCCCTGGAAAGCGTTCCAGTGCATTCTATGCAGAATGGCACTAATCCCTTGACTTGTTGAAATTTTATTGAATGGATATCGGAGCACATTCAGTTTTACATGGGTGCATGTCACGATGTGGGGCAGGGAACGCTTATGTCATGAGGATGCGAGGGTGGATGCGAGCCCAGCCCGAGCCCAGCATTCCCTGCCACAGGCTGCCCCGGTCGGGACCACCTTCCCGCTGCCGGCCCGGCTGATGCCCCAGCACGCTCCGGTTGGGGGCATTTTGTGAAACCAGGGTTCTGGCCAAGTGGGCAGCTTTGGTGAGCTCCCGTGGGACCGAGCACTGTTAACGTTGGTGTTCTGGAGGCGATGCCAGCAGCGCACCTGAGGCTCATCCCCTTTCTCTGCCCCTCGTTTTGGTGGAGTTCACGTCACATTGAAGACTTTTCCCGTACAAGCCCGACTCAGGACGCCGGATTTCGGCTGGGAGCTCCTGCAGCCCTCGTCCTGCTGCGGGAGCGACGATCCTGGGCGCGAGGTGAGCGGGGCAGCGCGGTGCTGGGGACCAAGGTGCAGCTTCTGCTCCCTTCCCACCCAGCCCCGGCAACGTTCCCATCCAGCTAATCTGTACTCGTGTCCTAGCAGACGTGTGATTCTGCTGCGCACGAGTTCGCAGGCTCAGCCCATTCCCTGGCCGCCTTTTCCAGCCAGCGGGAAGAGCCGCCGTGGCGGAGCAGCGCCGAGTCTCTGCCGTGCTGGATGCAGGGAGGAGGGACAGGATTCTCCCTTGCTGGTCGTCATGAGCAGCCTTGACATGCCGGTGGGAAAAAAATCAGCCCCCCAGTTAGGAACTGTAATGGCTTGCTGGCGTTTCCACCTACACAAGTGATTAAGATTCAATAAGGCTGCTGTTAATGTACGCTGTTAATTAGCTGCTGAGCATTAGAACCTTATTACCTTAATTTAAAGTATTACCAGTTTCTTATTTCCCCCCCCCCGCCCTATCTCCGTTGCGTG
>NW_009258681.1:409104-412616 GCF_000687185.1 Egretta garzetta
TGGGCACGGATGGCGGTGGCCCTGGCTCCTGCGGGCTTCGGAAAGGGAAGAGGCGCTGCCAGCTGCGGCGGGAGGCTTTGGCTGTAAAACCATTGCTGCTGCGTCGAGAACAGATTCAGTAAGGGGAGCATCCGTAAGCACATTTGCAATCTGATTTTCGCTCTGTGCCGCATCGCAACACATAAAAATGTAGGTGACTGCTGGAACACATCCGCGTTATTGCGCGCTTGCTATTTATTTCCAGGTGCTTATCTGGGTATTTTTGGAATGTTTTGTGAAGAAGATGTTTAACGTTACGTCAGACCGAATTCCTAGGTGGGAGATGTGCGAGGTGTTTGAGAGCAGTGGGGCTGTTGGTGTCGCCAGTGTCTGAAGCTCAGAAAAGAAAAGTGATTTTTTGGGAGTCTGTGGCTGCAGCTGGGGAGCGGTAAATGTGCAGAGAGCCCATGCAGTTAATTGTGGTAAGCATAAACCGATCAAATTTAAGAATGCCCTGCGTTACTTGTTCTAAATAAAGTGGTTTAACAATCTCTGCAAAGAAATAATGCTGTGGCAAGCCAGAAGAGACTGTTACAGGGTACATCAGAACTGTTCCTCGAGAGCACAGCAGCCCGTGGTAAGAATTCCGTGACTCTGGTATTTTTAAGCTGAGCCCTTCAATTAAGCTTGAAATGCTCTGTTCGGATCCTCATGGACGTGAATCAGTGCAGAGCAGAAACCGACGCCAGGGACTCCAAAATTTGCAATTCCCTTTTTTCTAGGGGGCAGGACAGGAATTGCTTCAGCATCAGGGGTTTAGTGCAATGCCGACGCGCGTGTAATGTCGGTGGTGCTAATGCAGCCCGTGATGCCGAGGGAATTATTAGGATGCTAAAACACAAAAGGGAGGAGGAGAGAAGGAACCACTCGGATGCTCAGCATAGGAAGGGCAACGACAGAATCGGGGTCTGGAAACACTTAAGCCCGCGTGTTTATGCTTAATTCGTGTCAGGTTTTGCCCTGCGTGCCAGGAGCAGGAGCCCTCGGGTCGCTGTCCCTCTCGGGGATGTCCGGAAGGGGAGCAGGCATTCCCTGTACGTTCAGCCGCGCTCCATCTTTTCGGTGCCAATGTGTTCGATGAGGCAGAGAAGCGGCTGCGGCTGTGGATCTGCCCTGACACCGCTGTGCTCTCTCCCCAGGGTGGAATAACGGAGTTAAATTGTGGTTACGCTGCAGGGGGAGGAGAGCGCCCCATCCCGTGCTGGGGGCTCAGCCGTGCTTGGGTTTGCACCTTGTTGTTGTTGCCTTGTTGGTGGGTTTGCTCCGTTTGTAGAAACCAGAAAGCGTTTTGTTTTCCTGCCCTTGTGCTCGGGAAGCGCGTGGCGGCCGCGGGGGGACGCAGCCCTTCCCCTGCCCCGGGCCATCGCGGTGATGCTGCTGCCATGGGGCAGGCTGCTCCCCTGTCCCCAGTGTGCCACCGGCGACGGCTGCCAGCTCCGTGTGCTCGGGGTCTGGGTTTTGGCCCCTCGGGGCTGGGGTGCCCCCCGGTCCTGCAGGCGAGGGTCCTGCCGAGGGCACGCCGGTGGCCGGGACGCTGCCCCAGCACGGGGACTGGGAGCGCCAGATGCTGCAGAAGGGCAAGGAACTGGTTTTGTTGTTGCTGTAGTTCCTAAAAGAGGCTTCCCATTTCTCCCACAAACCCCAGCTTTTGGACGCAGCTGGTGGCTCTCTCGTGGCCCGGGTCACTTCCTGACGGGCAGAGGGAGAAATTATAAAAATAAAAAGAAACTACTTGAATCTGCTTCTGCGGGTGAGGAGGAGCTTCCCTGCCAGCATCGTGTTCTTCTGTGATTGCCAAAGTCATTGAGGAATGTTTTGGGTGAAAACCTGTCAAGAAGGGCGAAATAGCCCATTAGTGTGTAAATAATGAGTGGTGTGCTGCGCGGGCTGAGACCGCTCCGGGGGGGTGGGGGGACGTCAGGGTGCGAAGAATGAACGCCCCAGGAACGAACTGAACTCTGCATTTTCCCAGGCAATCCAAACTGAGAGGAATCAAAGGTAATAGCAGCCATCGGCAGCAGGCGGGGGCAGCACGCGGCCCGGGGGGGGCTTTTCTCTGCGCTGCCCATCCCTGCCTCTCTGCTTGCTTCCCACTTTCAGCTTCTCAGAGGCGGCAAAGCCTGGATTTCCTCGTCCTGCTGTGAACTGGCAATACTCCCAGCCTTAGGCCATGAAATTAGAATTCTGAGCTGCAAACTGTTAGATGAGGAAGAAATAATTTTCCTACCTAGTACAATAAATAGTGCTGGGTTTTGTTATCTCTCCGGGCGTCTCTGTTTTTCTCAGGCTGTACAGAGATTGCATCCGTAACCCTGGAGTTCTTCCTTAACCCCGGCCTTCTTCCCCCTCTCCCGAGACCCACCTGGGACAATTCGCTTTATTAAAAGGTCTGAAATAACCTGGAGTGGGGAGGGTGGCGTCGGAAGGAAAGCTGCAATAACTGTCCCAGCCTGTATCTGTCCCCAGTAAAAAGCTGAACTTGGGTAGTACAATTTTTCAATGAGCAATTTTTATTACATCCATAAATCACCTCCTGTCTCTCACTTTTTTCACCGTGTGTGGCAGCCAGTGGAATAGTTTGGAGATGCTCCTGAGCTGCTTGCGGAGAGAAGGGGCTCAGCTCTCGTGGCCATGCTCCCATCGGCGGTGCCTGCCGGTGCCGTGTGGTCCTACGGGCTCTGCCCGTGCCAGTGTGGTCCTTACAGGCTCTGCCGGTGCCAGTGTGGTCCTACGGGCTCTGCCCGTGCCAGTGTGGTCCTTACAGGCTCTGCCGGTGCCAGTGTGGTCCTACGGGCTCTGCCCGTGCCAGTGTGGTCCTACGGGCTCTGCCCGTGCCAGTGTGGTCCTACAGGCTCTGCCCGTGCCAGTGTGGTCCTATGGGCTCTGCCATGCGGTCCTATGGGTTCTGCTGGTGCCATGCAGTCCTACGGGCTCTGCTGTGCGATCCTACGGGCTCTGCCGATGCTGTGCAGTCCTACGGGCTCTGCCGTGCGGTCCTGTGCATGCTCTGTGCATCCGCGCTCTGTCGGTGGGTAAATGCCTTGGCTGCGGTCGGTGCCTCGGAGACGTGGGTTTGACCTTAGCTGAACCGGCGAAGCACGGGCGGATTCTGAGGGGCTCTGTTCTTCAGCTGGGATGCTTTGCAGTGAAGGTGCCCAGAGACAGTTTCTGTGACTGCTCCTAAATCACTTTGCAGCTTCGGTCTGGGATGTGCCTGAATCTGCTGAATTCCCTGGGTTTTTCCGTCCCTGCAGTCCGTGCCCAGAGCAGAGCAGTGAATTAGGAGAGAAACACTGCTTAAACCCAGCACTTCCCTGTGCACCCATGGGTGCTGCTCCCAGGGGGCTTGTGCCTTTTCCCTGGGTCCAGCCGCCCCTTCTCAGGGTGCAGCTTTTACCTTCTCGTGACCCCGGGAGTGGGATTGGCCGTAGTCCCCATTTCTGTTGCTCTGGGGGTGTTGGTGTGGTTTGGCT
>NW_009258681.1:413177-414791 GCF_000687185.1 Egretta garzetta
TTGGGGTGAAGCCTCCCGAGTCGCCGGCTCTCGGAGATCGGCGGCTGCGTGCCACAAACGCGGCCGTTCCCTTTGCTGGATAAATCAGAGCCGGTCCCTCTGGAGGGAAAGAAAAGCTCCCTAAGTGAAACGGCTCCTCAAATACACTAATGAGGAATCGCCCTGACTGTGCTTGCTACCGAAAAACCAGAGGCATAGCCGGGGCCTTGTGTGCTCGTTAGTCTGAGCGCGGTGATGCTCGGTGGGACGCCGGCCAACTGCGGGGACCGGGGGCTCCAGGAGGGATTTGCCTTTGAACCCAGCTTGGCTCTGCGCGGTCTGTGCCTCTCAAAAATGTCCCTTTAGGCTTCACTTGGATACCCTGGCCTGGAAAAGTAAATAGATGGGCTACTGTAAAGAGAGTTGTCTGGGAAACTGGGAATGAAACCTGAAGTCTGGGTGCCTTCTTGTTAATTGGAAGTCTTCTGGGGGCAAGGGTTAATGCTTTTCTTTTTTTTTTTTTTTTTTTTTTTTTTTTTCTTTTTTTTCCCCCCTTCAGCCTTTTTTACTCGTTTGTACTTCCCGGCTGTGGCTTCGATTCCAAACAGCGCAGCCCAGGCACGGAGGCGTTTTTCCCCCCGGTGCAGCCCTGAGCTGGCCCCCGGCCGGCGCCGAGGCAGCGCCCGCGTGCTGACTCTGGGTTCTCTCCGCAGGCCTGAAGCGCAGCTACACGTGCAGCGTCTGCAGCGTCACCCTGAACTCCATAGAGCAGTACCACGCGCACCTGAAGGGCTCCAAGCACCAGACCAAGTGGGTACCTTCGTGCTTTTCCCGGCGGCCTCCTGTCTGTCTGTGTCTGCCTAGATGAATGCGTACATTACAGTGCTTTACACTCCGATAACCCTGGCCTCGGAGGGGTGCCGGGAGTTTTGCAAACACAGATATCGAGGCACCTCATAGAATCATAGAGTCACTTTGGAAAAACCCTTTAAGATCATAGAGTCCAACCATTCCCCTAACCCTGCCATCCCACCGCTAAACCCTGTCCCTCAGCACCTCATCCATCCTTCTTTTAAATCCCTCCAGGGATGGGGACTCGACCACCTCCCTGGGCAGCCCATTCCAGAGCCTGACAGCCCTTTCAGTGACAAAGTTTTTCCTAATGTCCAACCTAAACCTGCCCTGGAGCAACTTCAGACCATTCCCCCTCGTCCCATCGTTTCTGCTTGAGAAGGGCAGGGCTGGGGGCTTCCTGAGTCCCGCCGAGGCGGAGCGGGCTGTTTGCTCCTGATTTCCCACCCGTCATGGCATGCCCCGGTGAAATCCTGCCGTCAGCCCGCCGCGCTCCCCACGCAGCCTGCTGCGTCTCCCTGCTGGAGGTTCGTCCTGGCTTCCTGGGCTTCTGCCTGCAGACCCTGGACAGTCCTGCGGGCTCCGCTGGGGCGGG
The DNA here is from genome assembly GCF_000687185.1 of Egretta garzetta. Lineage (NCBI taxonomy): Eukaryota > Metazoa > Chordata > Aves > Pelecaniformes > Ardeidae > Egretta > Egretta garzetta. The sequence continues at coordinate 414,604 of NW_009258681.1, forward strand.
GGGGTCGTGAGCCTGCAGGTGCCCCGGGGGCAGGGGCTCCGCTCTGGAGAGGCGAAGTGCGTTAAGGGGATGTCCTGCCTTCCTGGGCATCTTCCTTCTCTCCCGCAGACCCCTTCTCCAGCCCCCTTCTCAGGACCCCCCCCCCACACGGCTGTCATTCTCCGCATCCTTGGGGATGCCCCTGGTCT
>NW_009258681.1:414911-415327 GCF_000687185.1 Egretta garzetta
GCATCCTGGGGGATGCCCCTGGTCCTCCGCTTGCCGGCTTCTGGGCCGGAGCACTCTGTACTTCTGCTCCCGACAGCGCCGTGTGCGTTTACGGCACAGAACCCCTTACAGCCCGGCCCATCTCTTCCCCGTGTCCTCAGCCAGGTGACGGGTTTGCTGTCCCTCCCCGCTGAAACGTGTCAGAGGATGCTGGGGAGCCCAAACATCTGCCCATCCTCTCCGCAAACTGCGCAGCGCCTGCCGGTTTGGGCCGGAGGAAGAGGAATGGGCAGTAGGGACCCAAGGCGTTAGGGTGCCTGGTCCTGGTGCTGCAAGCATTGGTGCTCAACGGCGGTGAGTTTGCAGCTTCTTCCCCTTGCTAAACCTCCGAAGGGGCGCTGGGAGTGTAAGGGGGAAGGGGGTTTCCAAGTGGAAAT
>NW_009258681.1:415614-415971 GCF_000687185.1 Egretta garzetta
GGAGAAGGGGGCTGGGGTCAGGCAAGCAAGACCTGGTTTTAGGCTGTGCCTCGAGGGGTCTGGGCCCTTCAGAAGCCCCTCGCTGCCTGCATCTCTGTCTCTGCCCGTACAGCTGGCTGGTCCCCCCCCGCCAGCCTGCGTGCCCGTGTGGGGCAGGCGGGGTCCCTGTCCGTGCCCGGTGCCATAAGCTCCCACTGCTGGAAAACAGAGCTGACGGCTCTTCCCGTCGGAAACCCGGAACAAGAGCAGCCGCGATGGCTGCCCGGGCACGGGGCTGTAATTTGTCCTTCCCCTGCCCGTCCGGCCGAGGTCGTGTTGTTATTGCTGCTGTTGCTGCAGAGGGTAAAGGAGTTCATT
>NW_009258681.1:416741-417743 GCF_000687185.1 Egretta garzetta
CGCGGGGGAGCCGAGGGGACGGTGAAGCAGCTGGGCACAAACCCCGCTCCGAAGACGCGGGAGGGTGGGGGGGGAGCAGCGGGCGGCGCGGGGAGGGCTGGCTTTGGGTCACGGAGCCTCGGGGTGTCCCAGCCCATCCCACGGGGATGCCCGCAAGCCGAACACCATTGCACTATTTTTGTGTCAAGGCCCGGCGGCCCTCACAGGCGTTCCCAGAGCCTTCCGGAGCTCTGCAAGCGCGTGAATTATGGATAGGCAGGCCCATTTCTCTTTCCTCTCGGCGGGGATCAAGCCAGCCTGAGCAGGGAACACCAGAGCGGTGCAGAAGCCTGCAGGGCTCTGGCTTTTTTTTTTTTAAGGACCTTCCTCTTTTACAAATCAATATTCTTATCAGTCTTTCTAAATTTAGTTTCTTATCATTTATTTATAATGACTTCAATCTGGTCCCAAGAGATTTTCATGGGCATTCACTATAAGAGGGAAGTAATAAATTCAGAAGAACGTACGTTACAAATGTAATAATGGATGCCAATTAGAGATGTGTGTCTGCCCAATTTCTGTGGGAAATTGCTCTGATTATTCTATTGCCTCCATCCGTTGTTCATCCTTGCACAATTTTCTCTGGGGCCAAGTATCCCAGCACAGCCCAGATCTCTCCGGCGCCTGTAGGAGAGCAGAGACAACAGATGGGCAGCTTGGGCTGGTGCAGAACAAAAGCTCTGCCCACCCTGTGATTAGTTTGTAACCCGGTTTTACTCTCCTTGTTTAGAGCTGCGTTTGCAGCTTCGTTGCCTTCTCCATGGGGCTGAGGGAATGAGCTGCCCCTATCTTCTCTCTGGAATCAGCTATCCCCCCCCAGCCGAAGGGGTCCGTGACAGCCACGTGCGCTGCTGAGTGCGGCTGGAGCCAGAGACCCAGCCCCGAATGGGCCGGGGGGGGGTCTCCTCCCTTCGCTGTGCGTTTGTCCAGAGCCGGCCGTGCACGCTGGGCGCGTGCGATAAA
>NW_009258681.1:417895-418190 GCF_000687185.1 Egretta garzetta
TTTCGCGGTGCGTTTGTCCAGAGCCGGCCGCGCAGGTTGGGCGCGTGCGATAACAGCAGGGAGCAAAGGAATTCCGGAGGGTAGAGCCGTTCCCGCAGCTCATCTTCCTGACTACAGAAATCGTCCAGAAAGATGAAGAAATCTTCATTTCCAGCACTGTAAATGCATACGTTGTGGAGAGTTTCGCTGCCTCGTGTCTTGCCTATCGCGGGAGAGCCCGAAGGTGCCGGTGCCCTCGGCTCCGCTTCCCGCGCCAGGGGATGTGCGGGGGGCGGCAGCGGCACCGCGGCGCGTG
>NW_009258681.1:418825-419211 GCF_000687185.1 Egretta garzetta
CGGGGGGGGACCGTCCGTCCGTCCCGCCTGCCTTGGCTTTTGCTGCTCTCGTTAGTGCTGGTTAGTGTCAAGGCTGTCCTCTTCTAACGCAGCCCGAGGCCGGAGGATTGGGGTTGCCAAGGCAACAAAACATTTTCTGTGGCTGTCAGACTTCATAGAATTAGAAAAAGATCGGGGGAGCAGCTTGTAGAGGATTTTGCTCTGGGACGGGTCGGCAGGGGAGGGGGCTGCAGGCTGGCAGCACCCAAAAGCTACCGGGCAGCTGAGTCTTCTGAAAAGTGGCTTTGGGAGAGAAGGACCCATGAGGAATGGGTCACGTTGTGGGTATTTATTGCAGCTCTTGAGAGCTCTCCAGCAAGCAGCACACAACCGAGCCGCTGCGGGAG
>NW_009258681.1:419372-419788 GCF_000687185.1 Egretta garzetta
GCTGGCCTGCGCTTCCTTTGGGGGCTTTGCTGGTTACTTATGGGAATTTCGGGGGCTCACCTGAATGGTTCCGACTGCATTTACTTGACCAAAAGATGGGGAAGAAGGGGGGTTGTGGGGGAGAGCTGAAAGTGCCTTGGCTGGTGTTTTGGTGTTGAATAAAAGACGCGGGAGGAGGTAGCTAATACTGAGCTGGTCCTTACCCCTCTGGCCAACACACATGCAAAGCAAGATCCTGTCCGCTAGCTCCCCGGTTTTCCTCCAGGGTGCAGGTACCTTAAGCTGTATATTTGAAAATAAAGGAAAAATGCACCCTTTTTTTTTATGCCCTCATAAATTCAGGAATCGGGGCTAGAGTCAGACAGAGGAGAATCTTTCTGTCAAGGCACCACGAATCTGGCATCCAGCGTGTTTGC
>NW_009258681.1:419843-420558 GCF_000687185.1 Egretta garzetta
CTCCGTGCACGCGCGCCGGCACAGCCGCAGGTTTTGCAGTGTGGCCGGACCCTGGAACATCTGCAGCGGGGAGGAGCGCTAAACCCTTAATTAGGGATTTATGAACCGTGTGGAGATGATTGAGTCATTGTTTGATTTGCTTTCCAGAAATAGAAGTGGGTTTTTTTTAATCTCCCCTTCTCCCTTCCCTCCCCCTGCGACGAGCAGAAGAGCAGCGGGCTGACGAGCAAGGCACGAGGCGGGCGGCGGGGCCGCTCCGCTGGCCCGCGGTCAGCACCAGCATCTCTGTTTCTATGGGGACCAGCGGCAGCAGAGGCAGGAGGGCACGTTAGCCCCGAAATACCAGGAGAGCATCGCCTGCCAGCCTTGCTCCTCACTGCTTGCCCTAGGCTGGAGGGAACAAAACTCCCCTCTTTTCTGGTTCGTGTAAACTGGAAAGATGAGGAATCACCGCTGAAGGTGATGTGCAGCAAACAGCAGAGAATTAAAGGCACAGGTAGTTGTGAGAGGTCCTGGTTCTGGGGCACAGAAACGCTCCTGCGGGGTCCTGGCTCGGGGCGTTGCGGGAAGCGCTTCCCTCCTTTAACGAGCGCAGGCAGCGGGGCTGGCACGGGGATGCTGCGGCGTCGCCGCCTCCCGGAGAACGGGGCTGTGTTTGGGGAGGGTGCTCCGGAGGGGCCCGTGCCTGCTCTGAAGCTGCTCCGCAGGGGCTGCC
>NW_009258681.1:421947-424606 GCF_000687185.1 Egretta garzetta
GGGGGATGGCGAGCCGTGTGCGCCGCCCGCCGCCGTTCTGGCTGTCAGCGATCAGGGGCTGGGATCCAGCCCTGGTAATTAAGAGCCTGTCTGTATGGGGATGATGATTCCCACTTCCATAAGGAAGGATTTTATCTTTTTGCCTTTATTTTGTCGCTTTGATCAGCCAGACCTCTCTGCCACATCTAGAGCTCACAAATGTATTCTGGGCTTTTATAACCACTCATTTGCACATTCATAGATGCTAATACATGTCTAGGTTTCCCTTTCAGACTCACGCTTTCTGATTAATTTTAGGGTTTTTGCAGAGAGGGGACACGATCCTGCCGCTGTCGTTGGGGTAAAATCGGTTCTGTAGGGATCCAAACGTAGGGCGGGAGGGCAGGGTCTGGCCAGGGCGAGAGCCTGGGGGCCGCGGGTGCTCGTTTCTGCTTGGGAAGGTGCCCCCCGGAGGCACCCCTAGGACCTTCCCCTAGGCAGGGGCTGCACCCTGCGGAACCCAGACGAGGAGCAAACGCCGGCCGGCTTGGTGCCCGCGAGGGGTTTTCTGATGGAGAGCGGGGAATTTATTAACAGAAGCTGCTTGGCCCGTCAGAAATGGGGCTGACCGAAATGTTGTAAATACCGTGCCCCTCACTGCGACTGCACATCCGTATTTTTTTTTCAGTCTGTTTAAGAAAGCGTAAACAAATATTCACAGCCCGTTGCGGCAGGAGCGTCCCGCTGGTCACGGCGCCGGACGTCGGGATGGCGCGGGCAGCGGGGAAGGGAAGGGAAGGGAAGGCAGGTCTGGGTGCGCGCTGGTGGGTGCTCTGCCCGTCCCCGGGCGCCGTCTGCGCCTGTCCCTGCTCGGTTTGGCAGTTTGTGAGGTGCCAAAAAGGGGGAGATGGGGCCAGGGGGAGGCTTTGGCAGCGCCTGGCCTGACCTCGTCTGTGTCGGGTTTTACACAAGAAGTTATTTCTGTTTCCTCTGGATTCCTCCATCCCCTTTCCCGGCGCTCGGAGGTGGAGCTCCCTCCTGTGCATCCCCGCCCAGAACAAATGCGCTCTTTGGTGCGAGATTTCCAATACATTTCCGGAAATTACATTAAATACTTGAGTTGTGCCATATACCTTACAACAAAGCCACATGGCTTTGTTCTTACCATGATGACTGCAGCTTTTATTGGTAGCAGTGACAATTGCTGTGTGCTTTCTGTAATGTATCGTGGTTGATGCCTAAAATATAAAGAAGCCTTTGGAGCGATAATAACTCCAGAAGATGAATAGTTATAAAAGGTAGATGGGATCGAAAGGCATTTTAATTTGTCATTATTGCGGTTCCAGAGAGCAGCTGAATAATTGCACTGCCTGTGAGGAGAGGGGTGTGATGCTCTCTCGTTGTAGCATTAAATCGTCTCCCTTCCCTTTAATCTAAGTGAAAATAAAGGGATCTCTGATACCTTCTGTGCTGGTCGGAATTTGAAAGCCCCAGAAGGGCTGGTGCAGCTTTGTTTCACAGTGTCAGCGTACGGATTAATTAATGTAATGTAAAGCATAAGCATTGGGCTGACGTCTCAACGCGTAAACCCGAGGTCGCCAACATTGGCTGAACGAGAACGTCCTCCTCGGCCAAAAACGGGCTGGGCTGAAAGCAAGGCAAATTTTGCAGGGGTTGCCAGGCTCCTGAACAGATTTAAATGAAGACCTGAAGAAAGTGCCCTTTTTCCAAGTTGTTACGTCGGTTTTCTTCTGTGAAATACAAAACTAGCCTTAAAATTGCAAATATCTTTTGGGTAGAAAGAGTCTGTTTATGTGGTTTTTAGCACTGACATCTCCTCATTGCTCACATCAAAAATTTCTTTGGTCATTACGAGAAAATCTGCAGGTTTGCCCCAGCGCCGACCGGTCCGCCTCGGATCTGCTTCGTGCTGGATCTCCGGAGCTCCGGCTGCTAAAAGGGGCGGTGGGGGCGAGCGGGCGCCTTCCTTCTGTCTTGCAGCCTGAAGAACCAGTAGCACTTTGTCCATCGAGGCGAGGAGACCACCGGGGCTTCTTCTGCGGAGGGGGACTGCTCAGCACGGAGAGGATGCTTTCTTGGACAGTGATCCCGTGTGGATTCAATAATTAATGCGTAACTAACCTTCGCTTTGGACAAGTACATGGATTTTTTTTTTTTTTTTTTAATTTTGTGGTGAGTTAAAATATTTCAATGGATTTTTTTACCCTTTCAAGATAATATTTATTCAGCACAGAGTCTAGAGTACGATACCTATCCTGTAAATACAGCACTTAACCATCGCTCACCTTCAGAGACAGTGGAAACAAAATATTTTACTTTTTCATATTTATTCTTAGATTTCTCCCAAGAGTATAAACCCATTCTGTTACATTATCCATGAGCGTGATGTAATCAGCCTTCCACCAGAAATAAACATGCTTTCTTCACCTTCTCCAGCATGGTTTGTGTCGACACGTAAAGAGCAGCAAAAAATGAATCACGGGGATTGTATAACGGATGAGTTTTGTGCTGTCCTCTCTGTCTTCAGAGAAACAAATGCTTCGCTGAGCAAAGAAAACTGAAATGAGAGCGTAAAATCCTTTTGCTGCTGGTGGGATCCCTACTCGATGGAGGCCGCTCCCTTTACCGACTTCGCTGACGCAAACCCGAAGCGGGACGT
>NW_009258681.1:425440-426710 GCF_000687185.1 Egretta garzetta
GGGAACTCTGTCACTGGCAAGAGGGGGCTCACAAGGGCTTCAGTTTTTCTACTGCAGTCAGCACGGAGAGCAGGGCTCCTACCTGACCTGCTGCGGTGCAAGGAGCCGCATACACAGCATCCCGCTCCACGTCGGTACCGCAAGCGACGCATCCCAAACCTCCGTGCCCTCCCGCAATGCATCCCAAACCTCCATGTCCTCAAGCAATGCATCCCAAACCTCCGTGCCCTCACGCAACGCATCCCAAACCTCCGTGCCCTCACACCAGCCCGGTGAGCACGCCTGCGTGCGGGGAGCCCGCCTCGTGGGCGCTGCTGGAGACGAAGCGCCCTTGGTAAAGAGCGCTCTGGCCGTTCCGTGTATGCGGAGTAGCACAGTTCTTCCAAGACGGTGGCCGTGTCCCCGCTTCTGCACCTCTGAAGAGCTGGCCTCTGACGTTGCCTTCCTGTGCGCGCTCGGCGCGAGGCTCTCCTGCATCTTCGGGAGCGAGCAGCGACATGCATGGATCCATCATTTGACCGGGAACCCCAGCAAGGTGCAAATCCACCTCCCCAGCACCCCCAGGGAGAGCAGTGCCCTGCACCAGAGAAACTTCTCATTTAACGCGCCGCTCACCACGGTGGCCCACAGGTTTGTGAGCTTTCTGCCAGGTGAACAGATCGTACGTAGACGATTGATCTGCGTCCTCCCTCCGCTTCTCTGCACCTTAACAAGCCAAAGCCAGGCAAAGCGTGTCGCGCCGCGCTCTGGTGTTGGGTAGCTCCGCATGTGTCAGATGAGAGGTGCTTGGGCATCCACTTAGAAAATTGCAGTTGTGATGCAAATGTCACTGTAAATACCCGCAGGATTATTACTGTTATTGTGTACTTACAACGCGGTAGCCCGTAGGATGGCAGAGGATGCTGCGGGCGCTGCTTGGTCACCTCGAGCTGCCTCACTTGGAGGGAGGCGACACCCAAAGGGTCTGTACAGCCGAGCGGTCTCGAGCGGCAACGTACGCGTGAAATCACCGCAGCTTCACTCTAAACCCATGCTGAACTGGATTTTGGGGGAAGGCAACGTTTAAAGGCGTTGAGCCCCAAGGCAGCACATGCTACGAGGTGATCGTCCTGCAGCCAGTGCTGGTACCTGTAGGACTCCTCGCTACAAGCAATTCGACTTGTAAATGAGCCCGTGGGATGAAGCGGGAGCAGGCTTTCTGTGGAGGGGACCTTGTGATGCCAGAGGAAGAAAAATAGTCTTCATCTGCTGCTGACAGGGTTCTGTTTTT
>NW_009258681.1:426738-427971 GCF_000687185.1 Egretta garzetta
CCGGGGCTGGCTGGAGCGGCGCGCGGCCTGCCGGTGCTGCGGAAGGTGCTTGGGCTTTCCTCTGTGGGGGTAATACTGCGGAACCAGCTTCTTAATTACCGTTGCATCTGGGACGCCAAAATCCTTCGCTACCTTGCTGCTAGGGTCACCCTTTTAATGACAACGAACCTATTTTTGTTGGTGGGAATGATTCTTTTACCTTGCAAAGGCAATTAAAGGCCCAAACTGAAGAGATTTATTTTAAGAGACTCTTTCCAAATCTTCAGGAGAGAGGAGAAATCATTCTCCTAATTAAGGAGGAAGATCAATAATAAATATTGCTCCATGGAAGCTCACATTGTGTTGCCTGCCAGCAGTGAAGACCAAACAGACACCTTCCAGCCCAAGAAGAAATGAGACTCCTGTGGCTTGGGTTTGGGTTTTTTTGCCATCACGTCTGAAATCTGTTGGCAAATAATTGGCGATGCTCAGTGCTTTATCCTCATTTGGCGCTTAATCAAAGGGGCGTGCTACAGCTGTACCAGAGCTGGGCCTGGCAGAGCGGTCATCTGCGTTCGGTGAAACGAGTATGAACGTCATCGTGTGTGACGGTGGAGGTGACAGACAACGTGGGGCAGAGCCCCCAGCTCATTTGTTTTTTCTGTGACAGCTGTAGGAGACGGACACAAAATTCCCACTGACTTTTAAAATTTGCCTGCCCTTACCTGCTCCGAAAGGGTGCCGGTACGTGCCTGAAGATCTTCTGCTTACAAAGGGACAACGGGAGCACGTTACCAGTGCTTCTCACGTACGGTCTCTCTGGCAGTGATTTTTCCCTTCGCCTTGCTGGGGGGAGAGAGCGGGAACCCGTGGGGCTCATCGCAAAACCTTGGCCCTTCCGTGCTCTCACCTCTGCACTATTGCTGATTTCATGTTAGGTGTTTAAAAAATACTTTATGTATAAATGGGGCCACCTGTGCACATGCTCCCATCCGCGGTATTTGCCTTGGCTTTCCCTGTGCTGCATTGCAGGCGTGTCCGAGGCTCCTGCACCTACAGCTCTCCCGGTGGAAGGCTCGCGGCGGCGGGGAGGCGCCTGCAAAGCGGAGTTACCCCCGCGCTGAGCTCCCGGCCTGCGCTCGCAGCACCCCAGCCAGCAGCGTCTCGTCTCCTCATCCTCGCTACGGGGATCTACGCAGAGAAAGGACCGAGTCGGAGGGGAGATCCGTGCTCTTCTCCCGCATCCCGGAGGCT
>NW_009258681.1:428044-428688 GCF_000687185.1 Egretta garzetta
AAAGGCACCGAAGAAGCTCTGTGCGATTAATTTGTGCCCTTGCCTCAATGCCTTTCATGTGTGGAGGAGAATGGGTCGTTCACAGATGAGTAAGCATCTCCTTAGGTTCCATAGCTGTGGGGCTGCTTCATTTATTGTGTTTTGGGTAATAACGTAAGCCGCCGGTGTTCTGAAGCTGAACTGCCTCTTTGCAGAGAGACTGATTCACGGGAGTAGGGCACATCATTCATGCCTGAGGCTTTTGAGCCTCTGTCCCTCCGAACTCTTCCCTCCCGCAGCCTTTGCGCCTTCCTCCGAGCCGCCCCCGGGGCGCTGCAGAGGCGATTTTGTCGGGAGAGGAAAAAAAATCGTCTAACTTGTGTGTTCAAGTAATCACTACGAGATAATTGCAGCCAATTAATTACAGCACAAACACAATTCCTTTCCCTAGGCAGGTGTGTCGCCAGCCCCGATGCTGCTGCAGTGCGCTGGGTTGAGCTCGCCTCCGACGCCCAGCCTGCACCCGTCTGTCTGTCCTCCTCCCCTGTCTGTCCGGCTTGGCCTGCAGTTGGTGGCTTGCGTGGTCTGAGAACGGCTGGAGGCGAAGGGCCTGTCCCTAATTCACAAAATCTGGATTTTTGTGCCAGGCTGGCAGCCTGCAGACA
>NW_009258681.1:428699-431974 GCF_000687185.1 Egretta garzetta
AAGCGAGAGGCGTGCGGGGCGAGGATGAGATGCCCCGTCACACCCCGTCACACCCCCCTGCTCTGCCCCCTTCAAACTGGAGGAACTGGGGCGGCGCAGTATTTGCATTGGCTGCCAATATTGTCCTGGTCCAGTCAATCAGGCTTGGGTCCCTAAATCCCTCTAATCTCTCGCTTTGCCTAAGTTCATTAGGCCTTCAAAGCAAGACATAAAAAGAAATCTCCTAGTGGGGAGTCAGTGATCCCTGCAGAAACGCCTCCAGCGTGCTCTGCTCTGCTGTCGAGACCGGTACCGCGCCCCGGGCTGGCCGCTGCCTGCGGATACACCAGCGATCTCTGGAAACGGACGCGGTGCAACCATGGCGTCCCCCGAGGTTACGTTAAATCGAAGGGTGAGAACATTTCATATATTTTCTTCATTAAAAAACACAAACCTGCAGAACATCCATGTGTTACAGAAGGTAATTTTGTCTGCTCTGGCCAAATGCTTTCCCAGCTGAAAATCCTGCGTAAGGCGCTCTGTAGAGAAGGTGAATCTCCGGCGTTAGGCGCCAGCCGGGTTGTGCCTTGCCACGCACACCCCCTTCTGAGGAGCAGTGCTAACTGGAATGGCACTGGTGCCAGTGGGAAGCGTGTCTGTTAGCACCAAAGCTGGGATCTTCCAGACATGTTTCGTTAGCTCGGTAGCCCCTACCAATACGGTTCTTTGGGCTCTGGTGCAAATAGGTCAGGTTCTGTTCCGGGAGGCGAGACGCCAACTTTCTGTAGTGTTTTATACTCAGACAGAATACAGCACAAATAAGACGTGGTTTTTAACTGGTTTTAACTGGCTGCTTGTGCCAAGACCATAGAGCGCTATGGCAACATGCGCCTCTGCCCTGAGACACGCCGCTTGACACCGAGATTAATCACGGGAGGAGAACGCTCCGAGGACGTAAGTGGTGCTTTCTTTGTTAAGTTCCTATTGCATCAACTTAATTAGCAAGTCCTGACCTTTAAAGCCACCTTCCATAATCTTCCAGTTATGCACGAGGAAGCCTGCGTGCCTCCTCCTGGCTGGGCAAGCAGCTTTCCACGCTTGCCTGCATCCGTTGGAACTCCTCAGGCAGGGGCCCAGCTGAAAGTCCCCTCCCGCCATGGGTGGTTGTTGGGAACCCCCAGATCTGTTGCAGGTCTGTGGGACAGGGAGGACCCAGTCCAGGGGCTAAATGTTCGGGATCTCAAGGGGGAGAAAGCAAATACCCATTTACATTGCAAAGCGTTCCCCGCTTAAATCACTGCACGGAGCCCAACTGCAAGACTGGAGGATAAATTTTCCAGTCTGATTTCTATTTCCAGCGTCAGAATGGGGATGATGGGGCTGGTCCTGTCGACCCCCTGGTGTTTATCTTTGCTGTGTTCTTCTGGCCTTGAGGAGCTGGGTTGGGAGGCAGAATTCCTCAAACCAGAGCGTGTATTGCATTTTTATACACTTTCTTACATATTACTTGTACCCCAAGTCACAGGAGATCTAAAGCAAACTCTATAAAATTCCATCTCTGTGTAATACTCTCATTTTCCCAGCACCTTTGTGCATCTCATAATCCTGCCAGTACTGCTCAAAACCTACTGTGAGTGCGGCTGGCCAGGACCTAAATTCATATCCTTCGACACAGGGGGTGCAAGTAGGGGTTTGCTAACGGCACGGGGCAGAACGCGAGCAGCTGATGCTGCCTGGTTACCCTGGACGCCTCTCCATGACGGTCTTGTCCATTCTCACACACATCTTGTGGGAGCGTGCTTAATGTCATCAGCACAACATGCCTGGGGGGCCCCAGCTGCACCAGGGTCCTTAATCGCCCCGGCTGGCCTCACCCCACGCATCCCCCGCCCATTGGTCCTGGAGCTGCATTTAAGCTCCGTCTGTGCCCCCAGCCCCTGCTTGAGCCGACTGCTGGGAGCTGCAAGACCCTGGGGGCTCCCCAGGAAGGAGGAAGAGGAGGAGGAAGAAGAAGAAGCTGCTGCTGCTGTGGGTGCCCAGCTGTGCCAGGGGTGGCATTGTCACCTGCAGAGCCAGTTCCCAAGCAGGGCTGGTGGCTGCAGCAGGACCTGAGCTTTAATGCAGGGCTGGGTGAATTTTTATCAGTAAGAAGCCCGGACGGGAGGACCCTCTCTGCAGATGCTTTCCCGGCGGCTTTGCTTACGCCGGCGCAGCAGTGGGGGGAACAGCTCGCTCGCCTCGGGGGCCTGGTTTGCCGTGGTGGTCCCTGGAAGGCAGCAGCGTGAGCAGCCTCCCCTCTGCGGGCCGCTGCTCGCTAACCGAGCCTCATAGTGTGCTCGTGGGTCTTCGACAATAGCCTTTGTCTAATATGTTTTTAATTAGTGTGTGCATTTCAATTTGCATATTAATAGCTGGAAGATGTTGTTATGTGCTGTTGTTGATGAGATGGTTCGAGCCTGCTTTCCAGTCTGAGGACAGACAGAAACTGCATCTATTGCAGGATGGAAGTGCAGAAAACATGTTTTAGGCTCTACCATCCTCTGCCTCTTTCTTTATCCCTGCCTTTATTTTTGTCTTAATAGCTCATATCGATGCCTTCATTAATCTTTTTTTTTCATTAGAGCAAGGCTCATTTAGCAGAAGAGCAAGGCAGGATTTTGTGCCTCTTGTGATGGCTCTGAGCTAGGCTAAATAACACATTTTTTTTCTGGGCATTTTGACTTGCAAAATGCTCAAGGGCTGACCCAGTGCATGTGCTGCAGCTGGCCCAGCAGAACAATTAAAACACCAGTAACGAGCGAGGGCTCTGCTCGCCCCCCAGAGTTCGGCGTTTGGGAGCTGCTGACCGGGGCGCAGCAGTGGAGCCGCCTCTCGCCATTGGCAGGACAGACGGACGGAGCCCAGCGCTGCGGAGCACCACGCCACGGCTGCCGCCCAGCAGAGTGTGCGGGGAGCGGGGCGGCAAGCCAGGGCTCGTGGGATGGCTCGGATCGAGCCCTGAGAACAAATTCCTCGCGCTGGGAGCGTTTTCCACGCCTTCACTTTGTACGGCAGCAGAAGCAGCGAGGGTCCTGCCCCAGGTCCTTGGGCTGGGGAAAGGGGGAATGGGTTGAGGTGTGACCAGGTGATGTGGGAGCTCGAGGAGATTGTTCATCTCCTTTTCCCTCTGCTTTTCCTATCCCCTTCCTTGGCTCTTCCCTGCTCTTTCAGACCGTCAGCGGTCAGCCCCTTCCCGGGGCTCTCCCTGCCTTCAGCTTCGGGAGGTGATTGTCTGTGCTCGGGTTTTGCACCGCACC
>NW_009258681.1:432040-435703 GCF_000687185.1 Egretta garzetta
GGCGAGGCGGGCGGTGGGGAGCGTGCTGGGCGCTGCTGGGGAGGGAGGAGCGGCTTTGAGCCAAGCTCAGCTTTGGCATCACTGAATTTTGAGTGTGCTCAAATCTGGGATCAAAGGACGCAGCCAATAAAGGGCTTTTGGAGGCGAGAACAGGGAGCTAGATGTGTGTATATATATATTCTTTTTTTTTTTTCTCCATTATCTTCTGCCAACAAAGCTGCCCTTGCTGATCCTGATGAGAAGCAGCGGGGGGGGCACCAAGCTGCTGCAGCAGGAAAAGGCTGCCCTGCTCCTACCCCCTATTGCTCCGGAAGGAGCGGAGCGGAGGGTGGGGAAAGGCACTGCCGGTCCTCGCCGGAGCATCCCCCTTCGCTGGGCAAAGGACAGCGGCGGCGCGTGACTGGAGACCAGGATAGGCGCTGCTCGTGTACGCGCTCCGTCAACGTTGAGTGACAATATTTTGGAAGAGGCGCCTCTCGGCGCTCCGCGAGCGGGGCGGCAGCGCAGAATTAGGGGGTTTCAATCACACCAGCTCCAGAAGAAAAGAAACGCGGCTGCTGAGCTGAAATGAGCTCTCAGGTTCTGCAGCTGCCCCCGCAGGCTGCGCGGGACCAAAGGAGGCAGGGAAGGGCCCCGGCAGCCTTTGCTGCAGGGAAAGTGGCTGGAGGAACGCGACCAAGCAGAGGCGTGGGACGGATGTTTCACTCCAAAGCTTCAATCCTTTTATATAATCATAGCTGTTAGAGTAGTAAATGTAAATAACTGAGTGAGGTCTGATGTAGTGCTGTTTGACAACACGGGCGCTTTGTGAGTGCCCCCTGAATTCCTGGGGAACGCCTTCACTCCATCAGACAATCCAGCAATAGTTTCATCCTTTAGGCATTTAGGTAGGCCCATATTTTGTGGGTTTTGCACTCTTGGCCGTGAGGGCTGTAGCCTCCCAAGCACAAAGCCTCCTACAAGTTCACGTGCTAAGGAATTGCTTGGATGGAGGAGCGGGGCGGTCGGGCAGCTCGCCTCTGGCTGCATCCCTACAGCCTGTAGCGACAGCGATAACGTTATGGTGGCAATACCGAGAAGCTGGTTTGCACCTTGTCAGCCCAAGGCAACAAAAGCCCAGCCTAACCTTCCTTTATTTTTCATAGGACGTGGCAGCTCTCAACCCTCAGTGGCACCCAAGGCAGGGATCAGAGCCACGACCCACCCCACCCGGCTCTGGACGCATCCTTCCCAATTAGCACCGGCGGGGGGCTCTTGCACTCGCAGGGGGGCCGGCAGCGGGGGCCACGGTCACTGGTAGAGGTTTGCCTTGGGTCTGAGTCTGACCGGGACTCCAGCCTCTGTCCTGCTTCCCACCCCATGGGTGCTGGACATGGGCATGGGACCCTCGCCCCGCCAGCAGGGATCCAGAGCAGCCCCCGCCGGGCAGGCGCCTGCAAAGCTGGCCCCAGCAGCATCTCTGGGTGCTGGAGCATGGCAGACCCTGCGCTGTCTGTCTGTCTGTCCTGGCCGTGCCCTGTGCCCTGCTGGGATGGGGCTGCTCCCTTTCCTGGAGCTAAATGCCCATCCCAGCGGGGTCTCCAGGCTCTGTGCAGGTGGGCTGCGGTGGGAAATGCTGCTCTGTGATGAGGTGAACACCTTGGGGCTGGGGGGGGACTTTCAAAGGCCTGGAGATCACCAGCGGTCAGAAATAGATCAGAACAAGCCTTCCCGCCCAGCAAGGAAGAAATGGTGAAAAGCCAGGTCTGAATAGCATCCTCTGTGAAGTCGCACTTGCTTTTTAATGAGACCAGTGCTGGGCTTAACAGACAAATGACCTCAATTCCCTCGCAGCTCTGTGCTATTGATTCAGCAGCCTCTCTTAACGAGGAAATGATTATCTTTGTAAGGGAATGTGGGCTCTAGCAGGTGCACAGTGTTAAATAATGACAAAGCAGCTTTGCTGGTGCCAGGGATGGGACGGTGCGGTGCCAGGGGTGGGGGGGACCCTCGGATGGGCTCCGCACGAATGAGTCCTTTACGCTTGGCCTTGTAGAGCACAAAGACCGAGGCGCCTGTGCCACCGGGCAGTTGGGTTTCGGCTGCCGGGAGGGGGCTCTTGTTTTAAGAGGCACCACCGTGGATTCCTCCTTGAGCCTGCCCTGTGCCAGGCGCAGCCGTGAGCATCCGAGCCTGGCGCCGTTTGTGCCTCTGGAGGGGGCTGGCCTGAGCCCAGCTTAGACCACGCATCTTTAAATCACCGGGTGTGCTGTCTCCATTGCTTCCCCCCGCCCCGTGAGTCACTTCCCAATGCAGATTTTTAGTTCATTACTGCGGTGATGCATTAAGATGAATCTCAGTAAAAAGGCAATGCTAATATAAAAAACCCCACTGACAATTCCCCCCCGCCCCAAGCTCCCAGGTTCATTTTGGCCTTGGCTCAGGCAGGGGGAAGAGCCAATGTTCTGCAAAATTCCGTCCAGCTCCCGGCTGGAGCTTGGCGCAGCCCAACCTGTGAGCTTCTGTTCTGAGAACAGGGCCCTGCTGTACGTACCGTAGCTAACGAGCACCACCACAGACGTGCACTTCAAAAGGAATGGTAAAAATAAATCAGTTGAAATCTATGCTGCGTAGTTGGATTTATTTTTTTTTTGGAGGATTTATTTCAGTTGTAGCTTTTTTCTGCCAGGCAAAGGCGTTTGCCTCGGAGGTGCTGTGGGGCCATGGGATGCCCGTGGGCACCTGGCAGCCCCCAGCCTTTCCCCCTCCCACCCGTGCACCTCGGATCTTTCCTCTGCACTTGACGTGGGCCCTCTGCTCGTGCCACCAGCGTCTGCCCCAGCTCCGCAGGGAATACCCGAGGGGAGAAGAGCCCTTCCCGTGGGATCCAGACCCGGCAGCGGAGCGGTGTGCCCTCCGTACGGTTGTGTGCCGAGGCGACGTCGCACCGCGTTCCCCGCACGGGGCTGGGGTCTCAGAGCGGGGAGCAGTGCCCGGGGCGGGTGGTGGCAGGGGCATGACCAGCGCTGACTGGGGCTGGTGCCTCCCCGACTGGCCCAGACGGTTTCATCCCCCAGCTCCGTGTCCACTCACCGGCCGAGAGCCCCTCCCGGGCGCCCCCGTGCTCGCGTCGGGATTGCGTCCACAGCTGCTCTGTGAATGCTCCTCGGAGCAGCGGAACAAACCCATGCCCTTCCCGCTGAGCGATTCAATGCTGACACAGGCCAAAAGAAGGGGATTTGGAAAAGCACATCAATCTGTCAGCCCCGGCTCGCCCCCTAGAAGGGGCCCCCAGCCCGGGCTCCAGTACAACCCCTTCCTGCCAACAGCCTCTTCGTTTGGACCTGCACGCCCTGCTGGGGATTTGACATTCCAGCCTTAGCGTGGGGTCCATTTCAGCGTTTTAATGAGCCCAGCGCTCGTTTGGAGGGCTCAGAGATGAAGACGGTGACCTGGTTACCCCGGGTGCTTCCCGCGTGGGCTGCCTTACCGAGGCACCGCCGCCGGCACGGTGACGGTCCGGCCAGCTCGCTACCTCCTGCAGCATCGATCCGAGGGGGTACCTGTTGCTCCCCCAACCTGTTGCATTTTAGGTTCTGGTTTGTTTTTTTTTTTAACCTCCAGCAGCGCTGTGCGAGTGCCGGGTGCGGCGGCAGCTGAGGTTTGCAGTGCCAGGGTTCAGCC
>NW_009258681.1:435778-436726 GCF_000687185.1 Egretta garzetta
CGTGAGTCACCGTCTGGCAAAGGCTGAGCCCACGGCGGCTTTCCCCTGGGAGATGGGAAAGCGGCGCTGGGAACAGCAAGTGGATCTCAGGAAATTACCCCAGAGGGCACCGTGGCAAACTTCGGGCGACAGCAGCCTGCCCGCCCGCCCGGCCTCCCCGCTCTTTGCCAGCAGCCTCCCTGTGTGCACGGTGAGCGATGGAGCAATATTTTAAAATCAAAAGCGATGGCTCTGACCCATTTCTCTTTGCAGAGCAACACCGGGCTGTCGGCCCCAGGAGGGTCATTTGGAAAGGCCTCAGAAATTGAGCAGCGTTTTCTCTTGGAAGCTGAACAGCTCCGGAGCCGTTCCCCGTTGGCGGGCTTCAATAGATGTGTTTTAAATCGTCAGCTGCTGTGTAATTTTAATATAAAGCACAAGCATTCTGTTTAATTAAAGATGCAGTTAAAGAATATCTATAACTTGCAGAGGGATGCTCCGCGGCTCCTCTGCACCTTGCAGGTTGCTCCCCTGCTCACCGAGCCGTGAGCCGGCAGCGACCTCGGCGCAGCCCGGCCTGGGTGAGCTCGCGGGCAGCGCCGGCAGCGCCCTGGGGGCAGCGCTGGCCCCCGGAGCCGAGGCACTCGCCCTGGCACAGCATCCGCGGGGAGCCCGGGCACAGGCGCTGCCGGCTCGCGGTCCTGCCCGGTGGGAGATGCCCCAGTGGCTTCGGTGAGCTGGGCACTGGGACGTGGTGCAGCTCCCCAGGTCAGGCACCGGTGGGAATCAGGGAGCTGGGGATTTATGACAGAAATGAAGAGGACCTCTCCCCAAAACCTCGTCACCTGCTGTGCCCCACTTCAGTTAACTCTGCTTTATTACCCAGTCAGTATCCAAGCTCCCATTGCAATTATTGATGTAAGTATCAATGGTCTACGGAGAAACAGAAGGTGAAGGGCATTTCAGCAG
>NW_009258681.1:437640-440423 GCF_000687185.1 Egretta garzetta
CTGGGACTGTGCGGTGCAAATACAACGTTCCACGGCGCAGCGTCACAGCCTCGCGCTGCTTGCATGGTGCAGGGCAAGGTGTGAGGGATCTCAGCTCCCACGTACGCCGCTCTTCTTCAGAAACGGCTTTGATGCTCAGCAGCCAAGGAGCTGGTACGGAGAAGGACCCACGGCTTATTAAGTCATTTGGCCTTTTTGGAAAGATTTATTCCCATGACAGAGCACCGATGATGCACCTCCGTCTGTGTCACTAACGAGCCCCGTACCCTGGCACGGCATTTCTGTGGGCTGGCTGCGCTGTATTTCTGCTGCGCTATCAGACAGTCTGGGCCATTAAATATCTCCTGGCACTTCTCCCTTCAAACTTTGCCTCATTCGCCTTGGCCAGGTAATTCTTCCTGCAGTTTCAGTCAGACACTGCATGGGTTTTCACTTGTTGGCTTTCCTTTCTCATTTCCTCACAGAGCAGCAATGGCCACGTACCGGGACCTGCTCCCAACCCGGCAGGCAGCTTCGTCACGGAAGAGGCAGTGGAACCGCGGCGTGTTGCTGCTATTGCTGTCGCACGTGCAGCACGGCTGCTGGAGGTCACGGTCCCTGAAGCCACAGAATTGCACCGTGCAGGGTGACAACCAACAGGACTGGCCAACGGGGACTGACGGGGACGGCTTTGTGCCCGGTCCGCTGCAGAACTGCGTACCTCATCGCTGTGCTGCAGACTGGCTGCTCTCGCTGCTCCTCTGCAATGTCTCTCCAGCGTGTCCTTGGCTACTGCAAAACCATTTGCTAATCAGTAAAGCAGAAATAGTGCTTTTATGCTTCCCACCTGTTAGCTTGAGCGACTTCTGTAAGGAAAATATTGGCCATAGGATGGATCCATCCAGAGTGCAAGATGTGCTGGTTTTTACTTGTGCCCGTGCTAGTGTTTATTCATGCCCCAACCAAAAAAAAAAAGCAGACTTTGTAGATATTTAGCCTTTTCCTCTCCATCAGCTCATCACATTCGTGTTGGTGGCTCTGCAGCACGCTGCCTGCTACCCTTGGCAGCTGCGCTGGGTTTCACCCTGCACGGCGATGGCTGTGTGTGCTCACGAGCAAAGCTTTGCTTGGGTCCCTGGCAGGGATTGCCTACACCTTGGAGCTCAGCTGGCCCCTGACGAGCCCAGCTCGTTACCACCAGTGCTGAGCGTGCCCATAAAGCTGCTGGGCAGGCACCCAGCCCTCAAGGCTGGCAGGGCTCTGGCTGCTGGTGTGGCTGTGTGTGGGGCAGGGAGCCCAGCAGGTAACGGGGGCTGCGTGGGGTTGGTGGGGACATGTGGTGGCCCCGGCCAAGCCAGCTGCCCCAGAGCATGGGGAGCTTTGACCGGGCTGCTCTGCTGGGGGGATGCATCCAGCTCTGGGGCTGCTGGGGCAACTGGTGCCCCCCTGGGAGGAGGGAGCAGGCTGTGCGTGGCTGGGGGGGGGTGAGCTAGACCCTGCAGAGAGGAGAGCCAGAGATGCAAGGAGGGGTGGAAGACTGCGCTTAGAGCAGCTGAGCATGGAGACTCCTGAAGCTGCGGCCTCAGAGGCTCCTTCCCACCTACTGCTTGGGGGGGGGGTACCCTGGGGGGGAGCCTGTGGCCAACAAGCTCTGTCCCCAGAGCTCGCTGAGCCTGAGCAGAGCGTTCCCCTGGGAGGAAGCAGTGGCTGGAGACCCCTTCCTATGGGGATGGGGACCCTGCCAGCACACCTCCATCTCACGTTTGCCCAGAGCTCAGCTCTGGGAGGTGGCAGAGGACCCAGCTCATCCAGCCCCCCCCGCAGCCCCTGGCAGCAGGGATGCCACTGGGGGGACCTGTCCTGCCCCAAGTGAGACCCTGGGGCTCTGGGTGAGGGTGACAGGCAAGTCACCCTCGAGCCCAGGTAGCGTTTGATCTGCTGGGGCTGGGGAGACCGCTGGGAGGACCAGGGCAGGCTATTTTCTTAAAAGCACGCTTGCCGTCGGCGCAGGCAGACGGTGCCGCAGGACCCCGCGGGGCAGTGGCCCGGGTCCAGTTCACAGCGCCGCATCTTCTGGGATGGACACGCCGTTGCTGTCGCGGCGGCGGCCTTGGCGCTGAGCTGAACGAGCTGGCGGTGCCGTTCCAGGGGGGTATTAAAAAGCCAGCGGTACATAACTCCATTGTGAGACCTGCAATTATTCTGCGCTTGGAACAAGTTGAGCTGTAAATAGCTCTTCGAGCGGCGGCTCCCAGCTCGGGGTATGGCACTCCAGGTGCTGCAGCCAAATGCTTTTAGGGCTGGAAGCGCTGCCTGACCCAGACCTCAGCAACGGGGGCTGTGTTGTGCTGCGGCTCACGCATACCTGACCGGAATGCGCTGATGGAGCTGGGGATGGGATCGGATCATCAGCGAGGCAGGCGGTGAGAGGACCAGAGAGCTGCTGGGGACAGCGGCGGGGACAGAACCTGGAGGTCCTGGGCAGATTTGGACCCAAGGGCTGTGGCAGCGCTTGAGCAGATGAGGCCTGGTGAGTAATTGAAATTCCTTCTTTTTTTTTTTTTTCCTGTTTTTCTGATTATTCCAATGGCCACAAACAACTTGTGCTCGAGCTGGCTCACAACTCGGGATTCCCCAGCAATGGTCACTATCCAGCTCATCCAGGGGCTCGCTGCACAGAAGCTGCAGCCGTTGGGGTTGTTAGCAGAGGGGCCGGATGCTTTGTGCCCCTCGGAACAGGAGAATTGCCCCCCGGGCAGGGTGTGTGGTTGCTCCGCAAAGCCAGGCCAGGGTGAGAGCGGCTG
>NW_009258681.1:440464-443954 GCF_000687185.1 Egretta garzetta
CATGTGAAGGGGGGAAGAGGACGGCGGTCCTGGCTGCAGACAGGACATGGCAGGAGTGGCGGTCTTGGCTCTGCAGTGCATGGGGCATTGGGGGATGCTGTCTGCGGGGGAAGAAAAACATAAAAAATGCCTGAAGCCCCCAGTCTGTGCCTGGTTTGCTGCCCATGGAGGTGCTAAGGGTGCTTGCCCAGGTGCCTGGGCAGCCTCTGGGTTGTGGGTGGGTGCTTGGGATAGATGTCCAGAACAGGGGTCCTCCCCGTTCCTCGGGGTGGGGTGGGGGGGCTTTTCCTGGCCTGCATCCTAGCTGGCTGTACCTTGTGAGTGCTCCTGCTCACATGGCCCCCGTGGAGCGCCCAGGATCCAGCCAGCATCATTGTGAGGAATAAACCACGCAGGCGCGCGCTTTCCAAGCTGCGAGCCGCCTCAAAGCTTTTGCTTTAAAACTGTGGAAATTATTTTGCAGGTCTAACACTGCTAGAGTAGTTGCAATGGTGTTTACAATCTCCATCGGCCAAAATCTCTGCCAGAAACGTTGTAAGTGGCAGTTCCACAAAGTCAGCTTCTGTTACAGGAGAGGGACATGCAGGGCTCACGAGGGGTTGCTGCAATGGCCATGGCTGGGAGAAGAAATGCTCATTACCGTGCTTATCCCCCCCGAGCCGACAGGACAGATTCTCTGCCAGGCGCTCGTTGGCACACGCAATTCTGCTGGGCTTGTGCTGGAAAGACACAGCAAAAGCCCCTTGGAAACTCCTGTACGGAGCATTTATTAATTTGCCTGTCTTTGCCATCAGTGACCGGGCTGCAGAGCCTCAGGCAGGCGCTGTGGCTCAGTCAGGAGTGCGGTTGATGGCACCGTGAGTTAATTACGGAAGAATTACAGAATGGCGAGGGAAACCCTGCTGCAAGAAGAGGCAGAACACCCCATTACTTCTGGCCTCTCCCAGCTCCCACAGGTCAGCCTCTTCTGCGGGTGGCTCCTGCTGGGACCTCTGGAGTGAGCTGGGCTCCTGCTCCACCACGGGAACACTGGAGCCTCCCGATGCCTGCAAGGGCGGACAGAGCTTGGACTGAAGGATGGGAAAACTTCACTCTCTTTTCTGCATCTGACTCGCTTAGTGTGTAGGTGAGGTGAGAAAGAGGAGATGAGTTTCACGTGTGCCGTTGGTGTGAGGGCTCGCAGATGGCTGAGCCGAAACCGCAAAGCCCTCTGAGGAGAAACGGGGGGGCTGGCCTGGGGCAGGCAGCACCCGGGAGCAGGACACACGGAGATCCCATCGCAGCAAGCACAGGTAGAGAAATACCTGGGAGTGGGAGGGAGATGGCAGCAGGGGTGCTGAGCCCGCCCGGGGGGGCAGCTTATCCCTCCCTGTAACAACTGGGAATGACGCCCGTGTGGTAGCAGTGGGGTTTAGCAATGCGCCGGGATTCTGTCCCGCAGTTACTCTGCAGCAGCTTTAGCCTTGGGCAAATAACATCAAATACCTCTTTGGATTGCAAGATACAGGACATGTTGCTGGAACTATCCATGCTGCCCCCCAGCCAGGTTCCCTGGTGTTAATCACCTCCTGCAAGAAATTAAACCAGTGGTATTTGGGTAACAAGCCAGGTGAGAGTAATGCAGGGAATCTGTGAAGGTTATGGTGGCAGCCCTGGAAGGAGGCTGCGCCTGGGGGGTTCAGCCTCTGCCAAGCTGGGGGGGGGCCCGGGCAGGGCCGCAGCGGGGGGCTCCTGCCCTGCCCATCGGCTGCAGCGAGGTTGCAGGGCAGCCCTGTGCTACCCACCATGCGGGCATGATCCGAAAGGCCGGGGCTCACGGGGCTGCGGGGCCATCAAATCCCTGTCCCTTGACGCCGTTGTTGGAGATGCCCTTGCATTCGCAGCGACAGGAGCTGCACCCCCTCTCCAGGCCGTTACGGGGCTGCTTTGCTCTTTCCACCGCCACGCTGTTCTCCCCACGTCTGACCTGCGTTCCTTGCTGCAGATTGAATCAATGCTCTCTCCCAGATGCACATGGATGGTGGATGGTTTGTTTTGCTTCATCCTTTTACATATTTGAGGATTTAGGTCTCTTTTCCCTTCCCTTCCCCAGACCGAGCATCCCACCCAGTCCGGGGCAATCGGGTGGGCACAGGTCTGGGGTGCGCGGCTCTGTTAGCGTGGGTGTCTTGCTCTGCTCCCTGGGCTGACAGCAGGGGACAGGATGAGCTGTCCTGTGTCTGCGCATGTATTTTGCAGGAAAAATAAGTACCTTAAAGGGCAAACTGCACATTTTTCAAATCTCCTCCTTGCAGCTCATTTTCTGGTTCTCCTTCTGGCCTCTCCAGTGCAATTAGGAGTGTGTTGCTGAGATGTCCTTAATGTTTGCTGAATTATCTCGTTTGTTTTCCTCTGACATGGATCTGTTTATTGACACGCGTGGCTCCTTGCTGCAGAGTAGCAGGGGCTCTTGCCTTTGGGTGGCTTTTTAGTGATTGGTTTTTTACAGAAGTGGATTCCTAGCAATATTCCTGCCTATTGGCGTATCGATAGTGCCTACGATGCTGTACGAGCTTGGAATCTGTGTTTGATTAGATGCACAAACTGAAAGCTGTTGGTTGCCTTTTCATTTCATCTGGTCTGAGGTGTAAGGAGGCGACATTGATCCTTACTGGTTTCTAGGCATCCAAGTTTGCAAATCTACTATCCAAAACTTGTGCATGCAGCAACATGACTTTCTGCAGCCTGGCTTGGTCTGTGCCCCTGCAATCCACCAAAACTAACGCTCCCTGTCCCCCCTTAACTCCCAAATGTATTTACCCCGCTGTGTGGGAAGCTGCTGCCTTTTGCTTACCCTTACCAAGCTGGGTGCTTCCTTTACAGACCAGTGGTCTGGAACTGAGCCCCGCTGGGCAGGGAGCTGGGAGGGAGGGGAAGGCGGGTGTTGAGCAAATGCTCCGTGTCCCAAGCGGAGGCGGTTTGTCTTCGGAAGCTCCCTGGGGCTTAAGCACATACCCATGGCAGCAGGAAAAGCCCCAACCCAACCCCGGAACCTCTGCTCCTGGAGCTCCAATCCCCGTGACCCTTCCCAGGGCTGCCCACGCAGCGGTGCCCACTGTGCCCCCGTGTTCCTGAATGCCCAGGGAGCTCCCGAGCCCCCCAGCCCATGGGCCCGGCAGCGCCAGGGCTCTGCCAGCACCCTGTGCTGTCCCTGGCAGCGTTTGGAGAGGGAGCAAAGGACAAACGCTGAGTCTGAGGAGGAGAGAGGGAGGGCATCGCGCTGGGGAGAGGCGATGGAATGGGGAAGCAGCGGGCGAGGTGGTGCAGAAAGCTAAAGGCAATAAACCATTTCTGGCAAAAGGTAGTAATAACACTTCAGAGTTATCTGGTGGTTTTCACCTCAGGCTCTCAGAGTTCCTTAGAAATATTAGCTAATTAAACTTCCCATGTTAATTAACCACGCTTTGCTAGATGAGAACCCAGCTTGGAGGCGGCTGCCTGTCCTCCAGCT
>NW_009258681.1:443967-448111 GCF_000687185.1 Egretta garzetta
GTTGCCCTTTCTTGCGGCAAGGAAGAGCCGGATGGGAGAATGCGGCCGCATCCCGCTGCGGTGGCGCCTCCTGCTCCCTCCTCAGCACCAGGCGGGTGGCTGATTGCCTGGACAGCCGCTGTCTGTCTGTCTGGAGCTGACCCCAAACCGCCCGGCTGTGTTTCCTGGCTTCCTCCTGTTTGGCCCCGTAGCAGCTTCGTTACTGCAGGGAAAACTTGAGAAATAGGCAAAGGAGGCGTCCAGCGTGAGCTTGGTGGTGGTGGCGTAAACCAGGGATCGGATCCCTGAAGCCTGGGAAGGAGTCGGGGTGAGGCCGGGCTGCGGGGAGGAGCTGCTGGAGAGCAGCGGCCGTGGGCAGGCTGGGGGGAACCTCGAGGCCAGGTCAGGGACTTGGGGGAGCAGCAGTTTGGGGAATGCAGCTCTGCCTCCGGCTCCCTGCTCCTCAGTGCTCCCCATGGAGCGTATTCCGGGAGGTTTGGGACCTCTGGGCTTCCCTTTGCTGTGAGACCTGGGGGAGCTGGGGGGTCCCGTGCAGCTGGAGCGTGGGAAGAGCCCCGGGGTCGGACGGGGCATCCCTCCAGGAGATCGCTTATCAGGGCAGAGGAATCCCGAGTTAATGCTCTGGAGATACTTAATGAGAGCAAAACTGGATACGGAGCAAGGGCTGGAGAGGGTGAGGAGAAGGTCGTTAGTACGAGAGCGTGCTCGTCCGTGCACAGCGACTCCTCTCCGCAAGGTCTAGGTTTGGGATGACGTGTATTATTCATATAGCACGAATGGGTGTCTTCCCTCATGGTTGTCTTATGAAAATATCTTCTAATCACAGCTCTGCAGAAAGTGTCATATAATTTATCTGAAGGTACAGTTTTAAAATACTCCAGAGCGGTAGCGAGTGGGGACTGTGGTGGTCAATATTTAGGGCCACAAGCCGCCAAGATTTTAGGTCGCAATAATTTCATCAGGCATGAGAGGAGAGCTGTGGTCCTGAGATGAGAGCCTGGACCCACAGGTGCCCCTTCCCTCTCTCGTATCCTTGGCAATAATATTCTTCCTCTCCAAACAGCGTTTTCCTCTTTATGAGAATTTCGTCTCAGTCTCGTTTCCCTTCTGAAAGTGCTGGCTTCTGTTTTGGTTTTAATTGAAAGGCTGGAGGGCAAGTGCAATTAAACTGCGGTGCCTGACCTGTAACTTGTAATATGGTTTTTAAAAAAAAAAATCACCTTCCTGTTCACAAATTACTCGTTTCCTAATCTGGGCTCCATCGTAAGCCCAAATTTCAGTCCTTGTGATCGGACCAAATCGCAGAGGAGCAGGGGGTGTGGGGGGACAGATTGAGGGTGTTTGTGTTTCTTGAAGGGGAGCCCAGCTCGGGGGGGGGGCGCAGCCCTGATCTGCAGTTTGTGGTGGGGGGTGATGCTCCCGGGATGGCTGCCTGCAAAGCGCCCTGGGGATGCACGGGGGCCGGGCTGGCACCCTGGGAGCGGGGTGCAGGGACAAGCAGTCACAGCAGATTTCGGTCCCACGTGCCCTGGGTCCGGCCAGCACTCGGCAGTGCTGCTCGGGCAGAGGCAGGTTAGCCGGGAGCTGAAATCGGGTGACAAAGCTGCATCCACCTTCGCTCCTCGTGGCTTCGCCGCGCGTGCCGACAGGGGAGCCCGGCACGAGCGCAGGCGGGCTCCCTCCTGATTCTGGCACCAAGGGTTATAAACACAGGATTGCTGCCTCCAAGGGCTTGTCGTCTGTCCTCTTGGCCTATTGTGTTGGGCAATAAGTGCTGTAAGGTTGGTCATCAATGTAACTTGTATTGCCTTCAGAACAGTAAAAGGATTTCAGTTAAAGCTGAGGCTTGGAGACTCCCCGTCCTGGGCCGGCTCTCGCTGCTTCCCTGTTAGTTGTCAAATCGTCACAGCTGTAGATCTGGAGGGGGTTTGACTGCTCTGCTACGGGTGAGCCCCAGCTTCAGGGACCTCAACCCTTCAGCTGACACCGTCCCCTGCTCCTGCTGACCCTGGGGAGGAATCGGATAAACACAGGATTGCTGCCTCCAAGGGCTTGTCGTCTGTCCTCTTGGCCTATTGTGTTGGGCAATAAGTGCTGTAAGGTTGGTCATTAATGTAACTTGTATTGCCTTCAGAACAGTAAAAGGATTTCAGTTAAAGCTGAGGCTTGGAGACTCCCTGTCCTGGGCTGGCTCTCGCTGCTTCCCTGTTAGTTGTCAAATCGTCACAGCTGTAGATCTGGAGGGGGTTTGACTGCTCTGCTACGGGTGAGCCCCAGCTTCAGGGACCTCAACCCTTCAGCTGACACCGTCCCCTGCTCCTGCTGACCCTGGGGAGGAATCGCCCCTGGCTGGCAGCGAGAAACCTCTTGGAGTCAAGCCCTGCGTGCGAAAAGCGGTGGCACCGGGCTGCTTCGAGCCAGGCGGTGCCCCCCTGCCGCAGGGGGAAGCCCACGCCGCCTTAAGCATCCGCGCTGGCCACGGGCGAGCGCGTCTTGGAACAACCCCTCGGGGGCTGCTGCGCTCTCCCCTGCGGCGCGAGAGGGCGAGGGCTGCCGAGGATGGAGCGACCGCTCTTACTGCTGACGGATAGGATCCATAATCCAAAGCGCATCATCCTCCTTCACTTTCTCATCATGTTGGAATCGATGCCCTGCCGTGCGCAGAGGCTGCTGCCCAAGGCTGAGTTCATTCGTTACCGCACGCCGCCTCCTGGATTCGCACCAATATCTCCTTTCTCTCCTGTAAAAGATGGGCCACTTGTCAGCGCTGCTGATGGCGTCTTGGGCTCGGTAACCTTGGAGCAACTGCGCTAAAATGGTTCTGGAAGAGCTCTGCATGCATTAGCGATTTATCCCCCGTGAGCTCTCCTGGGATGGCTCGGGCTCGTCGCCGCGGGGGGCGAGAGGAGCGTGGCTGCCTCGCTGAAATCAGGCATTTCCACGAAAAAAGTGTGGAAGGGGGAGCCATATTTAAATAATAGTTATTGAGGAATAAAAGCTCAGTAAGTGCCGGAAAAAGCGCATCCATTTAAGTTTCTGCACTGAACGCTTGCTCAACAGAATATACCAGACCTAGCGGGGGAGCTGCTTGCTGCGGGAGTCGGGGCCGTGTGGCGCCGTCGGGGTCTAAAGGAGCGACCCAGCTTGCTCAGCCGTCGTGTTTGGCCCTGAACCCTGGCCAGGTCTGGGCATGCACAGCACGGCAAATACAAACCAGACGTGCCCCTGCCATGGTGCCCTCCGGCCGTGCGTGACCGCTCCCCCCATGTCCTTGCTGCTGCCCCAGCAGCCCTTATCACCTTCCTTATCACCTCCCTTTGGGCTGGATTGGGCCCCTGTCGAGGCTGCTCGTGGGAAAAGTGTGTTTGTTAAGGTCAATATGCTTTAGAACAGGAAAACAAATTTGCCCGTGGTCCTCTTGAGGAGGATGAGAGCTGCTTGTCACTCGGCTGGTTCATTACGGGGTTTGGACACTGGAAGCTTCAGCTCTTTTATTAGTGGCAACTTTTTCATGGCTTTAATTACTCCTCAGGTGCAGAACTGCTGTGATTCCAGCCTCCTGTGTCCCTGTCTGTCTCCCACCACTCTCATCTGCTTGCAGATCAGTTTATTCCCCAGAGAGATGTCGCTGGGCATGGACGAGGCACAAAACGGGGACAAAGCAATGTCTTGTCCGTCACTCGTCCTTCCTGCTTGTGCTTTGTGTGAGAGGAGCCCGGGACCGCATTTCCAACGAGCGTGTCCCAGGTCTCGGGAGGGTTTGCTTCTGCCAACTTCCAGGGCCTCCTGCGTGTGGAGGTGCAGTGCTGGCTGGCCAAATTCTGACACCTCTAGACAAAGTTAATTACAAATTCCATAGGATTGTCCACACCGAAGGTTTAAGAATTGTGGTTATTTGATAAGGAGTCACTTGTAATTCTGTGTTTCCTTCCCCGTTCTAATTAGGCTTATCGGTGCAGGCTGATAATTAGCATTGCGTGCAAGGCGAGTGCCAGCGTGGTGCCGGGGAGCAGAGGGGAACCCCTCGCTATTGAGGCTGGAGACGCAGCAGCGCGGTGGCAGCCAGGCGATGGTACAGGGACGCTGCGGGGGCTGTCCCCAGCGGGGGCTGGGGGGGCACTTTTGGGGGGGGGGCACGGTTCCC
>NW_009258681.1:448134-451606 GCF_000687185.1 Egretta garzetta
TGGCGGGCGGGTGCGGGGCGAGCTGCCCGCTTCACCGTGCCGGAGGAGCCCTTGAACGAGGGCTCATTACTGCCCAAAGCTGAACGTCGGTCCCTGGCGTGAGCGCAGCCGTTTTCTAGTTCCGTTGAGTTATGAAAAGGCTCAAGGGCAACTTTCAAGAGCTTTCATAGCCATAAGATCTTGAGAGCGTTCAAGCCATCGCCCGGTGTGACGGCTGCTGGGGTCATCGGGGTGGTCCCTCCTCTGCCCCCTCTCTCCCGGGGCCGTGCTCCCGGAGGTGTCCGTACATGCCGGCGTGCAAGATCCGTGTGGCCGTGGCCCTTTGCTGCAGCCTGCGAAGGGTGGTGCAGGTGAGAGGCAGAACTGCAGAAGCCAGTAAACCCCGCCATTACCAACCTCTCACGCACATTTTTAAAGCGTGGCTTGGCTCCCCAGCCCGTTCCAGGCACATCTATGAAAAAGGTGCTGTGCTATTAATGGCAAGTGTACAGTTTTATCTTCCTGCAATAAGTTTCTTTTTGCAAGTTTTTCTGATGTTTATGGATGGCCTTTTTTACTTAAAGCTCACAGCATTTAAAAAATACATTTGAGTAGATTCAGAATGCCACTTCCGAAATGCCAGCGGTCTCCAGGCTGTGGGAAGGGCTTCGGTTGATCGGAAAGCCTGCCTGTCCGTCCTGCTGATGCCCTCCTGCTGCCGCCGTTCATGCCATTTGATTTTTTTTAGTTAATGGCATATTGAAATTCAAATATTGAGTTCGCATGTGTTGTCGCTACCCGTTAGGTGCTCACCTTCCAGAATTCTTCTAGCTCTCTGTGGGGCAAACACAGCAGTAAGTTCCAAGCAATGGGTGCATGAGAGAGAGACCCTCATGAGCACGTGCTGAAAGCCTTCCAAGAAAGCTGCTTCAGAGCTTGAGCTTTAAAAAGTCACTGAGGAAAATCAGAGCAGCTTCCCGGGACAGTTCACCTTCTGGGTGGTAAACCCGGGCCTCTCAAGACGCGTCTGAGGCTGGAAGCAGGCTTTGTGCCGTGATGCTGTTTCTCCAAGATCTGAAAGAAAACCTTGCAGGTCTGCACGGAGACCCGCAGCCTGGCCTGCGAAGCAGTGATGTGAAGGGTAGATATTGATTCCACAGGCAGCATGGTTCCTCCTGCCGTTCTTGGTAAATGACTTCTCATTGTGGGCTGCCAGTCTGTTGTTCAGCATCAGGAAAATCTGTCTATATTGGTGGCATTTATGGGGCTGTCCCCCTAAGCGCGCAGAAGGGGCTGTTGGAGATAAACGCGTCCAGCGCTGCGCTCTGCAGCACCGTCACGTTACCAACAACGCGGGTGGCTTTACCAGGGGGGTTTGTATCTGCTTTAAGTAAAAAGCATGACACTTAAACACTAAAGCCAGTCAGAGGCAGAGAGATCTTTGGAGCGTTATCCTCTTATGCCTGATACCGGGAAGATCAAAATTTCCCAGCTGGGAGCGCAATGAGCTGTTGCGACCTGTGTTCGCCAGTTGTGCGGGAGCGCGGGGGGTTCCTCCCCCATGGGAGGGTGGGTGCCAAGGGCGTTCGCAGGGGCTGGGGTGTCCGCCAGGCTCAGCAGAGAGCCAGGTCCGCAGAAGTGGATGTGAGCTGTTGTGGCACGGCAGGACTGGCAGGGGTGCCTGGCAGCTCTGGGGCATCTCCCTCCTGTTCTGCTGGGGCCCCCTCGGCCCCCCAAGATGCGGGCGTGTTCCCACGCTCCAGGAGTAGCAGAGGCAGAGCTGCTGCTGTGCCGAAACCCCAGCACTGGCCGGGGAGCACCCCCCTCCCCAGCCAGGAGCCCGGGCCTCGTGGCATCAGCACCAACTTTAGCAGAAAACAAATACGGAGCGTTGTGCTGGGGGGGTCTGCGTGTGGCAGATGTGTCCCAGCTGAGGAAGCGGGGCTCAGTCATCTCTAATTGCGAGTGGTATCCCCACTGCTTCATTATTTACGTGCAAGCGATGGGCTTTAATGCTGCAAAATTACTCCAAGCACGCCAGCACCTGGGGTCTGCTCGCCGTGAAATACTGCTTTGTGTTTGTGGATGGCACCTCCTTATTCAAGTTTGTATTCAATAAATGCCTGACATACAGGTGAAGGGAAACAAAGCATGAATAACACTGTTCTGTCCGTACAGAAATGAATTATGTGAATACTCAATGTTAACACACGACAGGAAAGCGATCGGTGCGAGAGCCAGGGAGGCGCAAATTGCGCAGGCAGAACTGTGCTCGCTTGCGTTCCTTAAATGTGCCCAGCGTCATCGTCCCAGGGCGGCACCAGAATATAAATTGATGAGTGAGCTACGGCTCTACGCTCAGTTTTAAACCATGCTGCGTACCGCACCTTCGTGCTTGTGGATGGGTGGGTGCTTGCCCCAGCGGGGGGGGAGGCTCGGGCTCAGTGCGTGCCCCGACGACTGCACAGCCCTGGTGCTCCTGCCCTCGCTTGTGTGCTCAGTTATTCATGGCACAAACCTAAAAATAAATGCCTGCTGGTGGCTGAAAGGGTGAAGAACTTCTCTTGGGTCTCCAGACTTCAGCTGAAATCCCCTCCCTGCCCCGGGTCGCTCTGCAGCCACCGCACCGAGCAGCCTCCCAAAGGCTCGGGCTGTGCTCTCTGGACGCCCCGCGTAGCACAGGGTTTATGCTAGGGCAGCAGAAACAGGAGCAGTCCTTGGGATGGCCCATCCGTCCCGCTGCCGGCGCTCCCGAGGACGCGCTAACCTGTCACGTAGCAGCCGTGGATGCTAACGCAGCCTCACCAGCTGAGCTTCTGGCACAGCACTCGAGCCCAGCACAGAGGCAAAGACAAAGCCGTGGTCTCTGAGCTGTGTCTCAAGGGAATGGTTGTCGTAAACTCCGTTATATTTTCTTGTCCAGATTTAAATGCAAAGAACCTTCCTAGTGTTGCAGATCTTGACTGCAAACTTCTTTTGCAACCCCTTTTGGCAGAACTGTATTTTACTGTCCCAGAATCTGGAATTTACCCCTTGCTCTTTCAAACCTCTTGCTGCTGTGTTTACGTGCGTAATATCCCCCTTACAGGGCTAAGTACTGGACGCCAAAGGTAACAGGTTTTGATGATCACTACCAAAGATGTTAACAGTCTCAGCTTATTGTATACGCAGCTCTGCGGCTGGAGATCAGCTAGGAAGGACCTGTTGAGACCCAAATGACTTCCAAGTGCACGGCTGGGTGAAGTCCCCGCTTGCTCCTGCATCTCGCTGCAGAAGTGAATAGTGAAATGCAAGCGTTGGGTCTTGGCTTCCTGGGTGACCGCGTGCTACGTGTGCTCGCGTTGCAGTCGCTGCCTCCCTCGCTCGGGAGAGCCCTGCTAGCCGTGTGCCCAGGGAGGGGGTTAATTAGCCAAGTGGTGGGCACAGAATAACGAATGGGATGGGGACAGGCAGAGCCTTTGCCCAGCTCCTTCTCAGCAGAGTCTTGCTGGAC
>NW_009258681.1:451692-460886 GCF_000687185.1 Egretta garzetta
AGGGCGGGGGGGTGGGGGCAGGAGGCAACCGTGCTGCCCTTCTGCAGGCGGGAACCGGGCGCCAAGGGCAGGGAGGGTGTGCGGCGGTGCCGGACCCGGGTGTCTGCTGCTGCTCGGTGGCGATCCCGGCGGAGGGCGCGCTGGGCTGTGGCATGCTGGTGGTCGCTCATCCTTTCCACTTCCAAACTCGCATCCTCGCCACCCCTGCCACGGTGACCGTTTTGGAAACTGCTTGTTGGTGAGCACCCAGCACAGGCGAGTTGCCCCAGGCAAGCGTTGCACCCTGGATTATTGCACAGGTTTTGAGTGTGTGACTTTCTGAAAGTATGGAAGCTTTTTACGCTGCTGTTGGCTTAAGGCTTTATACCCCTTACAACTGACCTGCTAGCGCTGTGTTTCGAAAAACAAGCCCCCAAAACCCTCAGCCAAAAAAAAAATTCTCACTGAAAAAGGTGGTAATTAGGTACACAAGGGAGAGCGGAGACAATAAAATGCGGACTGTAAAGGCTGGGTGATGCCTTATCACAGGGTTGCAGACAGGAGTAGGAAATGGCCTGAAATAAATATGTGGCAGATAGCAGAGGCACAAAACGCGAGGCAGGAGCTGTGCACAGCCCGGGCTCCTGCCAGGGTGCGGGGAACAGTGGAGCGCGAGCGCCAGGAGCTCAGTACCCACAAACGTGGCCGAGCTCTCGCATCGCTCGGGCTCCTGCTCGCGGCCGGTTGCTCAGCAGAGCAGGGATCAGCCCTGCTGCGTGCTCCCACGCGTCCGGGCGCTCGGCTGCAGAAAGCCGCGCTTGCCCTCCCTCGGGCGCTGTCAGCTGCCCCGCTCGGCGCCGCATCGCCGCATCCTGCTCCTCGAGATGGGGATGGCGGGGATGGGGATGCTTCTGTCCGTGCTGGCGGGGATGGGGATGCTGCTGTCCATGCAGTGCCTGGGCAGCCCCAGGATGCCTCCCCTCCCGTGCGGCGTTTGCGGTCGCTGTGTCCAATGGAGCCGTCCTTGGTGCCGTTCACTCGATGCGGATCCCGGCCAGGGACCGAAGGGGTCCCTGGGGACAGGAGTTGTGTGTTGTCCCATGCCCTGAGCGAGCAGCTGGGAACTGAATTAATTTATTCCTGAATAAAGGCTATTTCTGATGGAGCCCAGGAGGGACGTACCACTGACCTAGTGCACGGTGCTAGCTTTTGAGCCGGTTCAGTCTCATTAATGTATTTCTTCCCTCATTATTTGCCTTTCTGATCGTGACTCAGGGCAGATGTTATCAACAAACAGCAAATCCCCTGCAGGGGCTGTGGGCTGGAATCGGTGTTTTCCCATGGGCGATGCAGCTTTACTGGAGCCCGGGCTGGGGCGGGGGGACTCTCCCTGGGATCGGCGCTGCCTGAGCTCCACTGCAGCCGCTGGGGCCAAGGGCTTGGAGGGAAGGGTGTGCTGGGAGGCAACTCACGCTGTCAGGTTGGGAGTCAAACGGACTAAAAGTGATAGCTTTTAAAAATTCATGGTTGTGTTGATGCACTCAGTCAAGTGTAATTAAATGTAGAGAGACTCAACAGTTGCGTATAAACACTTTGTGGGAGCCGGTCGCTCCGCCAGGGAAACGAACACCCCCCGAGCAAACGAACAAACCTTTAAAATCGTCAGCATCGCCTCCTTGGAGAGCAGAGGCGGAGGCTGCGGAGAAGCATCGGGGGGGCTGGCGTAGAGGTGTTTCCGGAGGTGACGCGGTAGCTGGTAGTGCAGAAAACTCTTCACCCCTTCTGTTGTATGGTGCTGCGGCACCGGCGGGCCAATGTGGGGCTGTAAAAGGCAGAATTAGTGGTCGGGATGGGTCCTGGGCTCGAAATGCCAGTAGATGGGAGGTGCTGTGCCTGGCGCTCAGCCTCACCCACCAAGCGTTGCTGCTGTGCCTGCCTTCTCCTTTGGGAGCTGCTGGCCTGTTCTTTGCCGTGCCCGGACCTCTCGGCTCCGGGGTCCTTTGCCAATCAAAACTGGGGCTGCCTAACTGAAAATAGTTGTCCCAGTTTTAAAATGTGCAAAAAAAAAACCAAAAAGGGGGGGAAACACAGTATGCCTAACTATGTGGTGGATGTCTGTCTCCTGAAAATGAGCTTTTCCTCCATAGGAGAGCTTTTCTCCTGCAAATTGCACTTAATTACTCGTAAGTAGGGGAGAGCAGATGCGTGCAAAGGGTGCTGAGATCCAGACTGATCCCAGAGAACGCCCCACGGCCCCGTCCCACTGCTGCGTGGGTTGGGCAGGGGTTGGTTTCTGGCAGCTGGTGGGGGCAGGACACTGCCCTGGCCCCCGGTCCTGGCTGCCCCCATCCCTGCATCACGCGTGCCGAGGGCTGCCGTGCGTCCTCGTCCTCTGCAGACCCAGATGTCTCGAGGGGTTTGCTTGGCAGATGTGTGCTGGGACCAGCAGGATGCCAGCCCCAGTGCCTTCGCGCGGCTCCGTCCCTGCTGGGGGTGTTCCCCTGCAGCTGCTCCCCAGCGCCTGCATCGTGGTGGGCAGCAGACTGGGGGAACCCTCTACAGCAGAGCAGGACAGGGAGGATCAGGCAGCGCTGGTGATGGAGAGAGCTCAGTTTTCCCCATTTGTGGCCTTTCCTTCTTTCCTTTCTTGGGCTGAATTCTCCCCTCCTCACGACGGTGGTTGACCATCACTTAATTTATTTTTTTGTGAAGTTCAGGTAAATACAACTGAGAAAAACAGATGCTGCACTTGGTGCGTCCCCCCCGTTATCTCCAGGAGTGATGTGGTGATGGCCAAATTTGGAGAGCAGCCATGCTGCTCGGCGCAGTCGACAGGGGCACAGTGAGTTAGGATTTATTCCTGCTTTTTACAGGAATTTTACATGAATTTAGCAACAGTCTGCTGGCTCCGGCAGTGAGGTGCTCACCCGGCCTCAGCGTGAGGCTCGTTAAGACGACGAAGGTGGCGTTGGGCATTGCCAGAGCTCGCTCTGCCCCTCGCCATGGAAGTGCCCAGCTGCTGATCCTTTGCCCCCAGTGCGGCTCCTCCCAGCTTGGTCCCATAAATCCCTGGAAGTGGGTGGGAAGCGGGACGGAGCCTCCAGGCACCTTCTCCTTGCCCTGCCGAGCCATCGCCTTGCGCCTGGGCGAGACGCCTGCTCCCGGCAGCTTCTGGGAGGCGGAGAAGTTCTTATGTCGGGCTTCAAAGCCAGCAAAGCACCTGGGGGGGGGTTAATTTTATTTTTTAACTCCAGCACAGATGGGCGTCTCTGCAGGGCACTCATTTCAGGTGTCAGTTTTCTCAGAAAAATAAAATCTCACCACCTTGCCAGAAGCTGCCCCTGTGCCCAGCTGAATCCTGGGCGCGCGTGGAGCAGCGGCGCGTGGGGGAAGAGCCACGGGGGGGGGAGCCACGGGGGACAGAGCCCGAGCCCGACACCGAGCGGGAGCACCCTCGCGTGGTCCGGGGCCGACTCGCCCCTGCCCTTCTAGTTGCGCCGCTCATGCAGCACAAATTAGGAGGCTTAATTATTTCAATAGAGGTTAATTACATCCGTCACTACAGCAAATCTCCAGTTCATGCCATTCTTTCCACTTCATTTAATTCATTACACCCATGAAATTTGTGGATTTCTGCATAGAATGGCTCATTTATATCGCACATGTCCCTTGCAGCAGCACCCTCCACGTCTGCCCCTTCCCTTTCCTTTGTTTTTGTTCCTCTAAGCTTTCGCGGCTGGCGGTGACAACGCGGTTTGACGGGAGCAGGTCAGAGCAGCCTGGGACCTCCTCTGCTGCAAAGCGCATGAGACCGAACCGGGGAGGGGCAGGCTGTGCCCCCCAGCGCCGCCCGTACCCTGTGCTGAGCCACTGATTCTGGGCTGCAGAAATCGCCCCCTTCCCTCGTTGCATCCTTGCTCAAAACCTGGACCCACGGATGCGTCTCCGTGTCCTCTCCCTGCCTGCGAGGTGGGGTGGCCGTGCTGCTCACCAGCCCGCGCTCTCCTGGCCCCCCCGTGCACAAGACAAGGGTCCATCACGGAGAAATTAGCCGGCTGTGCACCCCCCGCGCTGACTCCTAAAGCGCAGCTCCTCACAGCTTAATGCGTTTCTGTAATAGCAATAGATGGCAGTGCTAAGGCTCTCAGATGTTACTTAATTAGTTTGACTGTGCCTTCCATAGTCGGTGGCGATATATCCTAATAGCTGAAGGATTAATAGAGAGGCATGCTTTAAACACAAGTTCCAATGCAAAATAATAGAGAACAACAAAGGTCTGAAAGTAAACACGGATTTTAAGATGAAATCGCAGTGCAAGAGGCGCACTGTGCTCTTAAAGCGAGCTGGTGAATTGCCCTGGTCGGCAGAACTCTGCCCCGGCTGATGCTGGATTGCACGTTTAATCCTCTGGAGAGGCACTGGCATTGGGAAGGACATCCACAAGCTGCACCGAAGGCTTGGAACGGCTGGGCAATGCTTATCCCCAAATTACTGTGAAGTTGGTGCACGCTAGGAGTTGTTCAGGCACATCTATCACATCCCGTGCTGAGCAGAGAGTTTAGTATTTGACCACTCTAGAAGTGCGCGTAGCAAACCCGGTTTGGATGCCTGGAGAAGGAGAAGTGAAAAGGGCGCTGGAAAAGGCAAGCCGGCCTTTAGAAGGGCTGCCGAAGCCCGGGGAGCAGAAGCGCTCTGCCCTACAGCCTGTCTCCATTTCTCCTCTTTCTTTTTTGTTTTTCAGCTTGGTTCATTCCTTTATCATTGCTCCCAGCGGGGTTCATTGTTCCTGAGTC
Organism: Egretta garzetta; assembly: GCF_000687185.1. Classification (NCBI taxonomy): domain Eukaryota; kingdom Metazoa; phylum Chordata; class Aves; order Pelecaniformes; family Ardeidae; genus Egretta; species Egretta garzetta. Next base: position 456,465 of record NW_009258681.1, read on the forward strand.
TCCTCGTCCTCCAGCACATCGGCGGCAGCCCTGTGAAGCACGGCCACGCACAGGTTTCCTTGCAAGCGCGTTCATCAGGCAGGCTCCCAGGAGTGGCTGCAAACCCCGGGTAACTTAGGGCATGGGTACGGGACTGCTCCTGCCGGAGGGTAAGGAATAATTTGGCCGGAGCAGCCACTTTCTGCTGGGTCGCCTGGGTGTCTGTGCAGCCAGCGCTCCAGCGGGATCCATAAGGCTCGCAGATAAATGACTCTCCCCATCAGCATCCTTCTTCAAGCCCAGAAAGTGGACACGGTGACTCCTGCTCCCTATGGGAAATGGGTGCCTGCCCCCGGAGCCCCCAGCGTGGGAAGGGCAGCAGCATCCCCCGTAGCACAGGAATTGAAGCTGCCTTTTACCTCGCTTCTCTAACAGGACTTAGCAGACCATAACACCGAAATTCAGCCCAGTTCATCAGTGCTACATCCCGGCCTTCAGCATTGATCCACCTTATCTGTTTGTCTCTCCGAGTGTTAGCACGGATGATTGTTTGCATAATTATGCAAAACAGTCTCTGTGCCTTCAAGAAGCCGTAAGAGCAAAATGCAATTGCTTGCACGACCAGCACCGTCGGGCTCGGGTAATCAGGGCTGCTCCGCTTCCCTGCCGCAGGAGAAGCCACCAGCCTGGACACTGGAGTGGTGGGTGCATGAGGTCCCTCGGGAATTCCGGCTCCGAAGGACTGGAGCCAGAGGCTCGGGGTCTGTGGTCTGTGCTGCAGGGCGTTGCCTTCCACCCGCTGGTGCAAAGCTGGTCCAGCAGCGTGGTTACGGATGGGAGAGCGCGGGCAGGGAGCTGCCCAGGGGCTTTGTGCCCGCTTCACCAGTGAGTTATAATCTGGTGTGGGAAGGAGCCGCCGGGCTCCTGAGGAGGGCTTGGGGTCAGTAATTCTCCCCTCTGAGCCCCAGCGGCCCCTGGCTGTTCCAGTCTGATGCCATGGAAGGGTTGGAAAGGCTGGTAAATTAATGTTGTCATTGCTAATTATCGAGGGGGGGAGGTTTATGCAGTCACGTAGCCCAAAAATCCAGATCATGCCTGCTGACATGTGCAAGGGGGAAGTGAGACATTTCCCACCTGCTCAGCTATTTTGCAGCTTGGGGGATATTTCCTATATTTAAGTGCAGCTGCAGTTGGAGGGATAAACTTGTGAAGTCAAACATAAGGTAACAACCAAGGGAAGTAATTTTTTAGTTGCAGATCTGCCTGACTTTGATTTAGTACATGGCGAGGAGTTTCTTTAGCATAATGATGCTGCTTAGGGTGTCTGATAAAACCCCGCAGTAATGGACAGACGCTGTTCTCAGTTATCAGTCTCATCATTAGCATTTTGCTGTCATTAACCTTCCCAGGATAAATTGCCTGCTTATAAAAAAGATATTTCTCTGTTGGGCATTAGCAGGTCTGGTTCTGGATAGGGAGGTGGAAATGGGTCTGCAGAGCTTTGTGAACATGAACTCTGTGATTTGGAGAGTGGGGGCCAGGCCAGTGTAAATCAGGGAAATTATTCCAGATTTTGATCTCTGTTGAGGTTTAGGGGTTTAAAGGTGCTCGCTTTGGCTGGGAAACAATCAACCTCATCGCCTGCAGGCGGAGGGAGGGACTCACCTGCCCCCTGAGCCTGCCCCACAGCCACTGCAATCCCACGTTCCCATCGGCTGCTGCGGGGCCGGGGAGCTGCTCGTGCTGCTTGCAGGGAAGGGTCTGGCCTCTCTCCTCTCCTTCCTTGCACTTTTCCTCTGGCCAGGGTTTTAGAGATGCTGCTTGCACGCCTTTTGTCCGTGCACACATCCCCTGCCGCCGCTGGCGCCCTGCTCGAGGCGCTGCGGGAGCGGGAGCTCGCCGGGACGCCAGCCTTGGCTGGGAGCGCTGGAGGGGCGCGCGAAGCGCTCCGGCTGCCAGAGAATGAGATACACGTTTATTTGAGAATCTGTAGTACACAAAGCGCTTTAATAACCATATTCATCTGACGGCTGCTTCGGCAGAAACAGAACTGCCTGTTCCCTGTTGAATGCCAGTTAGTGGGGAACGCTGCCATTAACATTTAGCGGGAGCTCCAGGTCACCTTGATATAATCAAGCTAACACGTTTTAATGGCTGTTTAATTAGATTTACCATAGGGAAGGTGCCGTGCAGGAAGGCTGCATTTCTGCTTTCAGTGCTTGCAGTGGTGGCTGGATTAAATAAAAATGCAGATAGAAGCCTGCAAGTAATAGCCAAAGGTGAGCTGTTTTTTTTTTTTTTCCCCTGCTCAATATAATTTTTCAGCCTGGTTTGAGTGGATGTGTCTGCTCCTGCCCTTCTCGCGGGGCCGAGTAGCTGCTCGCACGCCCGTGGGGCGAAGCTGCTTTTGGACTGCAGCAAAATCAAGGCGGCCCCTCGATGGGCCATTTGCTTTTAGGTGACCCGATCTTTCAGCACCTTGCTGCGAGGCTCTTATTAAATCACTTGTTGGGAGCCGGCCCCTGTGCTGTAAATGGGATTGAAGCAGGAGGGAAGGAATCTGTCTGCTCTCCAGTGGCAATTTCCGAGCGTTATGGCAAACCGGTCCCTGCATTAGAGAACAAATAGCTCATGTCCATCTCCCATCAATTTTGATGCCTTCATGAGGCTATGGGAGACTCCGAGGAGCACTTTGTAAAACTGCCAGTTGCTCCTTCATAGAAAATAAAACATCGAAACATATTGCTATAAAAGATATGACACTGCTCTCGATGGATTTATTAAGACGACCCCTAGAGTAAAGAGTTATAAAATCTCATCAAGTCAGCAGTTCCAGCTGTGTAATTGATATCCATTAGCTCCCATTGACTGCTGTGCAGGGCTTCATTTTCTGTAGCGTCAACAAATTCCTCTCCTGCCCACCACAGAACTACCAGGGGGCTCAGAGGAAACAAAGCTGATCAGCAAACGCAGAGCACGGATCCCAGGAGAGCGGCAGGGCGCTTTTCCTCGGTCGCATCCCATAAATGCAAACCTCTATCCTAACCTGCACTGCTCAGACGGTGCCATGGGCACAGGGCAGGTCCACAAACACGCCGCGGCTTTGCCGGAGACCAGAGACTGGGCGGCAGTTTCGTTTCCCGGATGATACAATTCCCTCTCATCTGCTCCATTTCATGGAGATTTTATATCTTTTACCAGGGTAGGATTATTATAGCGACATTTTACTGAAACAAAACAGGAGAAAGCTGTTTTGCAAACCCAGTGGTTTGCTTCCGCACCAATTCCCCATCCAGCCACCCAGCTCCCGGCTGGGCTGCCCACGCCAGCCTGCCCCTGCCTGCCCTTCGCGGGGCGGCGCTGGCCGAACCGTTTGTCCCTCTGATTATTTACAGCTTTTCTGTGCTATTGACCTCCCGCCCCTTCCTCCTGCAAATCATTTGCTTTGCCAGATGCTTCAGTGTTCACTTGTACCATTTGATTTCTTTTTTTTTCCTGCTCCTTATCTCACCTCAGGAAGGAGAGGGATTACCTCATTCCCACTGCCTCAGGAATAAATCCTCATTATGGATTTGTACCTGGGGAGGAAGAAACTGATTTCCACTCCCAGCCAGTTCAGAACAGATATTTGAAGGTAATTGTTCAGTCCAGAGACATTTCACTTGTCTAATAACCATAAAAAGGGCTTTTATTAGCGCTGTGTTTGAGGTTGGGACTATTTAGAAGATATTTATGGGGAAGATATTATTGCAGAAAACCAGACCGCGGACGTCAGATTTATGCTTTTATTTCGAGGTGGAGCAGAGGGGAAGGAGCCAACATCCATTAAAGCGTGAGTGCTGGCGCGGGGCTCGTCCCCGGTCGGGGCGAGGGGGGCTGCGCTGCTGTGGGTTGGAGGGACCCAGAGGTGGAGGTCGCTCCTCTGGAGCAGGCGGCAGCACGGGACAGGGATCCCTCTTTGCATTCACATGGGTGATCCAACAGGCCGTACAAAGCCTGGAGGAGGGAAATCCCAGTTTTCCGTTACCCGTCTTTTGGGATGCGGGCTCAAAGCGGGATCAGGCAGCGGCTTGTTCTGCAGCCTGGCGCAGCACAGGGCTCTCATGCTATCAGGGCGGTTTGATCCCCTGTACAAACCCCTTCCGCATGCCCTCCCCCTCCGGGCGCGCACACGTTTTCAGGATTGCCTCAGATTTTTCAGAAGTCACCTCCTGAGATGGCAAAACCCAGCCAGGACGCGGGGCTGTTGGCTCGCGCTGGGGTTGTGAGACCTGTGACGTGCGCTGGCAGACGTTAACCGCGCTTTTACCCAGGATCCAGAGGCTCTGCCTCCCTAAACACCCTGGAGCACACAAGGCTGAAATGACGGTGTGATGAGGCCCTTTTTTTCTTGGCTAATTGCTGCAGGATGGAGTGAGGGCCAGAATAAAGTACGGTCGTCTG
>NW_009258681.1:460918-463470 GCF_000687185.1 Egretta garzetta
CCGCGCCCGCCCGCCAGTCGGCCTGTTCACTGCAGCCCACGATAAATTGCCTGTCGTGGCCCCTGAATGCGCCAGCTCCGGCGAAAGCCAGGCAGTGACGTCTCTGGGCTGCGACAGAGCTGGTTCAAAGCTTCCCTGGCCCAGCAGGCAGTGACTGCCTACATGAAAATAACCGAGGAGCAACCAGTGAGAACTTTCTAGAAGGGCAATTACTTGGTCCCGTTTTGCGGGTTCCCCCTGCGATACCACCAGGTGTTCTGGCTTCGGTAGGGGAGCAGAAATGCTCGACAGAAGTCAACGGCGCTGGGACTCGGGGTCCTGTGCCTGTTTCTTTGGGGTTGTGCCATGTGCTGCTCTGCCGCCGGCTTTGGAGGTAGCAAGGACCCCTCCCTCGCCCATTTAGTACCCAGCTGCTGGTAAATGTTTTATGAAAGGTCTTTAATTATTCAGGAGGAATGACATCGCCGTTACACAGCTCTTCTCACAGGCGGAGCACAGTCGTTCAGTGCTCGATGCTCCAGGGAACGGCTGGTTCTCGCGCTGAGCCTTCTTCCCAACCCCTGAGCTCACCTGTGGAGGACAACAGGAGGATTTGCTTGCACAGATCGTGACACAGACCAGTCCAAACCCATCCAGCGAAGCGGGTGCTCCTGGTTGAAACCCCAGTAACCCAGCGATACCCCAGGTTCCCTCGGGAGATGGCGTTGGGGTGGATGCGGGCAGCTCTGACACCCCAGCTCGCTTCCCAAGGGGCTGCTGCCCGCCGGCCGTCCCGAGAGCTGAGCTTTGCTGGCCTGTCCTCCCCAGCCAGGATCTAATGCTCCTCCCTGCCCACCCCTCTGCGCGGAGCCCCCTGACTCCCAGTGGGACGCAGCAGCTCTAACGCAGCCTGGCTGCGTTCAGGATCCTCGCTCTTAGCGCTGAGGGTGGGGACATTGCAGCCTGCTTGCCTTACCGGGATCTCCTGGCATCCTGGAGAAACGGGGAAAATGGAAATCAGACTGAAATGCCAAAACCCAACGTGGCGGAGGAGCCCGGGCAGCGCTGGAAGCCCGCGGCAGCCCGTTGAGCCGAGGTTCTCCAGCCGCCCAAACCCCCTTTCCGTGTCTGTAACCCCGGGGGTGTGGGAGCCGGGGTCGAGAGGCGCAGCGTGTGCCCGTGCGGGAATGAGCTGCTCTGCCTGACGCGGCTCGATGATGGGCTCGGGTCTTGTGCAGCGCGCCGTGCTGGGCGCTGTCTGTTCCTGGCTGATGGCGCTCCTGGTGCGGGCCCTGGGCAGGGGGGGGAATTCGGTAAACATTGCAGGTGCCGGCGGCACGTGTTGCTGCTGCTCCCACCCGTGGATCTCCGGCCGCCGCACGGATCGCTAAAGGTGAGCGTGGTGCAATGCTGCGATGGGACGGGGGAGCTGGAGCTAAGGGGGAGCCGGAGGCGTTCCCCGTTCAGACTTCACGCTGAAGCTCCTGGCTCTGTCTGTGGGGGTGGTTATGGCCTTGGGCTCTTAACAGCCTGTGCAGATGCCTCTGGACCTGAGCGGTCATGGCTTTCGGTTGCCCAGAGCCTACATCACCATCTTGCATTTTCCAACAGCCTGTGCATAACGCAAGCAAGCACTAGAAGCTGTAAAGCGGGATGTTTGAGAGGTGAGCTGGATCCCAGTCGCGGTGTTTTGGAGGTAAGCTGGATCCCAGTCGTGGTGTTTTGGAGGTGAGCTGGATCCCAGTCGTGGTGTTTTGGAGGTAAGCTGGATCCCAGTCGTGGTGTTTTGGAGGTAAGCTGGATCCCAGTCATGCTTTCCTTCCCATGGAGCAGTTTTCGCTATAAAGATGATGATAGATTAAATTACATTTGACTGACAGATTTAAATTAGGGCTTGTTTGTGCAGCCTCCACATCCATGCTCTAAATAGGAGGCTTGGGATTAGGGCCATTAAATTACTTAGTTTATTGGAAAAACAAAATACCAGGAGCAGATGAAGATGAAAAGTGAGAGAAACGTAAACCGGAAGAGTGCTAAGAATGATGAAGCTAAGGCAGCAAATGGAACAGCAGCACTAAACCTAGATGGCACGTAAGGAATTCCCTCAGTGGCAGCGCGGAGGAGTCACTCAGGCTGCTCAAATACAGAGTTCGAAGTTCAAGACAGATGAACCTGGTATTGCCGAGAGCCTGAAGGGGCTTTTCAGCCGCCAGCGGTGCTGGAGCTTTGTGCCCTGGAAAAAAAAAGAGCAGAGAAGCAAACTGCCGTGGGGCGTCACAAGTGTCACGAGTTGCAGAGCTTTTACAGGCACACGGTGCGAGGAAGCGCCCTGCAGGGCAGCCGGGAAAGGCAGCCCCCGTGGCCGGGCGGCGATCCCGCAGGAGAGCGGCTCCTCTCGCCTCGGTCACCGTGGGCTCATCGTTTCGCTGCTGGCGAGCATGCCTTCAGAGAGAAACTAAAAAAGGGGGTTGACAATTACCTTAATACCAGGGTCACTGTACTCGAGGGATGCTGCAGGACTAGGTGCCCCCGCTTTGCTCCCGACGACCCCTTTGGGGTCTTCTCTGGGAGAT
>NW_009258681.1:463506-466017 GCF_000687185.1 Egretta garzetta
CTCTGCCAGCGGCGATGGGGAAGGGATGGGGGAAATCAGGTGCAGGTTGTGGATGGAGTGGAACCTCCGGCTGTCCTCCTGTAGCTTGAAGGCAGGAATTGCTCTTCCTTCCCAGGTCCAGGCACCAATCCCAGGGAACCTGCCCCAAACAACTGGAGTTTGCAAGATCCTTGTTACCGGCCCTGGTCTTGCCTCCCTGCTTAGCAGTCCCCGCACGCCTCCCCCAAACCCAAGCAGAGGTAGGTTTCTGTCTGCTGGCTTTGAGTAACTCCTTTTAACCCCTCTGCCTCTTTGCATCTGTATTGCCTCCCTCGCTCTTCCCAGTAATTACATACAAGGCCACGGAAAGAGATCAAATTCTGCCGTCTCCTTTGAATCCTGGAAACTGCTCCTTATGGTACCCTTGAGTCTCTTTAAGGAAAACAAATTAAAATGCTGCAGCCCAGATGATTGCAGGTAAAGCCGCACACTGGAGGGCCTGGCAGCTCCCAGATAGCCTTCTATACAGCCAGAGAGACATCGCCAGGAGATTGATTTCCTACCGGGTCTGGGGAAATTCCGCAGCTCCACAGATAATCTATCACCGCCTGCCCGGAGAGGAGCGATAAATTCTTGGTCATCTTCTCGAGCACGATTGCAGGAGGAGCAGCAGTGCAAACTGCTTTCCCTGCCAGGGAACAAAAGCCAGGCTTGGGTCACAGGAGCCTTCCAGAGTCTCCTTCCCCTCCTGCCGTGGTTCATTCGGGTCAGGCTGCTCCCCCAGCAGCTCCGTCCCCGCTGTGCTGCCCTCTTTGGCAGGAATTATCGCCCGCTTTCTTTGCAGCCCTTGCTTTAGATTTGTTATTATGAGGAGTTGTTGATTCTCCAGAACAGCAGCGTGTGTCTGCCCGAGTGATGATATCTGTATGTCCTCACTTGTGGCTTGACCCGACGGATGTCACTGGCCTCGTAAGCAAAATGCCTCTGGGAACCCATCAGACCTGTGCTCGGCCCCAGGGTGATGCTGCCCAGGGGACATCTCCTCCTCCTCCTCCCAGCAGGGCAGGCTGGCAGCGGGCGCTCCCATGTCTGCCTGGTGGCCTTGGTAGGGGACAGGTTGGTGCCACGAGGTGACAGCATCCGTCTGCAGGTGGGTGGCAGAGGGACAGCACTTCTGCCACTGCCTGGGAGGTGCAGGATGCAGAGCCAGCCTTTGGACCTGGCTTAAAGCAGTTTAATGACAGCATGAAGGGGAGAGTTTGGATAAATGGTGTAAGGGAACGTATTCTCTTACATTAAATCACCGCTCCGGGTCCTGTTGCCATTGGCAGCCCGAGGGATATTTTGTGTAGATGCTAAAACACATTGTAAATGAGGAAAACAAAACAGAAACCAAACCAAAACACCATATTGTGCTGCGATCATTCCTCTCGATACCAGAAAAGCTGCTCGGAATGAACCACCTCGTTCATGCTCACCCTTGCTTGCTGGATTTTTTTTTTTTTAATTTGTAGGAATTGTTCCATTTCTGCTGTTCTATAAAGCCAGCTGTCATCACCACCGATGCCCGTGCACCTTGCCTTGCTGCTGCAGAGGTCGGCGGTCCCAGGCGGAGCCCTGGCAGGAGGAGGCAGCCCTGCCGCGGGAGAAGGTGCTGGTGCCAGGCCAGGAGGAGCAGCAGGCACCTCGGCCGGTGCCCGCGGAGCCGGGGTGGGTGGCCTTGTGCCCAGGCTGTGGGGAGTGGGAAGCGCCCCAGCCCAGGTGGGTCTAACCAGGCTTGACTTGCTCAGACCTGCCACCGGGAGGGAAGGTCCATCTTCTGTGGGCATCACCGGAGATGTGCCGGGGCCTTGCCGGGATGCTCGGATGCGTCCCATGCCGGGCTCTTCGCCCCGGGCTCTCCCTGCCGAGGCCGATCAGGCTGCAGAGACGCGCAGGGAGAGCACGCGTGGGTCTGGTGGGGGGTGGGGGGGGTATCAGACCCTGGCAGGGATTGACCACGGCAGCATCCCACCGAGAAGGGCTAGGGAATCTTGAAGGCTATTGACCCTTTTGCCAGGGTTCAGAGTAACTTTTCACCGTCCCGGTTCGTTCAGGTGTTCCAGTAATTGTGGCAAACGGGCAAAGCAAAGACACAACGCTTCCTGATCCTTAAACTTGTTAAATTTGAGACTTGGAAAGGCTCCCCCAGAGACCCCACAACCCCAGGTAAGTTTTCTTCAGCCAACTTTGTTATTTCTCTATAGAGAAAGCGAGCTGGGGGGGTGAATCCTGTTGTAATTACTTAATTTGAATCTACAGTTAACTCGGTAAACTGCAGGAGTTGGCTGGGGAGAGCGTTCTGGCTTGCATGAAAAGGGGGAAATTGCAGCTCTTGGCCCTTTTGGATCTGTTGGATGAGCACAGGCAAAGAGGGCTCGAAAAGGGAGGAGCTGGGTGTTGGCGTTGGCGTCACCCCAGGAGGCGCAGGGGACGGCAGCGGCCGGAGTTGTGGTGACAGGGATCCATCACCGAGGGGGCCCCGTGCTGAAC
>NW_009258681.1:466136-468541 GCF_000687185.1 Egretta garzetta
CTGAACCGGGCAGAGGCCGCAGCCAGAGTCACGACAGCTCTGCCTTCGAAGACGAACGCTGCAGGGAAAGGACGCCCTGGCCAACTGGTCAGCGCCTTCACACTTCCAATTATTTTTGCTGCTTCTGAGGCAACTGGTGTAAGATTCCCCAAAAGACCTGTAGGAAACCCAGGGAAGATCAGATGAAGCTTTGTGGACCTCTGATGTGAAAAGCAATTGGGGAAAAAAAATAATAGAATAAAATAAAGCAGGAGAGAGACTCTGGTTGTACCTGGTACAGTTAAAGGGTTGAGCTCCTGTAGCTCGTGACCGTAAGTCTTTGTCGTGGTCTGGTCATGAGCCTGATGGGCATGGCCACGAGAGGCAACTGTTCTGGGAAGTCACGTAAAAATGTAAAATAATAAACCTGTCCCATGGGTAAATCTCTGAAATTTTCTTCAATTCAGGCTGGGCTTGGGCTGGCCACAGAAGAAGCCGATTGTGAGGCGACCAAGGGCTCAAGTCTGGTTCCCACACGGTGAATGAATGATTTTGCACCAAGGCGCTGTGATGCTGATGTGGGATTCATGACCATGCTCATTTTTTGAATGGAGGACAGAAAAGGGGCTAATTTTCACAGTCACAGAGAACAAAACCAACTCCTGAGGTGCTCAAACGTCCCTAATTTTCCTTAATAAGTCTGCATTGGGTAAAGATTTTACTTTTATTTTTCTTATAATAATTTTTATGTGGATTTTTTCTGATGTTTTTTGGGGTAGGATGGTTAAAATTTAATGGGGAGGAGGGAGGTTACCGCAATGAATGTTCCCTTCGTGGTTTCTTTCTTTTAGCAGTTCTAACCAGGGTGCAATCCCAGTTCAGCCTGAAAGTCCCTGGAAGCCCACGTAGTCCAGCTCCATCTGGGGGCAGATGGCCAAACAGCTTCGGTGTCCTCCAGCTCCGTGCCTGGCCGGAGCTCGCAGGGGGATGCTGCTGGGCGGCGCGCGGCTGGGGCTGGGGGGGAACCAGGACGCGGAGGGAGGCCGAGCGTGGTGGCCATCGATGGGGACGGGCTCTTTGCGAGGAGCCAGGCTGGCTGCAGAGGGGGCTTCCCCGTGCGCTGGGGCTCCTGCAGCGCCTGAGCAGAGGGGCTGGCAGGTTTCGGCCAGGGGCACCCCAGCATGGTCTCACTTCGTTTTGATGCGACACATCGCCAGCTGCTTTGCTTGCGGTGGTCTCCTGCCCCGCAGGGAGGGTGGGAGCCAGGCGGACCCAGCCCTGCACCAGCACTGATCCTGCTCACAGCCCCGCTGGGGATCCGGCTGCGGCGCTGGGTGCCGCAGGCACCGGGAAGGGAAACACCACCCAAAATGCCCACCCGTCTGGCGACCCGCCTGCGGGCCCCGGGCCACCGCTCCCCGTGGCAGCATGAGCCGCTGTGCGATTAATGGCCACCTCCTGCTGATGGCTTCTTAATGGGGAATGGTTGAGGCAAATTATAAAATTAAAAGCAATAGGGTGAGAATAAAATGCAAAGCAGTGCCTCTGAGCTGGGACCGCTTCGCCATGAATTGAACGTGCCTAAACCCAGTCATGGTTGAGCGGAGCTATTCCACCGAGCCTTGGATTAAGTCATCAGCAGAGAGCCCAGAATCTGATTTAATTTGAAAGGCTACAAAATTATATTTCTCTGCTGATTTTCCAGGTGGCAGGATTAGATGTGGAGCTTTTAGTTTTCCACTACTTCCTTTTAACTTAATTTGACAGAAACGGCTTTCGGTACAAGACAATATTTGATGGGTGCTGCATTGGGGATAATGAAAATGTCAGGAAAATAGCAAAGCACAATTGGGGGAGCTTGTTTGCCTCTATCTGGAGGCACGCGGGGGTTGATAAACCATGAAGCATGAGTTTCCTGGAAGGGCACGACCGGGGAAATCTGCTGCTCTCACGGGACGTTCGATGCTCCAGCGGAGCAGCCTCTCTGGCTGGGGAAGAAGTGAAGACCAAGAGCTGCAGCAGCGTCTGGCAGACCCGGGCCGTGCCAGCCGTCGCCGGGACACAGGACGGTTTTTTTCCCCAGTTGGCACAGGTATGGCCACGGGCATCGCGGCTGCAGGGGAAGGAAGGGTGGTGGCCAGGGAGCGGGGTGGCCGCAGGGGTGCCCTGCTGCGGCGTGCGGGAGCTGCCCTTCCTCCCAGCTTTGCTGATTAAGGAGCTCTTTTTTTTGGCAGTCTGAGCTGGAACTAAAATACTTCTGGGAGGGAGCCCCGGGGGCAGGCGAACAGCTTGTTCCCAGCTGGCTCAGCACTTTCCTCTTTGCAATTCCACCTACCAGAGCTCAAAAAAGGCTCCCCCGAAGGCGGCCCGGTGCTGGGCTGGCAGCCCCCGAGCCCCGCAGCCCCCCAGCCCGGCAGCCCTGGGCC
>NW_009258681.1:468725-471110 GCF_000687185.1 Egretta garzetta
TGCAAGAAGGGCTGGGGGGAGCTCCTGGAGAGACACCAGCGTCCCGGGGCTCTTGCCCTTCCTGAGGGGGAAGCCGGAGCCGTAGAAGGTTTGGCAGAGTCTTGGAAGGGGCAAGGAGATGCGAGTAGCTCCGGAGCAGGGTCCTGCTCTCTTCTGCCCCTAAAACACCCGGGGTTGCTTTGGTGCCCTCGGGTAGAGGCTGCCGGGCTCAGAACCTGGGCTCGGTTCTTTTGCCTGGTGGTTTGGCTGGGTGTTTGTGGGGGTCCTGGAGGCTTCCAGGGCTTCTCCCTTTCTCTAGGGAAAAAAGGGGATTTCAACCTGATCCTCAACGACAGGAGCTTGGGGAAAGCGTCTGCCCTGGCAGGGGACCGGTGCGGTGCCACGTGGTTTAAAGGCCAAGTTTCTTGACTGCTCTCGTTAGCCTTCTCCCCCCGCCAGGCACCGCTCCGGCCGCTGGAATGACGAAGCTTGTCTGTGCTCCGGGAAGAAGGAACAGACCCGGGTTAACTGAGCGCTGTGCACAACTCCCATCGCTCTCCTCTTGGGCTTTACTGCCAGGCCCAAGCAGAACGGGTTGGCTGGGAAATGGTCTGTGAATTTGCAAGCAACGTGCTTATGAGAGGCAGGCTTCTAATGGCTCCCAAACCTGAGATTTTCTCCCTGTAAATGCAACTAGGTCTCAGTGTCCCCGATTAGCTTTGTGTGATAAATTCCATCTGCCTGCCTGGGATCAACAAAGACCTAAAAAACCCGAGCACCAGACATGCAGCCTACTGTTTGCATGCTGGGCTTCATTCATTATAGGAAATCACTTATGGAATGGGAAGCTCTTCCTTGTTCCACTCAATTTCTCGGGCTTATTTGCCATGAAATGTCACCTTCTCAGATGAAAGAGTGGGATTTATCACAATTAAGGGAGGCTTTGGCATGTCCCTTTAAGTGAATCAAGGAGGCTTTTAATCCTGAATCTCCGCAGCATGCTGTCCATGCAACCCGAGTCCCTCGCAATTCATAACGCCCACAAAACACGCGTGTTCTTGGGGAGCACTTGCGTGATTTCTGTTGCTTCCAGCAGCGCTCGCTGCAGAGAGCTGGGGAGCCTGCCGCCCGCGGGAGCTAACGAGCCTTCAGCACACGCTGACGGGGCGCTGCGCACCGCAGCCATGGGGCATCGGCTCTCGGTGTGCGTAACTGCGGGGAAGGCTCGCGATGCACCGGGGCGACGGCCGGCGGACAAGTGCGAGATGGGGTAGGTGCTGGGTGAGTCAAGTGCTGCTGTAGAGAACGCAGGGTGCCGCCGCCTGCCTGCTGCTGTTGTCCTGTCCTCCCCGGTGCTCCCTGCTGCAGGTCATCTGGAGCTGGAGACCAACGGGGAGCTGCCCCCCGAGCACAAGCCCTGACGGCGGGGTGCGGGTGTGAAACCTGTCCCCAAGAAGTGCTGAAGCCCCGCTCCACGCTGGGGAGCACGACCCAAGCAAAGAGCCCGCCACAGACCTTGGGGAGACGTTTCCTACAGAGGGGACTTTACCTGAAGCTTTTACTGCTGCTTGCTGTCATTCTTGGGCTGGCTACCCTGTGCACCCTAGGGACAAACTGGTGGCGACAGGGAGGGCTAGCACTGTCGGCTGTTGGCTAATCCTCACTCTCCTCGGTTCACGCCGAGTGCTGCGGAGCTCGCATGCTTACACGTGGCTTCCCAGGCTTTGTGCTGGCTGTTCTGATGGATTTGTTCCTCAAAGAAGAAAACCCAAGGCCAGCGTGAGAATAAACAGCGAAGCGCACCCGCCCCGGGCGCCTGTGAGCTCCCCGCTGGCACCAGAGTAACAGCCGCAAGCCGTGACGATGACATCCCTGCGAACCGTCCCCCTGCGGACCGTCCCCCTGCCCGAATCCCTTTGATGGGTTACAGAGGGGTAACCCCAAGGAACTGCCGGGACTCTGCTCCCGCTGAGCCCAATCCCCTCGTACCGGGTGTCGGGGACCAGGCTCCGGCCGCGCTGCGCCTTGGCAGGGACGTGGCGGGTGAAGCTGTCGAGCGGGCACGGGGCCGCGCTCCCGGGCTGTCGCTGCCTTTGGACGTGCGCTGCTGATCTATAGTTGCGTCGATACCCTGTATATTTCAGAAGAAATCAAAAGGGCCGTTAGGCAAGAAGGGGTCTGTGTGTCCGTCCTCAGGAGTGCAGAGCGCGCTCTGCTGTGCTGGGTCATTGATTGGGCGTTTTCCTGCAGGTTTGGGGTTTTTACGTTCACAATACACAGAGCAGCCCACCCGTGTCGCTGGCCTCGTCAGCCGCCCGCTTTGCTGGAGAGCTTTGGCTGTCAGGTGAGATGCAGAGGAGACGGGGCTGTGAAACGCGGGCTTTGCTCCCGGGGTGCTGGTGGCAG
>NW_009258681.1:471294-472228 GCF_000687185.1 Egretta garzetta
TGGCTGCGGGGCTGCTGCCCCTCGCGGGGGCGATGGCTCCGGCGCTCTTGCCGTGGCGTGCCCAGTCTCTCCGGCGACTTGAGAAGCTGCGGCAAAGGGTTATTGCATGAAGCACCCTACAAAAATGTGTTGTATTTGCTGTTGCCATAGCACGAGTAGGAAACCCAGGATGTGTTGTGGAAGCTGGTGAGTCACTGGGGCGAAGCATTTATCCCCAGCCCTCCTGTCCTGGAAGCCCTTAGGCGTGTATGAGCCAGTAGCCCTTCCCTGGTGGGAGTTAGAGGGACCTGTAAGCATGTCCTGCTCGTCGTGCCCACCTTACTTTGGTGTTATCTGGCCCAAAGGAATTTGGAAATCGTCAGTGACACCAGCAGATGTGGGTTTTGATCAAGTCCGAGTAACAGGCTACAATTCATGGTGGACCGGTGGCTTGCTTGCTGCTGAGCCTGGCAGGGTCTGCCAGTGCCCGAGGTGAAGGGCTCGCAGCAGCAGGTTTTAATGGATGGAAAATAACTGCTTCCACTCCTCTCCGGAGGCAAACTGTTATCCCAGCCCTGAACGCAGATACCTCGGAGCTTTCCTCCTGAGGACACGGCTGTGTTTTTCAAACCTCGGCTGCAACTGCAGCTGGTGCCTTTGCACGGAAATCTCGCCTCTGCATCTCTGCCGCGAGCCCTGATGGTGGGAGGAGGGAGATGCCTCCCCCAGGCTGTGCGTTTACCCTGGGGGCTGGGGGGGCTCCTGGTGGTGCAGGGTAAGGAGATGGGAGCTGTGGCATCCCGCTGCGTCCAGCCCTGCAAAGCCCCTGCGTCCCCAGGAGGGCCCTGGAGGCGGTCGCTGGGGTGCGGGGTGAGGGCAGCGTTGGGAGCGCGGCTCGTCTCCAGCTTTTCCTTTGCATAAGTTATTTACCTAAGTATAATTTCAATTTCCTTCC
>NW_009258681.1:472352-475686 GCF_000687185.1 Egretta garzetta
CTGTGTGCGGGACTTTCTAAATTCGGGTTTGTTGCTACTGGAGCGTAAATTCCACCGTGGCAACACAAAACCACAGCGATGGGTAAAACCCCCGGGGTGGGGTGGTGTGGTGGTAGCAAAGCAACGCGTGTCCCACTGGCGTGCCTTCCTCTCCGTGCTGTCTCCACCCTCTGCAGCGGCAGCGCGTTGCTGAGCTAAGAGACGGAGATGATAACCCAGGACAAAGCTGAGCTAAGAGATGGTGACGATAACCCAGGACAAAGCTGAGCTAAGAGACGGTGACGATAACCCAGGACAAAGCTGAGCTAAGAGACGGTGACGATAACCCAGGACAAAGCTGAGCTAAGAGACGGTGACGATAACCGAGGATGAAGCCCCTCTTGGTTTACAAAGCCTGGCTCGCGCCGTGCTGGGTCGCGGCGGCTTCAGATGCCAGGCTGAAGTATTTTAGCGTTGCCAGACCAAAGGCAGGGCAGTGGCTGTAGGTTTTAGTTACCTGGTTACGTTACATCAGATTTTTAAGCTGTTTTTCATCCAGCCTGAGCAGTTCTCCAGCCACGGGAGGGCGGCACCGCCGCGAGCTGCAGAAATGCTGTTTCCAGCTTGCCCAAACGGCTGGTTTTGTTATAAAATAGAACGGGAAGGAAGGGGGGGATCCCCAAACTCCCGTCCGCAGTGCTCAGGATGCGAATGCAGGCTGCTTGACACGGGCCACGCTTCAGAAAAGCATCGCCCAACCCAGCCGCCCCCTGTGGGATTAAAACCCTAACGCCTGTGGGATTAAAACCTAAAATTACTACTATTAGGCATTTGTTAGGTAAGGGACAGCTAAACCTCAGGATCTGATCCTGGATTTAGGCTTGGTCCTGTGCCCAAATCTTGAATTACAAACTCAGCCGAGAGGGTGTGGGGCAGGTGGAGCTGGAGGTGCTCCCCCAAACCACAGTAGAGGGGACCTGGGCAAGTGGGGGTGGCCCCAAAAGCCCCGGCAGCAGGACAGCGGTGGCGTTCGTGCACCGACAGCCAGCGTGTGCAGGGCAGGTCACCCACACGGGGGCCGCGGCTTGGAACGGCGAAGCATCCATAGCTTGGGGCTGAGCTCCCTCCCGCTGCTGAAGCTTCCCCGGGGGGCTGCGGGGAGCAGTGGCGAGCCCGGTGCAGCTTTCCCGGGTTATCCCAAGGAGCCTTCACTTCGCTGGCAGAGCCGTCCCCAGCAGCGATCCCGGAGGCGCTCGTAGCCCTGCGTGGGCTGCCTTAGGAGTGTGAATCCAGGGGAGAATGTTAATTAGTTTTCAAACCAAGATTTATCCCACCAAATTAGTTTTTGAGTATCAAAGGAAGGTCAAAGCTCTGTGAAGTGATCTAGCAGGAGAGAGAGCTGCTTCCCCTGGAGGCTGCGGGGGCTGGAAAGCCGATGGGATTTAGGGGCAGCTGTTTCTGGGACCTTTCCATGATCAAAGTTTACCGCGAGGGACTTGGGACGCTCTGGCTTAAGGCACTATTCATCTGAAAAAAGTATTTTCCGTTTTAAATCTCTCTTGTGGAGGAGGAAAGATGTAAACTGCTGGCTGGTTTGGGTGCGTGTTTACAGCAGCTTGGAAAACCATTGGGAGAGGAGAGGGTGTGGAGGCGCTGGTGGCCTGAAAAAAAGGAGCCCATGGGGGTGGGCTCAGGGGCATTCGTGCAAAGCACGCCTGCTCTGTGTCAGTCGTGTAAATGGTAACATGACAGAAACGACAGGAAAATGTGGAACTGCTGGCCAGGGGCTGTCGTGCTCTGCAGCTCTTGGTGCGCAGCTGATGTTTAACCTGAATTCCCGCTCGGGTAAATGGGACTTTGCCTGTGGAAGGGGTGGGTAAGGGTGAGTCCAGGCCATTCAGGGATGTTTCCCCACTAAAGCAATCTCGTTTCGCCCAGCCAAAGCTCAGTCGGCAGCGGGGCAAGGGCACCGTCTGGTTAGCTGGAATGCGATGTTTCCGAGGAAGATCCCTGCGACAGCTCGGCCGCGAGGGCTGCAGCGGCGAGGGGAGGGGAGGGACGCCCGTGCCCGTGGAAGCGTGGCCACGGCAGGAGGGCAACAGCAAAGCCCCGGCTCTCCCGGGGCCGGGGACCCGCACGGGAACAGCCAGGAGAGCGGGAGGCGTCTGCAGGGCACGGGGGCTCCGGCCATCCCGCTCTGTGCTCCAGAGCAACAGCTCAAGGTTAAACTGGGAATTGGCACGGAGCGGCAAGGGGCAGCACCTGGGACTCGAGGAACTGAACCAGCCAAACCTTGGAAGAACAAGTACAAAACTGGAATCGTTTTATTTGCTTTCCCCTGGCGCTGATACCTGCAGGCTCCTACCTGCAGCTGCGTGGGAAGAGCTCACGCTGCAGATTTAATTCCCATAGGATGGTGCTTTGAGTAATCAGTTCAAAGGCCCCTGTTCGAACCCAAACGCGTCGCTTACACAACGGCTCGCAGAGAACGCTGTTGCAATGAGATGAATGTGGCTAGAGGACGGAGAGGATCGCTTGGTCTAAAACAGTCCGCAAAGGGACGCACTTTTAATTTTGTAGTAAGCAAAACCTGCTGTGCATAGCTGAATGCAGAGGGGGGGGTTAAACCCAGCCTGCGTGGGTATGGGACGGGATTCGGAGCGGGGAAGCTATTAAAATATGTTAGGGCGCTGCTTCAAGTTCAAGTACTCCACCTTGTCCTTTATAAGACGGTGTAGTAAAGCTGTTTACGTTGCTGAAAGTGAAAGGGTCTCAAAAGTAACAGCAGAGCTGAATTCCGGTCTGAAACAGCCGACCTCGGATCAGCCCCGGGGTTTGTGCCAAAATCACCCGGGTTTCTGCGAGGCGACTCTGGACTCTGCCCCGTGACGGGGCGGGTGCGTGCGGCTCTGTGCATTAATTACAGGCGAGGAGCAATAGTTCCCCCCCTGAGAGCGAGGAAATGCGGCCCCCGTGCTGGGGGAACGGCACCGGGCGGGGGGTTCCCAAGCCGGCACTGCTGCGCGCTGCAGCCGGCACCCGGAGCTCCTCGCTGCCGGGAATTAATGGGGCTCTTCATTTAGCTCAATTACTGGGCACCCACCTGAGAAGCTGTAAAGAACGGAACAGTAAATCTTACAATCAAATATTAAATTATACCTAATTTATTTACTTACGGCAAACTGTAAGCCCTGCAACCAAGCGTGGAAAGGTTTATAGCACCAGCGCTCCCGGGGGCGAGGGGACGTGGCTGGCAGCACGCCGGGAGGGGGTTCCCCAGGCCCAGCCTGAGGGGGGCACGGGCAGGGATTCATGGCTGTAACCCCGGGGTGTCCCAGCGGCGCAGCCTCGGCCG
>NW_009258681.1:476020-477063 GCF_000687185.1 Egretta garzetta
CCCGCAAGGATCGGGGGGGGCAAGGTACCACGGGTCATTTTCTCCTCTCTCACCTGCAGATTAATTTCAGAGGCCGATACTGTTCTGTTCACCTTCCTAACAAAAAACTGGTTTGGTTTTTGGCCGGTTAGCCAGGGCAGGCCTGGTCCTTGGCGCTGACAAATGTCTCTCCACCGTATTTTTGCGTACTTGTGGCAGCTGAAGCGCTCGGTGTTTAGGAGGAGGCTTTCTTGTTTGATCCAGGATAAAACCAGCACACGCTTGGCAGCGCTTCCTGCAGAACGTGTTCGAGGTTTTTACTTCTGTGCAGGACCCTTCGAGTCGCCTCTGTTTTTCCCATGGACTTCTCTGGGGTCAAGGCTTCGATAGGCTTTTGAATTGCGGGTTCGGCTTTGCAGCCGTTCTGCAAAGGGGCTCAGGGCATGGCACCCGGGCGAGGGCGGCTGGACGTAAACCCGAGCCTCCCAAAAAGTCTGGCAGAGGCGACGGGCCCGATGGCTCACCGGCGCGTCTGCGGAATGACAAATCGTGTCTCGTAGTTACAGCTCGGGGAGAGGGAGAGGAGGAAAAACGTATCTGGGTTAGAACTCTCGTACCTTTCAGGGTGGCGGCGAATTTTAAACAGAAACCCGGCTGGAGAAGGTGTCCAGCCTGGGAAGCACAACCTGACCGTTTTTCCTTTCGAGGATGCGGTGGCAAAGCAGCCGCAGGTGGGGAAAGCGCCGTGAGTTGGGTCACGGTATCGTGAGCGTTTCCATGCCAGTGTTTGCCTGCTTCCCTGAGGCACAAACCCACCTTTGCTTTGCAAAGACGATGGAAATCCACTTTTTCTTCTGCATGGACCTTTAAAAAAAAAAAAAAAACAAAAAAGGAATTGCTCTCTGCTGTGGGAGAGCAGCAGGAACGGAGCAGGAGGAATTGGCGCAGCCGCCCGGTCGGGTGCGTTTCCCAGGAGGGTGCCACGTCGTGGGGGTGGGACCCCTGCCCGGGCTGCGGTGCCACGCCAGCCGGCCCCCAAGCCGCCGTGCCAGGACAGCACGCGC
>NW_009258681.1:477238-478931 GCF_000687185.1 Egretta garzetta
CGGGGTCCGGGACCCGTAGCGTGGCTGGTGCCTGTGAAAGGGACGTCCCCTCCCTAGGCAAGAGCCGGGAGCTCCTCTGCTACCCCAGCCACCTGGGGCGCCCCAGGATAGACTGGTCGGTGTGGGGCTGGGGCAGCCGAGGGACCCCAAGTGCCGCTGACCCCCCCACCTTCGGGGTGGCTCCTGGGAAGGGCTCTGCCTTGGGGCGGGGGGGCTTGGGGACCTTTCAAGCCCCACGTTCTGCCCAAAAAGCTTCGCTGCTGCACCCTCTCAGCCCCTTCTGAGCATTCATGCAGCAGCTTGATGCCGTGGGGGGTATCCTCCCCCCAGAGGGACGGGGTCCTGGAGCAGGCAGCGCTCAGCGCTGAACCCGCCGCCGGGCGGCCCGGCAGCGCCGAGGAGCTGCTCCGCGTCCTTCCCACCCGGGCGCTGTGGGAACCGGTGGCGTTAGCGTGCGTCAGTGAGCCCCCCCCGGCCCTGGGCCCCTGCTCGGTCACTTGGAGGAAGCAGGTTTTCCACGGAGGAGGATGCGGTGCTGAGTCCCCAATGTTGCTCCGTTTTCCCCCCTGTTGCTCGGTTACCAGAGCCTCCGCTTGTGCCGATGATGCTCCCTGCGCGTGGGCGCCCGGCAGGATGAGGCCGGGAGGTGACGGCTGGCTGGCTCAGCTCTGATTCACTGCCCGGGCCCCCTCCCCGCCCGCCGGGTAAAAACCTCCAGGCATGCGAGGAAGCCCAGGGGCCACCTCGGTGCCAGCCTTCCCGGCTTCGACCCCCTCTGCAGAGCCCTCGCGAGCCCCCTGCGCGGAGCGGAGGTGCAGATGAGCATCATGGAGCAACTCGTCCTGTAGGAGATGGTGTTTAGGTTCTGATGCTCTGGGAACGTCTCGGTACTCGGACATCCCGTGTCGGCCGTGGCCTCTGAGGTGCTCACGGTCGGACAGCGGTGACTTCACTGCGTACCGCAGCAGAGCGCGTCGTCGCGCCGTGCCATGGGCACCGACTCCATCTGCAGCTCAAACGGAGAGAAGGGGGTTTTCAGGGCTGTGTATTAAGATTCTGGTTATAGCCTAACTTGTATTTTTTAGCAAAGGTGTATGGCAACCGTGCCATTGCCTGTTGGCTGCAGTATTTTGGAGGCTTTTCTTCTCAGAAACAGCCTGGTCCATCACTTCAAAGTGACGCTGTAGCATCGTTTTGCTGCACGTGAGGCATTTGTGCTTTGAAACCCCAGACACCAGCTCTGTTCCGTGAAAACCACCCTGACCCACCCATAAACCTCCCTGCTTTGCAGCTCTTCATTGCACTTAACGTGCCCCGTAGCGGAGGTTTCCTTTTTGCAAACGCCGATGAAATACGCTGCATCTGCGCCTTTTCCTGGGAGCCGGTGGCCCTGCCCTGCGCCGCCCCTGAGGCCGAGCCGGGTTTGCCCCCGCAGCCCCCTGCTCTGGGGGGGCCGGACGGGCAATGCGAGGCTGGGACGCCTCCATCCCTGTGCCCTGCCAGGCTCCCGCGGGAGGGGGGATTCCCCAAGCCCTGGAGGGGGGTGCCATGGTACCGCACCGAAGCCGGTTGGGTCTAGCACTGCCTGGGCATCCTTCCCAATGGAGTTAGGCTGTGCAAGCAGAAAAGTCTTTTTTTAACTCCCTGCTCGCTGCCTGTGGCTCCCAGCCTCCGGTCTCTCCCCTCGTGCCGT
>NW_009258681.1:479070-479702 GCF_000687185.1 Egretta garzetta
CGGCTCCTCTGGGTGCACCCTGGGTGCTTGCAAAGGAGAACCTGCACCTCCAGGCAAAGCGGGTGAGCCGTTCAGCTGAACAGTCAATTTTTAACTTGCCCCCTTGCTCAATGGCGTGGAAGGGAAGCTTGCCCGGGAGGTGTTGCCGTTGACCGGAGCACCCTGTCCGTCCACACAGCAGCGCTGCTGTGTGGGGTCTGGCCCGGCTCTGCTTTGGACTCTGCTCATGTTGTCTGTTTTGGATTTCACTAGAAATTGGGAGGTCACGGTACTGGGTGTTCAGACCCTGGGGAACATCCCCCCCGCCCCCAAACACTGTGGACAGGCTGAACGGCGCTGCTGACTTGTTCCAACCCCATCTTCCCGTCACCAGGATGGTGGCACGAGGAGTTCTTTGGAGGGCTGGGGATGGCTGAGTGATTTGGAGAGCCAGGGATGGCTGTTTGGTGGGGGGATAGGTTGAGGGACCTCTGCGCCATCTGCTGTAACAGACCCCCCCCTTTGCTCTGGGCTGCTCCTTTCTGGCGCCCCGTGAGCTGCTCCCCACCCTCCCGTTCTGTCGGACCAGAGCTAGGTGTGAAAAAGCTTTCTGCTTGTTTTCTGTCCCGGCTTTCCATGGCTTCTCCCCGGCT
>NW_009258681.1:480299-480737 GCF_000687185.1 Egretta garzetta
AGCCGTCCGTTGTGCAGCGCTGGTTGCAGGGAAGGCAGCACCATGAGCGTGCAGGGGTTGGACGCCTCCAACTCTCGTTGGCAGATGTCTCATAACGATGAATTGCAATTGATGCTGAGCCCGCGCTGCTCATGCCACTGCTCGCCAAAACGGGCACAGGCTGCGGCCAAGGAGAGTGCCTTTGTCCACTGCAAAATCCCAACCCACAGCATCTTTGTAGCAGCCTGTGTTTGTCAGGGATGCCACTCGGGCATCTAAAGGTAACGAGACAAGGGGGCCTACGAGGTCCCCAAGTCACAGGATCTTGTTGGTTGTGTTACGGGAATCCTATTCTTGTTACGGGAATCCTCGCGAGCAGCGGTGTCTGGGCAATCGTAGGATGCGCCGGTAGCCGCCGCCTCCGCTGGTGCGGCTGGCAGGCGGCCCGGGCTTTCCTTG
>NW_009258681.1:481792-484146 GCF_000687185.1 Egretta garzetta
GGCCCCGCTCCCCAAACCGCACGGGGTGCCAAAGCATCGGTCCTTCCCTCAGCACGCCTTGGCCCGTTGGACCCGGGTGCGCGGTTTGGTGTTGGGTGGGTGACGAGGCTGTGACAAACCCAGAGCTGGCCCGGGCACGGGAGGCAGAAAGCTCGATGGCCCGGGGTGGGGGCGAGGGGGGTGAGCAGAGCCCCAGCAGCACAGCCAGGACACTGGAAGGCAGCAGGCAGCATAAAGCTAATTTGGTACCCGCGGGGGGTTCTGAGAGCATCCTCCTGCAGCAGCGTTGTCGGGGCCCCGTCGTATCAGACACCCCAGAAGCAGATGGATTTGGTGGCTGCGTCACCCCACTGGTCTCTATTTCGAGTGTTTTAACGCCAGGCTGGCTCCGACGGGACGCCCCACCGGAGCGGGAGGAGAGAAGCTGCAGCCCAAACGCCTGGCGCGGCTGGGTGGAGGCAGCGTTTGCGGGGACGCGTCACGGAAGGGTGGAACGGCTGCAGCTGAGCGCGGGGTGCTGTGCCGGAGCAGGTTGAATGCCGGAAAACCGGGAGCTGCCTCTGGAGCAGATCCCACGCTGAGGGAGGGGGGGCTCTGAAACGCCTTCGGAGGTGCTTTCAGAAAGCCCATCCCGAACCAGGCATGATCCCGGCTCCCTCCAGTCTTCCCGGGAGGAGGGACCGCCACGCACCCCCCCCTTGCCCCAGCCAGGTCTCTGTAGCCGGTGCTGAGCGTGGAGCGACGGGTGCTCGGGGCAGCGGTGCCCGGAGGGGTGCTCCTGCCGCCCCCCAGACCCTTCTCCCACCTCCTGCTTTCGGGAGGCCGGTGTGGTGCCGCGCGGCCCCGGGGATGCTCGGGGGAGCGGGCGCTGCTCCGCACAGCGTGCGTTGCCATCCCAAGCATGGCGCTCTCAGGGAACGCTTGCATATGCCTCGTCACACTATAAATAATTGCAATTATCCTTTGTATTAAGTCATTTAAAGGCTTGCTTTTAGCCCCCCTGACTTATGGGCAATTTGGGGATTTTAGTGTAGGCAACCCCCTGTCGCTGGTCCATCATTCTCCTGAATTGTTTGATCTTTGTTGCTCTCAGCAGAGGCATGGGAATGTTTTTTTTCTGAACCAGCAGGTTATTAGAGGACACAGTTATAAATAACGAGTCTCTGCTATTTTTAAGTGTTTTCAAGTATTTTCAGCACACTCTATCCTGATGGCATGGCATAATCTGCAGAAAAACCGAGTCCAGTTCCGCTGCCAAAGCATTCGTAACTCAGTTCTGTTTCTCTGGCTGCTGGGGAGCCAAGTCCGAGCTCCTGGTCTGCTCTGCAGCAATGCCAAGGGCCAGGGGCACCGCGCCGCCCCGACCTGCTCAGTTCCTAAGCTGACTTTTCTGTTGTGCTATTGCAAGAGGTGTCGTTCTCCTTTATTACACAGAGGAAACGGCCGGCTCTGATTCACAATCAGATTTTGTGTGGTCTTTCTAGGGGTGCCAGCGTCACCACAGCAGCCCTGGGTCCCGGCCGGCGCTGCTGGGCTGGGTGGCTGGGCGCAGGGACGGCGGGGGCTGCCGCGGGCTCTAAGATCAGGCTGCCAGATCCACCCCGGGGAGGGGAGGAGAGGGGCAGGGAGTCTGCTCCTAAAACAGAATCTATACGAAACAACCAAAAAAATATAACCCCACTCCTCTGGGAGAATTGAGCATTTCAGACAAGAGAAATTCTATTTACTTCATAATTTATTAAATTTCAGATCGCCATATGCAATAAATTATAATTGATATAATAATAATGTTGCTATAAAACATTACCATGAAGTACTCGTCTAAGAGCTCTTGTAATCCACACAAATAAGAACCGTAGTTAGGATATTTGGATTTTTCAGTGTTAATGGGAAGTGAACAAAACATGAAGGAATTTCACAGTAGATTCAGGGAAATGTGTCACTATTGTGGCTTCTGTGCAAAGGGTTTCTACGGCACGCCTACAGCTCGAGAAAGGAAAGGCACAGTCGCGCAGTGCGGCTCTAGAGCAAACGCACTCCCTGACGGCCGGGCTTCCCGTGCGGTGCGCTTGCACGCGCTTCACAACTGCAAGGGGATCCGCGATCAGCTCCGGATCAGTCCGAGGTCAGAGCCTCCCTCCTGGCCCACGGCGGCGAGGCTTAGCAAGGGCTCGGGCTTTAAGGAAGCAAGTTTGAAAAGGCAAAGCACACGGGTGAGGTCGGCAAACGCCGAGTCCATCAGGAGGTCTCGAGTGGTGCCCAGGCGCGGGGGCGCCCCACGGCTCGGTCCCACGGCTGTCTGGAGGAGCCTGGCTGCCTCCCGCCCGGAGCTGCCTTCCCTCTGGGAGCCTCTG
>NW_009258681.1:484176-485979 GCF_000687185.1 Egretta garzetta
TGTGCACGGCGGGGTGCAGCCCAGCGGGTGGTCTGTCAGGTCCCCCCGTCCCGCCAGCAGCTCGCGGGGCAGCGGAGCGTGCTGGGTGGGGTAGGAGGTCCCAAGCAGTCCCATCCCGAAATGTTCTCCTCCATTTCTGCTCCCTTTGCCCGTTCAGTGGACTTTAATGGAGTATTTCCGAAAC
This sequence comes from Egretta garzetta, assembly GCF_000687185.1. Taxonomy (NCBI): domain Eukaryota; kingdom Metazoa; phylum Chordata; class Aves; order Pelecaniformes; family Ardeidae; genus Egretta; species Egretta garzetta. The sequence continues at coordinate 484,361 of NW_009258681.1, forward strand.
GTCAGGAACTGGAGCAGTTTGTCCTTTCGCCTCTGCTTTAGCGCCATTAGTGCTCGCGTTTTCTCCTCCACGTCCTGGTCGGTGGCGAGGATTATCTTGGCTCTTTCCTCCGCCTTCTTGTCCCCGGAGTTTTTGAAGAGTTTCTGCAGGGACTCTTCGTTGATGCTTTCAAAGATGTTGGCCGCGGCTTTCTTGCGCAGGGCTGTGTCAAAGCGGTAGCCGTGGACCGAGGGGCTCACTCGCAGGGACGTGGACATGGCTGGAGTTTTGTAGCTTCTCTTTGCTTTCATCTACGTGGGGGGCTGCCGGGCTCGCCCTCGGTCCAGTCGGAGGGATCGGTGCTGTGCTGGCTGCCGGGACGGGGATTTAAAGGCGCTCCGGAGGAAAAGCCGGAGCGCTCAAGTTACAGTGATGAGATCACGCTGATGTCATCACTGAAGGGTTAGAGCCCAGTTTAACAGTTAAGCTGCCAACTTCCCTCTGCCGTGCAGCCGAGGCGTGCAGCTCCGTATTTCATGGCTGGGGGTGGTTTGTCCTTGCCCCTCTGCTTCACACGATTTCAGCTCCGGGCCTTAGAGCCAGCACAGCCCAAACTCCGCTCCTGGCCCTTTGTTGTGTGCAGAAAAGCTCTGCCTTCAGCATATGCAACCCCCAATATCTTAAATGGTTAAAACGCTAGGTGGGAGCCATTGCAATGGGCAGAGGTGTTACCTGCCAGCCTGACCTGCGGGTGAGCGCTTGGCTCCGTCCTGGTCAGGCAGAAGTACGGCGGCGCAGCAGAACCTGCTCGGCTCTGGGCACGGGAGGCTTCCCGCTGCTTCCCAGGCGGCACGGCTCGTGTTTAGCACTCATGGAGCTGTATTTGACAATTGGCAAGTGGTTTGCCAAAAGCAGCTGATCCATGAGGAGGTGGCTGCCCCAGGACGTGACACCCCCGAGCTGCCCAGCCGGGGCGATGCTCTCGCCAGGGCAGCGGGTACGGCCTCGGCCCCGCTGCGCTGCAGCACCCGGTGGTTTGTTGCCCTGCTCCTGCCTCCAGCATCCTCCCTCTTTAATTTCCAGCTCCCCGCTGTGGTTCCTCTGCTCCAAAAGAGTTTGTGCTCTCCACCCCAGCCTCGGCTCATGCCAAGCCGGGCTGGGAGGACTCGCTCCTATTCATGTGGTTTAGTTTTAGGTAGTCCTGTGAGAAGCAGAACTTGGACCCAATGATCTGTATGGGTCCCTTCCAACTCAAGATACTCAATGATTCTGTGACTGCCTCTCGCTGAGGGCATGGCCACCTGTGAGGCGCTGGCTCTAGCCACCGAAGCATCCTGCTGGGCTTAGAAATCTGGGTTTAGCAATCTGTAATAACTGAGCACAGCTAAACCTGGCCCAGAGGGGCAGTTGGTTGACCAGGGAGACAGAGATAAGCGTATTTTGGTTAATGGTTTAAAAGCGGCCGGATGCGCAGAGGCACTGTTTGGAAAACGAGCTGCTTGTTTACGGGCTGTGCTGATGACCCCGGTTACTCATCCTTGCTGAAGAAGTCCCGAAACAGCCTCCGTCCCCATGCGGTTTGACCTGCAGCCACGGGGGGGTTCCCTTATTTGCTGGAGAGCCGCGGGGGTGATCCATGA
>NW_009258681.1:486046-486399 GCF_000687185.1 Egretta garzetta
CCTGTGGCCAGCAGGAGCTGTGGGAGAGGCGAGAGCACCCAAAGTCCATGTGCCCGGCGTCCGTGCCGGCATGGAGCAGCGAGGGGGACGATGGTGAGCTGCTCCTCTCCAGGCGAGGTGCAGAGCTGCCGCCGGGCCCCCGGGACCGCTGGGCAGTCCCAGCTCCATCCAGGCTCTCCTGAGCTTCCAGCCGGCCGGGGCTTGCCAGGCTTTTATCTCCAGGAGAGGGCGAGGGCTGCACTTCGGTGTTTGATCGCCTTTCTATCTGGGCTTAGGGAATCGTGCGTAGGCGCTGGGCGCGCCCCGGCACAGCCCGGTGCCCTGCGTGCACCCGCGTCCCGCCGGGGGACCGG
>NW_009258681.1:486793-487517 GCF_000687185.1 Egretta garzetta
GTAAAAAATGCCTGACCGAAATGTGAGGTGTACTTCGCTTCACTGGACAGATAGCACAGTTTGAGAGTACTTAGGGCAAAAAGCACTGCCCGCGGATCGGCCGTGACCTTGCGGCTGCAGAAAGGAGCCCCCGTCGGCGAGGCAGGAGCGTGCTGTGGCCGGTTCTCATTGCTCTCCCCGCACGTGGAACCCTTCTGCAGGTCGTCGCAGAGACGTGGCTGAGAGAATAAATCAGCAGTATCTGGGGAAGGTACGAGCTCGGAGGATCGTGCTATGGAGCCGAGAATAACGCTCATGCTTTAGGAGTAAGACATCAGGAAGCCGCCAGGATGAAGCATGCGTTTCCTCGGGAGCTCATCGTGCAACGCGCGGTAACAAATGTCCGTGCCCCTTCGAGCTCCTCTGCCCGCTTTGTAGAAATGTAGCCGCGTTCAGCCCTGGCTGAGAGAGGAAGCATTCCTCATCTGTTTTTTCCAGTAATTTTTATTTATCTCAGTCTTTTAATGCTGCTTTCCCAGTAATGCCCCAGAGGAATTATTCATTGGACTGGAGTGAGGCTTCAGACACGATGCGATGTCTATCGCAGCCCCCTGCTATTCCGGTATAATTGCTTCGTGAGACACAGGCGCTGCCGCACACGTTAATGGGAGGATTAATCCCCATCCCTGCTGTCTCAGCTCAGCCACATCCCTAATTGCGCCCTGCGCCGTGACGGGTTTGGAGC
>NW_009258681.1:488625-489726 GCF_000687185.1 Egretta garzetta
GCGGTACGGGGCGGGTGTTTTAGCAGCAGTTCTGCTGCCGCTCAGTTGCTGGAAGTGCAGACATTTCCCAGATGATCCTGGTCACCCAGCCGCCTGCCCAAAAAAACAGAAGAAAGTTATTGGTTTTCTGGCAGTGGTAGACATGATTAAGCTGGTGAAATTCCATCAGAAAAGTTTTTTAATAGGGAGGAAAAAAAATTGCACTGTGTCTATTTAATACTTTTCGTTATCCTACCTACAAAAACTAAATTAAATGCTGGCTTCTGGGCTGCTGAGGCAGGCGTTGTTATATCAGGCGTACTCTGCACGGCATTAACTCTGCGCTCCAGCCTCCCGCCGCCGAGGCGAGCAAGGGGATTTTTTATTAAGGGCTGTCACTCAGCCGCGGGTCTCGGCATCTCCCTGAGGGCTCCCTCTGCCCCGTCCCGCTGGCACGGGGGAAACCCCCACGAGCCGGCAGCCACCAAGCTGCCCCCGCAGCTCAAGTTCCCCCTTCAAGGGCAACTGGTGCCAAGTTAAGAAAATAAGGCGCTTCCATGGTGTCGATGCGGTAAAAGGGGTCGGTCAAAAGCCTCAGGGGTGCAAAGTGAGACCAGAACCTTGCCCCCCGCGGATCCTGCTGTGGCTTTCTGGCAGCGGTGTCCCCGCGGGCAGGCACGGCCCTGGTCGGTGACGGGCTGGAGCCAGGGGGGCTGTGGCTTTTGGGAAGGGGAGAGCCGAGCTCTGCGGGGCAGCGCCGTCCTGCACGGGCAGGAGGAAGGCGCTGAAGCTGCCTGGCCGTGCTCAGCCGCGGGAGCCGAGCACCGCGGGGAGACCATATAAGAGTAAAGCTTGTGGTGTTGCTGATAACGAATGTCTCCTCATTTCTCATAAATTCTCTGCTAAATGTACGATCACTGAGTTAATAACGGAGCGGAGGGCGTAATGGATTGCCAGTGCCAGTGAGTAAATCATGCCTGGCAAGAAACAGAACAGAAACAGAAACTTGGGGCACTCTGAAAAGCCGGTACCCTTTTAAAGCAGCCCCGCGTCCCGCAGAGCTGAGCTGGGGACACATAGACTTCTGGAGCGAAACGCTCAGGGTCGGGGGGAGCTGGGGTC
>NW_009258681.1:490857-491177 GCF_000687185.1 Egretta garzetta
TCGCCAAAGGCTGGGGGCCGGTGGTCTGCCTGGGGCCAGGGCGCAGGGGAAAGCCGGGGTGACCTCTGAGCAACGCTGTGACTGCGAGGGTCGGGGAGCCGACAGAGGGACCGTGCCCATGCACGAGAGTTAGTTAAAATGGCAAGGACCTTCAGAAATCTGGTTTTGATCTGCATCTGCTGCTTATTCACCCACTTTGAGTGAATTCCTGGCCATCTCCAGCTTGGGGCATGGGCTGTGACTGACCCCTCGCCACTTTGGGGGCAGATTTCAGTTCTGCTTTGCAAAATGCGGTACTGGTTTATGATGGGCCCAGAAGA
>NW_009258681.1:491351-491946 GCF_000687185.1 Egretta garzetta
GGTTAGCCCCCCTCCCGGCCGTGCTCTGGGGAAGCAGCTGGCGGCCAGGGCTTGGGGACACGTATCCGAGGGACGCTGAGAGAAGAAAATGGGTAATCAGAGCCAAGGGAATCGCCCAGCCCGTGCCTGTGGGGATTTATCGGGAAATAACTGATAGGTAAATCGTGTGGATTCGCTTGAGGCCGTGGTGCTGTCAGCCTCGGAGTTCATTCCTCCAGCAAGGAGAGAGCTCCTCGGCGAGGACAGATGGCGCCTGCCTGCCGTCACCCCCGCTCGTGGCCTGACAGCTTTCGCTTTGGAGCTGCTAGAAAAGCAATTTCTGCCACCCTCCTCCCGTCGCCGCTGCTGTCACCGGGGCGGCTCTGCAGCCCGAATCCTCTGCAGGGCCCAGCCTTCTCCCCGCAGTGGTGGTGGCAGCCAAATCGCGGGGACTGGTGGCTGCATACGAGTTTTGGGGGGTTCTTTTTTGCGTGCTGAGGCCCTGCTGCAGAGCCCCCCAGGGTGCACCCGGGGCCGGCTGTGCCCCTGCCGTGCTGGGGGGACAGGAGCTGCGCTGCAGGGGGGCCGCGGGGGTTTGCAGGGGCGGCGCGGGGGG
>NW_009258681.1:492208-493005 GCF_000687185.1 Egretta garzetta
CCGAGGCCAACGAGTCCCACGACCCCCGAATCACGGAGAGCGCCGGGGGCACGGGGTGGGAAGCCCCGCCAGGCTGCCCGAGCAGCAGCCGCTGGCAGTCCCCGCGCTCAGGCTTGTTAAACTCTCCCAGTGATGACTTCTAGATGTTTCCGAGCGATCGCGTTGCCTAATTGTTATAATCTGAGTGACTGATGCCTTGTTTACAAGGGAGCCTTGTCTTTGTTCTCGAGATCTGCCCTTGAATCCTCGTCGAGTGTCGGCGCTGGTTTATGGGCATTTCGGTCTGTCTGCGTCAGGTTATTTATGCAGGCAGTTCAAACAAAAAAAGAACAGTTTTAGAACTGCAAGTTTATTTCAGCTCTGTGTAGGAGGGGAGGACGGGGGAGAGCGATGATGCTGATGTATGTAGGCATGGTAGGCAGCGCCTTGCAGCCCCTTGGCAGAGACCCGGCCCATCAGCAAACCGCTAATTGGGCGGATGAGCTGCGGCTGCTCCGGCTCCGATCCATCAGAGGTTCGGTGTCGAGCTGGAAACCAGCCTGGGCTGGAGGTTGTGCTCTGAAGTTGTTGGCATCTGCCCAGGAGAAGCAAATCATGTTTGCCCACGTGCCAGCCTTTGGGGGAGCCATCACGGGGGTCTGAGACACGCTGGGCGAAGCAGGAGCCGGCACCGAGCCCAGCCGCCCCCTGGCTTGGGGAAAGGCCCCTGAGCTGCCTGTTGGGTCTCGTAAGACCCACGGCCTGGCTGCCGCCCTCCATGGAGGCTGTGCTCTGTGGACGACAAGGTGGCCATGAGC
>NW_009258681.1:493531-494072 GCF_000687185.1 Egretta garzetta
CCCAGGCTGCCCAGGGGGGCTGTGGAGTCTCCTTCTCTGGAGATCTTCAACCCCCACCTGGACGCTGTCCTGTGCCCCCTGCTCTGGGTGAGCCTGCTTGGGCAGGGGGGTGGGACGGGGTGAGCTCCCGAGAGCCCTGCCAACCCCTGCCATGCTGGGATTCTGTGAAATCGTACGTACGCTGCAGAGCCCTTGCTGCGGTCGCAGAGCTGCAAAGCCTGGCCCAAATGGCGCGGGCTGGCATGGCGACTGGTTGCTCTCTGGGCACTGGGCTCCGTCCGGGGCTGGTAACGTCTCTGCGCTCAGAGTCGCAGCTTTGTGGCCTTGAGGCAGGCTGAGCCCCCCGAGCGTGTTTGAGAGGCGACAGGAGAGCCCTGACGCCGCTTCCAGCCCTGTCCCCTTTTCTCTCTTACATAAAAAACCCTGGAAGATGAATGGGTCAGGACGGGCGTTTTCCATCTTGCCAAGGTCCTGCCTGGCTGGGCGTCGGAGCCGTGTACAACGCGACCTTCCATGGCCCTGCCAGAGCGGCCGACAGCCG
>NW_009258681.1:495190-496344 GCF_000687185.1 Egretta garzetta
AGGGATCGTGTCCTGGCTGCTGGCGGGGCGTCCCACCCCGGCGAGCTGCGCCCCGCGTCTCCTCGAGAAAGACTTTCCTTGGGGACGACTTCTCCCCCCCCCTCCCCGGGCCATCAGGCTCCTCGCTGTTGAGGAAATATCTTTGATCAGTAGAAATGAAACCACCAAAATATTTTCCATTTGTGTCAAGATAAAAATGGCTCAAGCCAGGCGTGATTGATTGCCGAAAAAAATCGGAACAACCCCGGTGCCGTTTCGGAAGGCTTCCTACTGTTCTTGCCTACAGTAAACACAGAATATATTTAGCAGCGGAGCCCAGCATGAGGCAGCCTCTTACTGCAATAATAGCAGTGCCTTGTCTGGTTTTCCTTTTATTTTTTATTTTTTTCTAAGAAATCCGTTTGACAGAGCTGCTGGGAAGCTGGGTCTGGGTTGCCCCGCGGGCTCGCCGTGCCTGCAAGGCCACTGTTTGCCCTTGTTTACCCGGTCTAGCAACCGCGGGCCACGGTGACTAACTCCGCAAACAGGCGGTGTGGCACCGGTGACACGCCACCGCGCCGGTGGGGATTAAACCCTGGTGTGAACCGTCCCCCAAGAAACCGTCCCCAGCCATTTGCCCGCTTTCCCCTCGTTGTGCCCCGTGGCCGGGGCCAGGCCCTTGGGGACAGCCCCTCTGCACGGCGAGCACGTCACAGCTTTCCGCGTGAGGACAGGCTTGCAGAAAGGGGGTCTGCCCTGACAGCATCACCTCCTCGAACCCTAAAATGCAAACCCGGTGGAGCTGGAGTGAGAGGAGAGCTAAGGGCAGGGGTCTTTGGTTTATTGCAGATCCTTGGGTCAGACACCAGCTGTCCCCAACACACTCTCCTGATGTTACACATGCAAATAACGGCCGTGATTTATTTGTTGGAAAAAACCGTATTTCATAATAAGGTGCTTTCTTCATGCTATTTATTATTCGGATTACTCCAACGCATCGTCATAAACCAGGAACCTGCTGTGCTCGTCTCCAAGTAAATACAGAAAAAGCAAAAGAATAGCCCAGCCTCACCGAGCTTGCACTGGGAGCCTGTGGGCTTTGCCACCTCCCCTCGGCTGAGCCCGGGGGCTGCTCCGGCAGCGGCACGGCCAGCAGAGCCGAGCTGGCTGGGGAC
>NW_009258681.1:497168-498836 GCF_000687185.1 Egretta garzetta
GCAGCCCCCGCCACCCCCTCCTCCAGGGAGCCCCTCGGTGCCCCAGGGTGCACAGGGACCCCATCTCCTCTCCTCCCTCCACAGGTGAAAGGATGCCCAGAAGGGGGGAATTAGAGCCATCGCTGCTGGTTTCTTGTCCGGAACACATGAGATGTTTCTAGGCCACGGTCGTGATGTGTTTTTAACGCTCCCCCAGCCTGTGGAGGAGGGGAAGCCGCACGGCGTGCCCCTCTCGTCCGGGTGCCTAGGGACAAGGCTGCAAACCCCGGCCTCTCTCCTGCCACCCACCCTATTTCTGCCGAGCCGTTCACGAACGGGAAAGCGATGTTTGCTGTGTCCCAGAAACCCATCGACCCTGGCTGCCGGCGGGGGGCTCGGTGCGGGGCTGCAGCAGCAGCCTGCCGCGGCTGCGATGTTTGCAATCCTAAAAGGAGGTCACAGACCCTTGTCAAGGCCTGTCGTTGGCTTGCTGCCATTCTGTGTTTGCCCCGTGCAAAGCTATTTTTATTCTAATGCTAATGTTTCTGTCTCTGGTTCCTTTTATTTCCAAAGAGCATTAACAGTGCAGTGGTTTATAAATGCTGGCCGTACACCGGGGTCTTCAGGGCTTGAAATAAAAAGTCCTTTCCCAACGGTCCCTCTGGCCACGCTTCCATCTGGTGACTCGCTTAACACCGATGCCTTTTCCCAGCGCCGACCACACATGGGAAAACACGACCAGCGTTTGCCCCACACCGGCCCCGCTGTCCTTTTGGTTTCCCAGCAGGCAGCACCGTGGGGAGTGGGAATGCAGCCGCTCGGAGGGAGCGGAGCTGAGTGGGAGAGGGGTCCCTGTGCCCGCAGCAGACGCAGTAGGGGCGCTTGCCTGCCTGGTGAGGCTGGGATGCTAAAACACAGCAGAAACCCAGAGATTTACTGGAGGTCACACAAGGAGCATGAACAACCCCGTTCCTTCCCTGCCAGCGGGCTTCTCCCCGGCGTGGGGCGGCAGGGCCCAGGGGCACTCGGGCAAAGAGCGCACAGAACCGAGAGCCAGAGCCGGTAGAAGAGGGCGATGCAACCCGCAGAACCAAGCCAGGGCTGGCAGAGCTCTGTGGCTGCCTCGGGGCACTGCCTCCAGGGTGTCCCCAGCACAGCGGAGCCGGTGGCCCCGGGCCGGGGCAGCCCCGTGTTCCTCATTTGCAGTGATGGCTTTTCAGCCTGTTCCGAACTCCCCTTCCATATTAGGCGTAATTTAGCAGCTCCTCTCTCTTCCTCCTTCGGTGCCGTAATCGGCGCTTCTTGGCCTGAGTCACGTCCTTTCAGCGTATCTGGACGCAGGCTCCTGCCGAGGTGAGTAATTCCCCGGGCAGAGCTCGCTGCGGTCCGTGTGCCAGCCCGCGTGTGCGGAGGGGTACGGTGCTCAGGGCATGCACCCGCTGCAACGCCAGGGCTCGGGCAAGAGGCAGTGCCAGAAAGAAGGTGAAGGCAATCATTTTCTGTGCCCTCCCACCCTTCCCAAGGGGGAAATGCAAAGCAAACTTGGTTGTTATTAATAAATTGCTTTGAGACCTGGGGCTGAGCCGTGCGGGAGGGGAGAGCCCGACTAGGAGACAAGTCTGTGGAGGTGTTGTCACCGCGGGTACGCGTCCATCACCGGCAGGGCTGGCCGGGGCGGGGGTGGCCCCC